>NC_133769.1:194496436-194812992 GCF_003597395.2 Chelonoidis abingdonii
GTCCACACTAACAGTATTCCGAAGTAATACCATCGATTTAAGCGTTACTCCTCTCGTTTTGTAGGAGTACAGAAATCGATTTAAAGAGCCCTTTAAATCGATTTAAAGAGCACTGTAGTGTGGACGGGTACAGTGTTAAATCGATTTAACGCTGTTAAAATCGATTTAACGGCATAGTGTGGACTAGGCCTCAGACTCATTCTCCCAAGCAATGTGAGCCTCAGTCTGTCATGGGCTTTATAGACCCCATTTTATCACAGCCATTAAGGGCGATAACAAATAGGCTAGCTATCTCCTCACCTGCACCTAACTGCTGGGCCAGCAACACTGGGAGATAGGAAAGCTGCAGATCAGAGGAGAGGGGGGCTGCTAGAGGAGACTCCTTCAACAGCAAACTTGGAGGAAGTCACCAGAAAGTTAGGCTTCTAAGAAGAATCATAAAACATGAGTCTGGAAAAAGCCTACAAGAAAGGTGAGGAAGAAAGCAGCAAAGGATTGTGAGGCACCAGTCCAGCTTCTTAATACAGTGTCCCTGGACTGGAACTCAGAGGAGTGGGTGGGCTTGTGTTCCTCTTCCATTGTCAGCAAAGGGGATAGTAAAATCCCTTGGAGCAAAGGGACCACAATGTCATGAGATTTGGGATTATCACCCAGAGGCAATGTGTTGGGGAGGGGTGGCATGTGCCCCGATAGATTTGCTGCTTGGCTTGTACTGAGCATGCTTACACAGGCTGAGTTCACTTGCTCCCCCTCACACACACACTATCGGCAAGTGTGGGTCATCTCTGTTATCACCCATTCACCTGGTCTATCAGATTCACTTCTCCCCAGAACGGGATAGACTATGAATGACTTGGCTGGAGTCCTAAGAGGAAACCACCCAACACAGGACTAAAAGATTCTTGGCAGAATGGGGGAGACTGAGGCAGAGTTGCTGTGATATGCACAGCCAGAAGAGGGTGATGTCTGGCACAGGAACACCCAGACAAAGCCATTAAAGATCCTTAAATGTTCATGTAATCATTCTAATATGTATTTATTTCACAATATGTAATATTGTCTATCAACTAATGGAGAGATTAAGCCTTTCAGGCAACTTTTATATATCCCATTGCCCTGCGTGCTTGAAACTCTAATGTGAGTTCTGTCTTTCATGTTTAAGCTAATATAAATAGATGTTCTCTTTTAATTATATTTACTTTAAAAGCCATTAACTTTCCTATTCTTACATCATATTGTTTATCCTTCGTGGGGGATTACTAGTAGTTTTATGTAAGTAATTCACAAGACACTTGATTTTGTTTTCCTTTTCTCTCTTCTTCATACAGCTCTCTCTCTCTCTCTCTGTGTTTAATTTGCCATACCAAATATTCATAGGATGAGTCACATCCAGCTATTGGGTACATGTCATTCATCTCCTAAAACTAATTGTGCTTCCCAGGGAATTCTGGTTTTAAACACTGGTAGTTATTTTAATCTCCCATGGACACTCTTTTATACTGTATCTCTAAGCAGCAGAAAATTTACCGTGGTACTACCTGCAAACAAATATTTGTTAAAGGTTTATGTGACAAGCCCTTATAATACTGCTAAACAGATCAGTTAAAATGTTGGATCGTAACAGATCTTATTAGGATGTGGTTTTAATTTATACTTTTATCATCATTAATATAGTGATCAAAGGTTGTAGATAACTTTGGAATACTCTATAACAAAATACAATATATTCAGTAGTTACCATGAAGAAGTAAGCTTTTACAGTTATTCTATAGTAGCATGAAATATACTCTCATATTTGTTCGTTGTTTTCTGTTTAAATTATATCTCACGTACCACTGGTAATAGCTATAGATAAATATGTACTTTCTAATGGTGACCACTGTAAATTACTTTGAGTCATTATCATTTATTGTAACACCACCATTGGCACTTTCTATATCATGAGCAAATGCTTCTTTCCTTCAATATCTTTGTGATGCAGATGACATGAAATTCTTGCGTTCCCTACTTTTCAAAATGAAAATGTTTCACCATCAAACATAAGTGATAAGTAGACTTCAGGAAAGATTTCACTTGCTCATCTCTAACACAGATAAAGACTTAATCTGTGCCAGTATTAGAGAACTCAGCTATACTGCATAATGTTGCAGCAATATGTCTGGTGTCTTGTGGTCCCATTTTCTGATCAGTTATCAGTGTACACCTTTAGCTCCTGTACACTTTTTTAAATGGAGGAAATATGCAGTAGAAATGTAAGGAATAAGTTCATTTTGTAGGTGTGTGCAGCATGCAGCAGTAATCATGCACTAATATTATGGTTGGGTTTTTTTGGACTATAGGAAAGAGAAATGGAACACTGAAAAGGATTTTACAGTGGAAACTATTAAATGTTGGTCTCTGTTGCCACAGATGTGCATATATTATAGAGGAAAAAGTCTAGGGGTGATATTTTTTTCAAAGGTGCCTAACTTTCATTTGTGTTTAATTCCTCAATACCTACATTTATACCAAATAGTCTAGATTAGATATGACCAGATGCAGAAAGAAAGAGGCTTATTCAAAATAAGTTGGTGACGTCACTTACTTGCATTATGTTAATTGCTTTTCTGCCTTTAGTTTGTTGTGTTCTGTTAATTTAGAGTGATGTGGAATATGGATCATTGTGAAAGCATCTGTTTAAAGAGGTCAATTTTTGAGCAATGATTAGAAGGCGGAATATGGGGCTACCTGGTGCACAAGATTTGGAAGGGCACTCCAGCGACAGGGGCAGTAATAGAAAAGGCAGAGTGCGTTGTGAGAGAAATTGGCTATGAAATTGGCATAGCATGAAGCAGAATTAGTAGAGGGCAGGGCTTGAGCAGGAGACAAGTGGTGAGATTCAAGCAGTGATAGAACCTAGTGCAACCTTGCAGATGAGGATGAGGCATTTGAATTTGATGCAGAGGGAGGACAAATGAAGGAACCCTAAGAGGTTTTGATTAATCATTGAAACACAAGAGGAAAACAAGTTTGGCAACAGCATTTTGGATAGACTGGAGGTGTGCAAGTTCTAGAGGAAAAGGTTGCAGAAGTCTAGGTAGAAGACAGTTTTGGCAGTAGCAACAGAGAAAAAGAAGAATTCTGGAAATGTTGCAGAGTAGAACAAAATAAACAAAAACAGGTTTTTTAGTAACTTCCTGGATGTGAGAGTTGAAGAGGTGTCTTGGTGGAGGGTGACAGGGTGATAAGTTATAAATTTTCATGGCAGAAATCGGTTGGGTTTTTTTACTTGTTGTGTGGCATCTAGCACATTTTGGGAAGCACAAATAGCAAATAATCAACTTAGGGCCTGGTATATGGAATTATATAACTTGACGGATGAGTAGCAGCACATGGAGAAATTTTCAAAGATGATGAGTTCCCTAAGACCAGGGATCGGCAGCCTTTGACACGTGGCCCACTAGGATAAGGCCCCTCGCAGGCCAGGCCGATTTGTTTACCTGTCACGTCTGCAGGTTCGGCCGATCGCTGCTCCCAGTGGCCACAGTTCGCTGTTCCAGGTCAATGGGGGAGGCGGGAAGCAGCACAGGCCGAGGGATGTTCTGGCCGCTGCTTCCCCCAGCCCCTGCCTACCCTGGCAGGCTGCATGCCAAAGGTTGTCAATCCCTGCCTAAGACAATGGAGGTTAAATACGAGTCTAGTAAATACATAAGTAAAATTATATGTGGAATTTTTTTCCTCAGTGGCTCTACAAAACAAGATTTTGTTGGATTTTTTTTTATTGACCAGCCCTATTCTGTGATATTAAAACAAGGAGGGGTTGTGTTAGCCTCCCACCCCCACCCAACGTATATATAAACACCAATGCCACAAGCCTTGCTAGGAACAGACATTTCAAAGGTCATTTAAACATCTTATGCTGTGTTGTGCTGCCAGCCATGCTGCCTACTTAACAGAATTATGCAGCATATTTTCTAAATGTTAAAGAACTGGGAGTAACTGAACAGAGTTTGTTTACACAAGGCAGACAACTCTGTTCCAGTGTTTCCTAGTGAATGTCCCGAGTGAAATTAATTAAACTGTGATGAGCAAAGCGAGGGAGTCTGAAAGCCTGCCTAACACTAGTGTTAGATTTAGCATAACAAGCAAAGTCTATCACCTGGGATATTCAGAGATCAATGCCAGAATGAAGCCTTTTCATTTTTCTGTGCCTCCACATTAAATTGCTCTACAATACTGTACACTAAAATCAAGTGTTTCCTAAAATATTGAGGGATCTGGTCGACCCCTATATTTATGTTGTTGAATGCTTGCTGTTATAAAAGACTCCAGCAAAGAGCCAGATTTAAGGTTGCACAGGCAACAGTAAATCTGACACTTCCAAATGTCCAAGTACCTACTGGCTCTGCAACCTAACCTAAATGTGTGTGTTTTGTGTGTGATGTAGGGTTTGTTTTTAATATAAGCTATATTGGTGTTCGAGTCTTCAAAACTTTGGGCCAGCTCCTTGGCCACCACCCTGCAACGCAACAAGAAAGCTGCTTTAACCTGGCAGCTGATGTGCTAAAACTGGCTGACTCACCTCCACATGATCCACTTGTCTCTCTCCCCACAGGGGCTTGTCAGGGCCAGGGATGAGAGAGGTTGTGGCCAAAGTGCCCTGTGCTCCATCGTACCCAGAGGGTACCATCCAGGATCATTCCTGAAGGTGTAAATAGCCTTAGGCTCTTAATTACTTCAGGGATTGGACTGATGACCAAATAACACCAGACTCACGTAGAAGGGTGTGTGTAAATGTCTCTTATGGCTCCCTTTTCTCCCCCCACAATTTAGGTCACACTCAGTTTGGCTGGACCCAGAAAAACTGGTGCCTAGTTTATACTAGTAGTTTTTTTTAAAGTAACTTACCAATATGATTAACCCATCAAATCTCTTGTCACTCCTGTGTTGCATGCATTCACATGTGGCCTACTTTTAACTGAAACCTATGTAAAATACTTACAATGAATCTTGCACACGCTGAAATAGAGCCTGAGTTCAAAGTTCATTATCAAGTTTAGCATAGGCTGAGAGTTCTGTGTGTGCCCAACCCACCTCCTCCCAGCTACCCTTTCACCCTCTCTAAGCATCCTCCAACTTACCCCAGAGAGCCCAGGCATCCCCCCCTTACCTTCAAAGGAACTTTCGATATTCTGCCTCCCTTTTGCTCCGTTCTGAGTTTATTCAGACTACTGTCAGGAGATTTTGAATGTTTTCATCCTGCATCGACTCTTTAGAAGATCACCCAAAAAGAGTTTGCTGCTTCTAATTAATCAAATATCCTCTTCGGTGGGCGAGGGAATGGTGAGATGCATGCAATCCCAATAAAGAGTGGTAAAAGCAGGCAAAGACTTCAACTCTTACTGTAGCTAGTTCATTGACAGAGCTCCTCCTGAGAGACCAAAGTGTCTAGTGAGCTCACGAGGGAATTTCTAGAGGCTTAACTTAAATCTCCAACTGAACAAGCAGAGGTTAGATTAGTATCAGCCCCTTTGAAACAAAGCTGCATGTTGCAATGTGCAAACCATTTGAGCCAAACTGTCTAGTGTTCACCCAACTCTTTGTAAAATGGATTTTAAAGGAATATTAGCAGAGAGACTCTTGGGCTAACAGTTTAGATGCTGATAAACCTTTCCTGCTTTCTATTACATATGACTCTACCTGTGCCCTAGCTTCCATGATTCCCCACTTATTTCACTAAGGAAAATTACTGTGTAAATTCAGGTTTCTTAGCAAGAAGTACTGTAGTTCTGAAGTGATTTGAGGCTTTAAATGCAGCAGCATTCTCATAATGATAAAATTCCAGCTCTCTGTAAGCAACATTCCTACCGTTATACATTAGCTTTCAGCAAGAACAGCCTCTCTCTCTTCAGACAGCAGGTCTGGCAAAACAGATGGGGACTGACTACAGCAAAATGAACATTTTCAGCAGGGGGATTTATTTCCTTCATGGTAAATGAATCAGGTGTGTGTGTGGCCTGCTCTAGGTTTGCAGATATCAAGTTTTACTAAAATTTGTCTAAACTGCTGCCCCATATCCCATGGGAAGGATTAGGGATGTTTGTTTATTTCAAGGCAGTAAACAAATATCTTGTCCTGACATTTAAAATGCAATGCAGTGAGAAATAGGAGTGTAGTGATTACACAAAATGCTTCAATTGGTTGCCAGAGTTCTATTTATGTAATGAAGTACTGGTGAGGTGACACATTGGTTAATGGGATTTGTAAACAAAATTTTAGATGCTTTACATTCTGTCTGTATGACTTGATATCTTACACTTTTGCAATATAAAACTGGAAATACTTTTAAACCTGCTCCAAAGGACCCACAGAACATCTAATTATAGCTCTAAAAAAGAATTTCAGTAGGAAACATAGGGCAGGACTAAAGGACATTTGCCTTAACATTTCATGAAATGCAAGCTGACTTTGAGAGTAATAATTTACCTGTAGATCTACATGGTGTGAAGGGTGATAAGTTCCAGGTCGGTATACCAACCCCCAGGACAGCCTTTCTGCACAACTCCAGAGTTCCTTGAAATCAATTAGTTTTGCAGTTGGGCTCAAAGTTTAGCTGCCTCTAGGAAGGATTTATCTAATGGTCTAAAATTAGTTTTTATGACTGCACCACTGTGGACTATCTGATCACCTGGTCTGATATGCTGATGTTTTTGTAAGTACTCTGTCGACAACTGACAGACCATGCCCTGCCAGGCTTACAATATAATGGTCTGACCCAACACCCACTGAAGTCAGTTGAAGACTCCCATTGCCATTGGATTGAGCTCCAAAGTCATGAAGGAGACACAAACAAATCACAACACAATGTAGACAGACTAGGGGCTAGCCCTTTAGCCATTACAACTTGTGCTTATCATGAGAGAGATGAGTTTATTGGAGCTGACCAAAAATGTAAGCAGTATTAATCAAATAACTTAATTAACAAATTTTGACATTTTTGGTGAAATATGTTGTTGAGTGTACATTATTAAACCAATAACCACTGTTCTGAAGTTTCTTGAAGGGGGAGATAGGGAGGAGACTTAGTGTGCTTTAGTAAGCAGACTGAGGCAGGAAAAATGACTTAGGCACAGGAATTGCTATACTTGGACAGAGCAGTGGTCTCAGTAGTTCTGTTTCCAGTTTCCAATACTGGTCAGAACCAGATGCTTCAGATGAAAATACAAGGAACCCCATAATTAAATAATATCACTATAAGGAAAATATCTTCCTAATAACTATTCATTAGTGGTCAGGTTATGCCTTGACGAATGACGGCTTATGATCTTTATGTTTTGTTTTGTTTTTAATCCTATTTTAATGTAACTGTGGAGGTTCTCATTCTACACAGAATCATTATTATGTTATTGTAGAGGGAAGAGTCTGTATGCTGAAGAAAATTGTTTCCCTTTCTATATAATACTTGACTACTAAAGACTCCTGAGCTTATAACAAAGAAAAATGACATGCACCTCTATCCCGATATAATGCTGTCCTCGGAAGCCAAAAAACGTACCACGTTATAGGTGAAACCTCATTATATTGAACTTGCTTTGATCCGACAGATTGCTCAGCCCCACCTCCCCGGAGTGCTGCTTTACCACATTATATCCAAATTCGTGTTATATCGGGTTACATTATATCGGGGTAGAGGTGTAATTGTATTTTAATTATTTCTCCACTGAGTAATAACTTAAATATGTAGTCTAGAAGCAGCAACCATAGATGTATAGAACTATATTGCTTTAACCAATAGGCTTAGTAGCCTTAGGATATTTAAGGTGATATTTCAGAAAGGGCCTAAGTAGCTTAAGCACACAACTCCCATTCATTGACCTTAAATCAGAGAGGATACATCTATACTGCAAATTCATGTTTTGAGTGCAGCACGGGTACTCATACTTGTTAGATTTAATCTAGCTGATGTGGATAATAATGGTAGTGAGGAAATGGCAGTTTGGGCATAGGCTAACTGTCCTAGTAAAAGCCCAAGAATGACTCTGGATATTTACTTAGATTGCTCCCCCACACCGGGATCTGTGTTACTGAAATTTCCTTGGTATTCTTAACTACACTAGTTAGATAGACCAGTACTAATTTTAAGCTATCTGAGCCACAATTACACCTTCATTTACAGTTAGATGTACCCTAAGGCCCTTCAGAAAATCCCACCTATAAATTCTTCACACACATCCCATATATAAGGTTAAGTTAACTGAGTCAGTAAACTTACTGAGCACCCAGTGACCCCAGTCAGATGCAGTGTCATGCTTTAATACATGACATGCTAATTTGCCTCCTGTATTGAAAACATCAATGAAAACTGGTCAGGAATTAGATATGTCTGCTAGTACATATCTTATTGACAGGAGTGAACTTGGGCTGTCAGGTCTGGCACAGTACCCACCACCCTCTCCAGAGTCGCAACTCAAAGAAAGAAATTGTACTTATGGCCTCAAGCAAACTACTAACTTAATTAGGGTTTATTTTGAGGGAAGCATCCCCATATCTTTCACAGGCTAATGATGCCTATTTTTCTTCATGGCTTCCTTATGGATGAGGTTCCACTGGAGAGCAGGAGCCACCTCCTGATGTAAAGCACCTTAAAACTTGAGTGTGGGCTTGGATTGAGATTCAGTATTGAGTGGAATGTGTATTGGCAAGATTTTACCAGGCTTTTGATATGAGATAATGGAAAGGATGGTGATATTTTCAATAGTGCCTGACTGAGAAAGGAGCAATGGAAGAGCTTTGGTGGAACAAATTCTGTCTTAGTGTATAGTATGGGTAATAATTACAATGAAAGCAGCATAGTTTGGGTTTCTGCATAGGTAGTAAAACTTAGCACAGGCCCTGGGTATGTGTTTGGCTTGCTAGATTACTCTAAAGCCCACACTGCATTGTCTTCATCATCCCCTTTACCTGTGCTAGCTGGATTCAAGTTGGCTAGGATAGGTTAGCCCATACATAACTCTTACTGTGTAGACATACTCTTGGTAATATTGGACTGAATTCTAAATGTGTTGATTAAACTGGACTTACACCAGGGCAGAATGTAGCCTACTGAGTACAAAGTGGTAGGGAAATAATACTAAGGGAAATACTGGAAAAGAAAAAAGAGACTGGATGAAAGTTTGGGATTGGGTAGAGATTTGTCATCAGCATAGGGATAATAAGTAAACCTTTGGAAACAAATGCAATTACCCAAGAAGATAGTATGAGATCAGGGTGGGATCTGTAGAGAGAGGGAGTACAAACACTATAACTGATGTTAAAAGAAAAGTTAGCCACAGGAAGGATATGCCTACAGTGCAATTATATACCCACCGTTGCCCTGTGTCATTGACTTGGGCTCGGCCTGTGGGGCTGTTTAATTATGGTGTAGATATGCAGGCTTGGGATGAAGGCCAAGCACCTGGACCCTACCCCTCATGGGGTCCCAGGATCCAGGCTACAGACCAAACATTGTCACCACAATAACACAGTCCCACAGACCTAGCCCCACAAGTGTGAGGCAGCTGATGTGAGCCAGACACAGATGTCTAATTCCTGTGCAGACATACCCACAGATTCCTAGGCCAGAAGGCACCAATGTGATAATCTAGTCTGATCTCCTATATAACTTCCCAAAAATTCCTTCTGAAGTAGATCAGTAGTCTAGACTTTAAAAAATGCAAGTTGAAGAAAGTAGAGTGCCTGGAAATCTCAGTGAGGCATGGGAGACTGAAAAAAAATATTGAAGGCAGCATGACAAAAGGCCAACAGTATATGGATGTGGGAGAAGAGTTCCTCAAGGAAAGAAATACAACAGCAAAGTCAATGAGAGAGAGAAAAGCCAGTCTTGGGGGGCTGTGAGGAAGTGGAGGGAAGGGGACATGAAAAGGACTGTGAAGAGCATTAATTTTGTTAAATCAGGAATGGGAACTTCAGAGGAAGTATGGGAAATGGTGGCTGGGAATGAAGTGAACAGGATTGGAAATGAGGAAATAGGAAGAGAATAGATCAAGAAGGGGTGGTAGGATTGTGAATGACACGAGAAGGAGTTAAAGGAGATCTCACCAGCAATGAGAGAAAGAATAAAATGGATGTGAGGAGAAGATGTTAGAGGAGAAGAAGTTGTGAGAAGGCTGTTGTATTGAACAGGGAACATCTCAGGCCCAACAAGGGACAGGATGTTAATGAAACCCTTGTTCACTGTTAAAACCCAGAACAATTAAGTGTGGTTGAGATTTGTCAGTTTTCTCTGGTGACTCTCATTATAAAAAACACCACTAAAACTCTCTTCCAATTTCTTATTACATGTACAGGAAAAGACAAACAGTTACAAGATTTGAAGTGTGAAGTATTAAGTACGACTTTCAATCTAACAATATCCCTATTGTCTTTCCTTTTAGCTATACAGAGTTTTCTAAAGGGGAAAGCACTTCAGTGATAGTCTTTTAGTTGGCATTAATATGCTTTCTGGTGGAAAAGAGAAAGTTAGATGGCCTTGAGTTGCTGCTGTTGTGCACACAATAGGGGAAAGAAAAAATAGTCAAGTTAGAAAATGTAGTTTCCATTGCTGGTGCGGACTTTCATTTGCAGCTTTTCTGTTGGAGAAACACAGGCCCAGCCTATGGTCTTAACACCGCTTTGCTACCTGGCAAACGTGCACCAATATCAGGTTAGGTAAAGCACTCTTTTTAGCCATCTTTCCCATCACAGGCTCACAGCAGTGTTGCCATAGGTGGAGTTGTCTTGGTGACTAAATCAGGCTCTTATTAGAAAGAAGGCAAAAAGGAAAGACCTCAAAAATGGGACAAATAGGGAGGTAGATGAGGGAGAGTTGATAAGAGGAACACAAGTGTCACACTCTAGATCAGTGGTTTTCAATCTTTTTAGGCTGTGTAACCCTTTCCAAATAATGTAGTCTACTGTGTACCCCCATCTGAGTCTTACTAAATAAAATGTACCATGCATTTAGTCTTAGTAATTAAGAAGAGTTGTCCAACAATACAGGATTTTTCTCACGTATCCTCAGATGAAATCTCACGTACCCCTAGGGATACACATACTCCAGTTTGAAAACTACTGTTCTAGATGTTGTTCTGGATTTGGCCCTAACTAGTGAAGTGGGTCCCAGAAGATGATGGAAACAGCAACCATGGTAAAGCTTATTTCTTCCATTTTGGCCAGCTTTCATTTTGTGATGCACACAAGGAAAGCTGAAGCAGTGGTGGCAACCTCAATCCACTAAAATTAACCAGCCGTGAAAGCACATTTCCTCCCATTTCTAGACTCTTTCAGCTCATTTCCATGCCAATTCATAGCTTCACCTGGAGTCTTGAAGACCACCCCCTTATCACTGTTCTTTTAACTTAAACAATCCAGTTTGTACCAATCTATTTGTCTCCAACTTCTACTGACTCTTGCGAACAATGTTATATAATAGTCTGAGTTAGATTTCTGTTACTTTGGACACTTTACAGTACAGACCTCTGCACTGCAGATGAGAATGTAGGAAAGTAAATGGGAAAAGAGAAGGGATGGGGAGAAGGTCAGAGAGTATAAATAGCATTGAACAGAAGTGGCAATATAGGAGCACGAAAGAAGGGAAGTGAAGAAATGGTGGCAGCAAGAAGCATGACAAGAGATTAGGATTGGGGTGTAGTGGATGCCTGAGTCACTGACAATGAGCAGAGATGATTGGAAGCAGTGAAGACAGAAAAGAGGTCAAGAAAAAGGAAGAATGTATAGAAAAATGTTCAGACACTGACACAAATGGCAGTAGATGTTCAAATTATGAGCAATATGGCAATTAAGCAATTAGGCAATTAACTGCTCACTTTTCATATTGCTCATTAGGCAAATAATGAGCAATTAATCAGTCAGGCAATTAAGCAATAATGAGCAGTGTCTTATGGTTGTTAACTGTTCCTTCAAACTTGGATTGTAAGGGCCTTAGTTTGTCTCTGTTCTGTAAAGCACTGAGCTGACAGCCAGTGCTCATTAAGTAATACATAGGAATGATGGGGATTCAATCAAAGACCACTCTTAAAAATAAGACTTACTGTTTGAAAACTCTGCACATTTCTGACGCTTCAGTTTAGATGGAGCCTCTTATTTGATAAGAGAAGTATTGCTGGGGCTGGAATGGTAAACTACAATGCAGAATATGGGAAATGCCACCAACAAAATGACTTTAATTTATGAATGTTTGGGTACACTGCTGTTCTTTTCTTTGCCCTTTTTGTGTGCTGTTGTCTGTTTTGGTCTTAAAAGGAGCATGATTGGGCTTTATCAACAGGTCTAACCCATCTCACCTGTCTCTTTCTTTTCTGTAAATGAATAGTTATTATCATGGTTATTTTGGTGAAGCACTGGAATAGGTTACCTAGAAAGGTGGAGGAATCTCCTTCCTTAGAGGTTTTTTAAGGTCAGGCTTCACAAAGCCCTGGTTGGGATGATTTAGTTGGGGATTGGTCCTGCTTTGAGCAGGGGGTTGGACTATATGGCCTCCTGAGGTCCCTTCCAACCCTGATATTCTATGATTCTATGATCTTTAATAATATCTAAAATACTGTCAGATAGGAGATTCCCCCCATTTAAAAACTTCTCTATAGCTAAAGGTATATGGGAAATTGTTAAATGTTCCAGATGGCTAGAAGAAAGTTAACGTTGTGTCAATTTTTTAAAAGGGTAAATAGGATGACCTGGATAATTATGGGCCTGTAAGCCTGACACTAATACTGGTCAAGATAATGGAAATGCTGTTATGGGACTCATTTAATAAAGAACTAGAGGGGAGTAATGTCATTAATGCAAATCAACACATGTTTATGGAAAATAGATCCTGCCAAAGTAACTTGAAGTATATACATATTTAAATTATATGTTTGTTTGATAAAGGTAATAGAATTGACATAATATACTTAGACTTCTGTAAGGCACTGCACAACATTTTGATTAAACCACTAGAATGATATAAAATCAACATGGCCACCTTTAAATAGGTTAAAAACTGGCTAACTTATAGGTCTCAAAATGTAACTGTGAACAGGAATAGTCATTGACTTGGTCTGTTTCCACTGGGATCCTGCAGGGAGTGGACCTATACTGTTTAGCATTTATCAATGACCTGAAAGAAAACACAAAGTCATCACTAATAAAGTTTGCAGATGACCCTCAAACTGGGAGAGTGGGAAGAGGAATGGTCACTGATTCAAAGTGATCTGTATTGTTTGTCAAAACAGCAAAGAATCCTGTGGCACCGTATAGACTAACAGACGTTTTGGAGCATGAGCTTTCGTGGGTGAATACCCACATGCATGTCATGTGACAAAGTGAGTATTCACCCACGAAAGCTCATGCTCCAAAACGTCTGTTAGTCTATAAGGTGCCACAGGATTCTTTGCTGCTTTTACAGATCCAGACTAACACGGCTACCCCTCTGATACTGGATTGTTTGGTAAATTAGGAGCAAGCAATTAAGATCAGTTTTCATATGGTTAAATGTAAACACATAGGAACAAAGAATTTAGGTCATATTTACAGACTTTATCAATGTGGGACTCTATACTGGGAAGCAGTGATTCTGAAAACGTATTGGAGGTCATAATGGATAGTCAGCTGAACATGAGATCCCAGTATGATGCTGTGGCCAAAAGAGTTAGTACAATCCTGGAAATGCAATCTTGAGTAGGAGTAGAGAGCTAGGTTTACCTCTATATTTGGCACTAGTACAAGCACTGCTGGCATTCTGGGTCCAATTCTGGTGACCACAATCAAAGACTGTTGATAAATTGCAAAGCAATCAGAGAAGTGTCAAAAGAATAATTAAAGGATTGAAAACATGCCTTATAATGATAGACTCAAGAAGCTCAAACTATTTAATTTAACAAAGAGAAGTTAAGAGGTGACTTGATTAGTCTATAAGTACCTACATGGGAGCAAATATTTTAAAATGGGCTCTTCAGTCTGGAAGAGAAAGGTATAATATTATCCATTGTTGGAAACAGAAAGTAGACAAATACAGTCTCGAAAAAAGGCAAATATTTTCAATGGTGAGACTAATTAATAATTGGAACAATTTACAAGGGTCATGGTGGGTTTTCCATCACAAACCACTTTTAAATCAATCTTGAATATTTTTTTCTAAAAGATATGCTTTGGGAATTATTTTGTGAAGTTCTATGGCCTGTGTTATACAGGATGTTAGACTAAATAATCATAATGGTAACCCTTCTGGCCCTAAACTCTATGAATCTAGTAAGGCTTTTGTTTTCAAGTGCTTTAGCTTTTTCCTTTTTCTGTATTTTGAATCAAAAGTTTAAAAGATTTTTTTAGTGGTTATGGTTGTCATGAGACTAAAAGGCTGTAGTCTCTACACTCAAAGCCCTGAACCATGTTTACTATTGTATAGCAAATGGTCATGGTAACATCTTTGACTCTCTAGACCCATTTATTCCATTGAAATGAACACAACATAGGTGATGGGAGAAATGTGGCACAAGGAATGTGTTTGATGGAGGGAAGGCATTAAAAATATCTTACATTCTTGACTTGAACATAGTGTTCTGATTTCACAGCTGATGTTTCCTGGCCTGGGATATATCAAGAATACCGAGAATATATTTAATAAAAAAAAAAGAAAAAGAAAAAAAAGAGAGAGAACTTAAAAATCACTGGCTGGGTTTTGATTGAGTGTTCCTCTTCCGCTTTCTAAACAATTCTTCTTACACTGTTCTTGGGTGAAAGCTTTGTGAAACTGCCACAGAGTGGATGAGCCACGGATGTTTTTTCCCCCTAAAGCCTAGTGACTGCAACCCCCGCCCCACCCTCAACCTCATAACATCCTTCTGAAGAAGGTCAGTAGTTGTAGTATCCTCATCTTGTAGGTGGAGAAACTGAGGTACAATGACTTGCTAAAATATTACATGGAGAAACTGCAGCAAAGCCAGGAACACAGCACAAGCCTAGTGACTTTCAGGCCTGTGACTGTCACATAAAAACATCCTTCCAACACCATGGGGATTTTTCGTCCTATTGTGTAATAGCTCTTTTGTGTTTACATGTTTCTTGTGATTAAGATAAAAGGCCAGGAAGGATAATTGATGAGGAAGGCAGAAAATAAGAGTCTAGTTTTATGTGAACCCATATATGGAGACAAGATTTGTTTTTGGAGTTGTATATATAACGATGACATTCTCATGAACCAAATGTTCCCATATAGAAATAGACAAGAATGTCATCATTATGTCAGGTTCCTTAATCTTTTCCTGTGCTTTTGCTTTAAAAGTATTGCCTCCCTTTCTGAAGGATATTTTATGAATTTCTATACTGAGTTTTTTGGTCCATTTCAAAGGTGTCTTCCTCCACTGAGCTACAGTGTCACAATAATCCATATTAATTCAATATGCCATCTAGATAGAAAAGGGCAGAAAAATAGGCTTATGTAAAAGGGAATATCTTGAATATGAAATGACAATATTTTTCTTGATATGTATTTGTTTAGATATGCATAATATTATTTAGTTACATCTTGCCCCTAGATTCAATGACTGGGTTTATAGATACTAGCCAGTATTATAAGACATGCAGTGTATTCTGTGGTCTACTCTCTTCTTTCCTCAGTGAGGTATTGGACATTTCTTTGTGACAGAGAAGACAGTTTATATATATTATCTCATTATAAAATTTTAAAATGATGGTCAGAGGTACCAGTAGTTGATGTGAAGGAGGGAATGGGATTTCAAGCAAAAACCTTCACGATTTCTCCAATGCTGCCCTCATACTTGGAGGAGCTCATAAATATCTGCAAGCTACGGTCACAGGGCCTCAGTGGGTCACAGCTGAGGATGCCAAATTCAGGATGAATTGTTGAGAAATAGAGCAGAAACAACCCAGACTGGTGGTTATTCTTCCATAAGATATACCAAGCAGGTAACAAATGTAAACTTCTTGTTAACCAGTGTGGTAAGACATAAGCAAAAAAATCAGTCTCCATAGGTATTCCAGCATTCATTTCATCTTCCTTTTTATCAGACACTAGACTTTATTATGAGTGGTTATTTAGAAACAGTTTAATCAAACAAGGGGGTCTTCTAATCCCAAGAGATCAGCCACATGGCTAGGTCAGTCTATAACTCAGATCTTAACCAATAATCATGCTATTTGCAATCCTTTCATAACTAATATCTAAACATTTATTTATAGGGGAAAATAAGGAGAGAGTTAAAATTGTTAAGGAAATCAAATACATACAATCATTACAAAGTTCTTGCATCAGGTTTGAAGCAGTGATAGAATAAACTCGTCAAGTCTCTGTTAACTTCCAAACGATTGGAAGGTCCTCAGTCTATGCTCCTTTTAGTGTAAGTCCATAGTTCAGGGATCAAAGTAGGAAAGAGGCAAAATGGAGACATTTCCAGGGTTTTTGATACCTTAACTCCTGTGGAGGGATGCTCTCAGTCTTAGTTTGTGGGAAATTACAAGATGGAGTCCATGGTCACATGAGGTTGTCACATGCCTTTGCATGTTTTGATGACTCATAGGAGTAGCCTGGCTAAAGCATCCACAGGAAGGCTCACCTGGTGGGGACAAGCTTCTATATCCATTGTGAGAGCTAAATGTTCCTTAATGGGTCATCAACTTGAATGGTCCATTCACCATGTGCTGGCTAGACTGGATGTAAACTAAGTCTTGGGTGTTACCCCAGGAACAAACACACTTGAAATATGGGTAAATAATTAATATTCATAACTTCAGATACAAAAATGATACATGCATAGGATAACCATAATCAACAACATGCATAGGATCAACAACATGCATAGGATAACCATATCCTATGCATAACAACAACATGCATAGGATAACCATAATCAACAAATCATAAGATTTATTGTAATTGTCTAACAGTGGCAATATTAATGATATAAATGGTCATATTTCAATCATATCTCCTTCTAAACCCTTCTTAGATCATTCGTCATGATGATAAAATCTTGACAAGAGTTAGGCAGCTGCTGTGCTCTGATCACTGCCTATCTTGTTTACCAGTAATGTCTAATGTTCCCTTTTTTCTCTCTGATTGGCCTATCTGTGTCCATATCTTGCCTCTTGTTTCATGCTTAGATCGCAAGTTCCTTGGGCCGTGAACAGTCTTTGTTCTGTGTTTGTACAGTACCTAGCTCATTAGGGTTTTCGTCCATTTCCATGTCAGGGAATGCAGCCATAGCTCTGCCTACTTCTCATCATGTCCCCTTTCTGGATTAGGTGCAGGGATCAGGATAGAAACAGTCTTTTGAGCTCAAGGACTGGAATCCTGCCTGAACCTTATATATGTCATGCAAGGCCCAGAGATGACCTAGTCCCTCCCCTCTCAGTGCACACTAGTGTAAGCCCCATGCAGAATATGGCCCTAAAGTTTTATTAGGATTATGGTTCTGATGGATCTTTCTCTAGCTCCATACCCAGGACACTGGGAATATTTCAAAGATTTCCAGAAGATCCATTACATATTTGGTTATGAAATGAGCAGAGGAAAAAATTAATGAGCTATTAAAGGAATTTATCTTGGATTTAGAGAATTTTATTGTATAAAAGGTATTTTATGTGTTGAGTAAACTATATTTAAAATATCAAATTCTACTCTCTTCAACAGCAGAGCGCTAATCGTATGTGAGAACTTCAAAAAATGATCATTGCCTCTGCATTATAATTTATGATGTGATCCAGAATGACCTCATTCACATATTGTTTAAATGCTTCACATATTCCAGTCAATACAATTTTACATTATTATACATGCCATTTAGGATGCTTCACATATCAGGCAGATTAGCGTTCATCTTTCCAGCATGTGAAAAACTGACAAGGGTAGAAGGGACAGTAGAAAACTTCATAAGCTAGTCATGTACTTTCAGAGGGCACAGAGCTTCTTTATATGATGTTGAAACATTGAGGTGAAACTGAAATCATACTGTGATGCTGTAACAGTTTGCCAGCTCAGGCTAGAGCAATTGGGCAATTCATTTATGTGTGTATATCAAAGAAATGCTAAAAGGTCATACTGTGTTCAAGCCAATTCACTTGTTAAAATAGCGCAAAGGGGGACATTATCACATTATATTTACATGGCATATGCCCAGATAAGTACATTTGCTCTAAATTCATGAAAACTAGTAAAGGCATGGTCTTCGCTTATCTATAAATCTGTTGATTGCTATTGCATTATATTATGTATGGCCCTGTAGTTAAATAACTCTAGATCAAAGTGTGGGTATAGTCAAGTGCTAGAACATGAATACTAACGAATGATACTTGTATTGTTTTTTCTTATCTATACCTATAATAATGTAATGGCAGGCAATTGCATTATGTATACTACTGTAACTAAAAGTTACTTGTGAATCCAAAAGAAGTAGAAGACTAACTTCAAAGTAAAGGTTGTTTAGTTCAACAATGGGAATTCATAGACTATCTGCATTGCTTATTCCTCATCAAAGGCAGAACCCATGTGGGTTAAAACATCTGTTAGATTGTCTTCTGTGAGCAGAGTCTACATATACTGGCTTAAGGGAATGATCCTGCATCTCTGGACTGATTCAATTCTGACAGGAGAAATCCTGTGTGATCAGACAGAAGTCCCCAAAGCCATTTTGGGTATCCCTGAGAGATTCCTGGAGAACTAGCAGACATTTCATAACTGCTATAATTTGCATTACAAATTTACATTACAGGTGAGTCTATTATACCTGCTTTAAACTCTCATTAACATTCATTTCTTTTTCTTAGCTAATAAATTTTTAGCTAGTTTATTAGGGAAATTGGCTACCGCGTTGTCTTTGATGAGATGAAGAGTATCCATTGTCCTGGGGTAAGTTACTGGCCTGTTGGGCTCGAAAGTAACCTAATATGTGGTGAATTTTGGTTTTAATGACCCTCCATCTTAAAGCCCAGTTTGTCTGGATGGGGCTGGAGAGCCTCAGGGCGACTGTCTGTGGCTCCATGATAAGACAAATATAGTGATCCAGAAGTTCACATTTCTTACTGGTTTGGTGAAAACTATTAACAAAATATACCACTAGTTTGGGGTATCTCCCTATTTTCTAACAGTTTGACCTTAGCGTGCTTTCATACATTGCTTTCAAATTTTACAGGTTTACATGCTTTTCATTAGTAGTTACATCAGTTATATGCCTGTGGTTGGAATGTTCTTGACAATGGGCTGAGACCTATACACTCTCTCTCTCGCTCTCTTTTTTTTTTTTTTTTGCCCATTTATCCCAAATCTTCTCAGACTCCCACAGCTACTCTTTTGGAAGGCATGAAAACATAGGCTATCCTGGAGGTCCACATGGCAAGTCTCTCCTCTTTGTGTGCTTTCCACAAAGGACTCCATAAAAGCAAGTATTTAAGTGTTTACTGAATATTTAGTACTTCTACTTTTTCTGAATACAAAGTGAAAACTATCCAGGAGAAAAGAAAATATTTTTTTCCCTTCATCTTTCCTAGACTTGCTCATACCTCCAGGTTCTCCAGGCAGGCTGGGCTTACAGCTTGAAAAACATTTATCAAAATAGATGACAGTACAATGTACCAAATGTAAGACAGATGAGGTGATGAAATTGTCAGCTGTTAATGTGAGGTGCAAGTAATGAAGACATGTATTTGTATTATTAAATGACACTACATGCCAATAAAATTGTAATAGCCTGCTAATCAGCCCTTCCCAACTAGTGGATTACACTGCTTTGTAGTCCAAAAGGCACATACAAAGACAATTCCCTAAAGTAGATGATTAAATTAATTCAAGAAGACAATAAAACAAAGGAATGATTTTTTTGAAATTTGATCCTGTAAACTATTTAAATAGATATATGGGATGTTCTTTAAAAAAAAAAAAAGCAAGGGGTTCATACCAGAGTATATTTCTCTAATAAGTTAATTAAAATACACCTTAGTTTAATTAGTTATAAACTAGGAGTACATATGGATGCTCCATTACTTATTGAAGGGGTTTTTTGGGTAATACTCCCATTTTTCAGACCTTTGCCCACAGATGTGCTTAGGATAGTGCACCTATAATGTAGGGTCTCAGTTACTGAAGGGATAACAACACCAGTTATTAATAATTTTCTTAAGGTCTCCGTTAAAGTGTTTTCCTAACTTTTTAAAAATGCAAGTTTTACTTGTTGCCAGAGATTATTACTAACCTTGTGTGTAAAGAACAATGTGACAACAGATGAGTGAACTTCAGACATAAACTTGCATGGCTTTCATTCAAATATTTATTTATTTTTAGTCAGGGGGTACCTCTCCTCTCTTGATACACAATAATATTGTTTTGCTGTTCTTCATAATAATACCTTGAGTGTCATGGGTGAAAAATGCTGTAAAACTAGAAAGTGCTTCACTATATTCATTCATCATGCTTTACTGTACCTCATCAAGGTGAGTAAATCTCACATCATTGTTCTACTTAAATCAGACCAGATGTTTCTGATGTGAAATACTGATTTAGTTACCATCTTTGGAAATCCTTTATTTAAATGATTTGAAGATTTGTAAATTGCTTGCATTGCATTGATATAGTTATGCATGTAATCTAGAATTACCAGGAGGATGTTTTAAAAAATTATTTTCTTGCAACTAAATAAACAAAATATTATTTCCAGGTACTGGAGGACGGTACATTATTAAACATATACCCTAGATACTGGAGCTTGTTGAACATCACAAATGTGGCTTTCATTGAAGTGTAAAGAACATTTTCTTTTCACCCCTTAAGATACAAGTTAATTGCTTTTTTCCCCTAATGTCAACCATCAATACCATTCAGCATTAAGAGGACTGCAATGTACCCATGAGGAGACTGAAGCTGGTAGAGTCAAAATAAATATGTTCAATCTTAAATGGATTTGAAATCTGCGTTTCACTCTTTTTTTCATGATTTTCATAGACAGTATTGACAGTGTTTTATAATTCTTAGTCTTTAAATTTTATTAATTAATTTAGTAATGGCTACCTTCTGTCCCCTTTACTTGTATTGGACAGTTCCTGAATATTCTTCATTGTTACTACTTGCAGAGTTGAGTACTACTCAGTTGGAGTATGGCTGGCAAAATCTGGCCCTAAGCATTTAAATAGTATCATACATGAACATGGCACTTCATAAACATGTATAATAAGAATTCATACTTATGATAGATTAAAAATTCATGTAAGGGAGGTAGTGAAAACTCATTGTAAAAAGACCCGCACAGGGAGGACTGATGCGAGATGAGGGTTTAGAGTGATCTGAAAGTGCAACAGTGGGAGATGGCCAAGCATAAGGAATACATGAAAGAATGAATGAAATTAAGAGTATGAAGACAAGATGTGGCAGGGAGTCAGAGGAGAGATGTAGATTAATAGAATTTACAGTCAGAACTAACCACCAGATCACCTAATCTGAATTTCTGCACATCTCAGACCACTAACCACCTTCACAATGTTTATCCAGGATTGAGCTCAATACCTTGAATTAGACAAAATATTACAGCTTTCAAGAGAACAAACTGTTGCGTGAGAATGAGGGACCAAGATGCACCAATACTCAAGGCTCCTGCGATGGCAGGGAGTTGATTTGGTGAGATATATCCAAATTGATCCTAGGAAGCAGCCTGCGTCTGATGCTGCAGAGAAAGCAGAAAATCCTGCAAAGTCTTTGCCAATCTGACCGAGGGAAACATTCCTTCCTGATATCAAACTTAATTATCAGTATGTCCCTGAGCATGTGGGAAAGATCCACCAGCCAACCATCTGAGAAAGAGAATTCTCTTTACTATCTTAGAGCACCATCCCATCCCATCTGCTTTCCCATCTCCAGTTGTGTCCACCTCTGACGTTTCAGAGGAGAGATGGAAAAAAATTCCTTCCTGATCTTTTCAGGTAACTGACTGAAGCATGACACACAGGGCTTGTCTACACTACCACTTAAATCGATGTAGCTTACATCACTCAGGGGTGTGAAAAACACACATCCCTGAGAGATGTAAGTTACATCAACTTAAAGCGATGTCTACACTGTAATATGTCAGTGGGAGATGCTCTTCCTGAGGTGGAGTAATTACATCAATGGAAGAGCACTCTCCCATTGATGTAGCATGTCTTCACCAGACATGCTACATTGGCACCACTCGATTGATGAAATGGTCCCGATGTAGCGCGGTAGTAAAGACAAGTCCTTAGGAATACAAAACATCAGCCTGGAACAGACCACCTGAAACATGAAGCTTAGTGTCTCATCACCCCAGCCAACTTCATCTTCCAATCCCAATTATAGAGCTTGATAAATGTATCATTTTAAAGCTAATTCGGTTATTTTCCCCAAAAACTCCTCCTGGGAGGCTATTCCAGAACTTCACTCCTCTGATGGTTAGAAACCTTCTCTAATTTCCCAGTCTTAATGTATTCATGGCTAGTTTATAACAATTTGTTCTTGTGATAACATTAAACATTAATAGAGCTTTAACTTAAATAGCTCTTCACCCTCTCTGGTGTTTACCCCTGTAACATGGTGGTTGCCACCTAAGCCCCCTCTCGTGGCCAACTGTGCCTCTGTCTCACCCTTTTTCCCCCCTTCTTCAGGGCACTTTAAACAAATCTCACACAGTCTTCCTCATGCAATCAAGTTCTTCTGTGAGGTCTGGTTTCTCTACTTCCAAAGTTACAAAAAGAAGCAAATGTAAAACAAATCTTCCATCTAGCCTTATGTTGGGCACAGCCTCTCCTCCCTGAGGTAATGTCTCAGCTGAGTCTTTTTCCCAGCCCCAACACTCTTCTTTAGGGACCACTGAAGTAGACCATTTCTCTCTTCATCTTCAGTTACTCTTCTATTCCTTCCCTCATTCAATTCCCATGGGTCCTTTATAGTGAAGTGCAGTCCCTGTTCCCTTAATTAGCTCACTGAGGAGCACCTGCTCTGGCACAGGGGGAACTGAACCTATTTTAATCACAGGGGCCAGCTAGGGTTTAGTAAGAGATTGAATGTGAGAGAGAATTGTTTGAGTGTCAATGTAATGTCATCAGGCACCTTAACCTATTATTCAAGTGGTGCAACCCCACCGATCTCTTAGAGTATTTTCTCAGAATATGAGCAACCATCATCCCCAAACAGTCATTTCACAGGTGCCTGATATCAGGATTTCTTCAACCAATAGGTTCTAGAGCAGGGTTCAGCAACCTCTGGCACGCGGCTCGCCAGGATAAAAGCACCCTGGTGGGACGGGCCAGTTTGTTTACCTGCTGCATTGGCAGGTTCAAACTACCACAGCTCGCACTGGCTGTGGTTTTCTGTCCCAGGCCAATGGGGGCAGCAAGAAGCGGCGTGGGTGAGAGATGTGCTGGCTGCGGCTTTCTCCCACCCCCTTGGCCCAGCCCGCCAGGGTCCTTACCCTGGTGAGTCACGTGCCAGAGGTTGCTGTTCTAGGGGACCCTTGCTCAGGCAGGATTCCTCACACTTAGGTATTTTTTCATGGGAAGACTACTCCTAGAAATTCTCCTCCCCCCCAACAACCAAAACCAACCAAAACAAAAACAAAAGCAAAAAAACCCACCAGCTTTTGCTTTAGGGATACTATTACTGGAGCTCCCTTAGGCCCTGATTTAGCAAAGCACTTATGAATGTGCTTACAGTCTATCAAAGGACTGGCACATACTCATGTGGTTCATGTCAAGAGAGAGACAATGTGGGTGAGGTAATATCTTTTACTGGACCAACTTCTGGTTGATGAAAGACAAGGTTTCAAGCTACACTGAGCTCCTCTTCAGGTCTGGGAAAATTAACCAATGTAACAGCTAAATGGAACAGATTGTTAAGCATAAAAGGAGCTAACATGTTGCAAGCATATATTTAAATGTTTTGCTGAATTGGGGCCTGTGATAAATGAAGGGGAGGGGTAGCTCCCTTTTATGGACACTCACCTACCCAGTAGCTATAAAATCCCTCTTAGTGGCTGTTCTCTAATTGCTCTACCTGTAAAGGGTTAAAAAGTCTCACTGTTATGCATAGGTAAATGGAAAAGTCTAGGAAAATGCCATTCGGTTTATTCATTTTATTTTGTTATGACTTGTGGATTCCTCTGTGCTAACCCCAGGTGTTCTTTGTTTTGCTTGTAACCTTTAAGCTGGACCTCAAGAAAGCTATTCTTGGTGCTTAATCCTTGTTTGTTTGTTTTTAAATCCAGCAAATGCCTAAATTCCCAGATGCATTTTCTTTATTTCTTTTTATTAATAAAATGTACCCTTTTTAAGAATAGAATTGGATTTTTGTGTCTTAAGAGGTTTGTGCACGTTGTTTAATTAGCTGGTGGCAACAGCTGATTTCTTTTTTTACCTTTTCCCAGCTCTTTCCTGGAGAGGTGTGTGGGGGGGAGGGGGTGGTTGAAAGGGCTTGAGGGTACCACATAGGAAGGAATTCCCAAGTGAGCCTTCCTGTCTCTCAAAGGAGTTCTGCCCTTGGGTGGTGGCAGCATCTATCAATCCAAGGTCAGAAAAATGCTGTAACCTTGGGAGTTTAAAGCAAGCCTGGAGTGTCAAACATTAATTTTTAGAATCCTTGTGAAGTGCCGGAGTGCGGAATCAGCCTGGGCAGGGCAGTAAACAAGCATTGTTTTAAAAATGAAAAAGGTGCACACTGAGTCCAAATGTCTATTGATTTAATGGAGAAAAATCAAGCCCTATATTGCATATATGTATTTATACTGGTTTTTGCCTAAGATCAGCCCTGGGTTCTCCCTTCTGTAGATTTTGATTAAGTAATTAATTTGCCTTTTCAACAAGTACTTATTTTACTTCACTATCAATTTTTTAATCACAAATTCTCAAGCATTCCAAGGAAAACAACTAACAAATAGAAGGATGAAATTCAAATATATTTTTTAAATAATTTTGTCCTGATGCTCCAATATTTTCCACCATTCTCCTTATTTTTAGAACTGCCAAGTATTCCTAGACCAGGGGTAGGCAACCTATGGCACGGGTGCCAAAGGCGGCACGCAAGTTAATTTTTAGTGGCACACACACTGCTGGATCCTGGCCACTGGTCTGGAGGGCTCTGCATTTTCATTTAATTTTAAATGAAGTTTCTTAAATATTTTAAAAACCTTATTTACTTTACATACAACAATAATTTAATTATATATTATCGACTTATAGAAAGAGACCTTCTAAAAATGTTAAAATGTATTACTGGCACATGAAACCTTAAATTAGAGTGAATAAATGAAGACTCAGCACATGACTTCTGCAAGGTTGCCAACCTCTGTCCTAGACCATTGTTTCTCCTTCTCAAAGTGAGTCCATCTTTTGGATTTTACTTACTCTACATCACAATGAAATTTCATCATTAAACAAAATCATTCTCCAATTATCCAGACCTACTGATATATAAAAGAAAGATGGTTATTTGAAGTAGGTCAGATAGTATGTTATGTGAACACTAAATAAATCTCCATTCTATTTGAAAAAGTTATTTTAAAAATACAGCTCAGGTAGTCTTTTGTCACGCCTGATGGAAAGGTTCCTGCTATTCTACTTAAATTGTAGCCATATGGAGTTAGTCAAAACATCTTTTAAATATCCCCTAAAATTGGGGTTAATAGATTTGCAGGAGAAAAATGAATCAAGCTGAACCCTGGCATGCCCTACTCTTCTACCAAGCCCTTCTGAAATCTGAGTGAAATCACTATAACTATTTTGTTAATTGCAGCAAAGAAAAATATGTTTTGTTTTCAGTTATTTGTATTCTGAAAAATATGAAAAAGCAAAAATAATAAATATATAAAAGGAACTTTAAATCTTATCTAAAAAGCAACAGATTGAAAGCCCTGGAAACTGGAATCTATATATCCACAGAACAGTTACATCATGGACAAAGGCAATACGAGCCCCCTATGCTATTCTTCCAGTGTGATTTCAATCCCAGCCTGAATGGACAGCCTCTAAGACTGAAAGTGTATTTCTATTATAGTGGCTATTCAATCCTAAAGCTCTCCAGCCAGGGTTCCAGTTAGCATGACCATATAATGATGTCTAGTTATGTATCCCTATCCACCAGAAATCACTCTCACATTTATTGAGGATTAGTGAAGAGGAAACAAATATGTCCCACAACTCCAGACTTTCCTTTTTTGTGACATGTCCCCATTTTGCTGTCATCTGCTGGGGTTACACACACACCAGAGTCCTGATTCTTCCCTCAGTTACACATGTATGTCAGGAAATACTCCACTGAAGTCAACATATGTACATGAATAGGTTTCTGGTTTGTATGAAAAGGTGTCTCTTGGCTTTGGTTTTATTATGGAAATTGCATACAGATCTAATAATTTTATATAAATTAAACGCTTAGGGTGGGGCATTCTTCATATTGAAAAATTTGCAGCGGGAGTCCTAGTGTACTAGATGAAATGTAACAGCCCCCAAAGTAGTTACAAAATTTCTAATAGGAAAGGTGCTCTTCAAACTTTCTAGGGACCCTCAAGTCTGACACTTCCATTTTCCTATATGTGCAGCACTTGCAGAGAGTTCAATGGGACATCTTCATATGAAAAATCATGGAATATGAGTCGACTGTATGAATCCAAGAGGAGAAAGTCCTTAACATTTGTTCATAAGTCTAGAGCAATATAGCCAAGTTTATATAACAGCTTTGCAAACTGAAGAGCCAAATACAGGAAGAAAATCTTTCCCAGAAAACACAGCTATTACCTACTCAAAGAAGAGAAAATAAACTTCCCAAATAGAGTTTAAAAGCAAATGTTTATCACAGTGCTGAATAATACATTTCAAAGTTTGTTCTTTTAGAACAGCAGTCTCACTGTAATCCCTTTATCAAATAGGCTGCTATTGAAACTAACCCTGAGATTGTGAACCGGCAGAGTACAATCTTCTAACTCCTAAATGAAATGATTAGAATTGCTGGATATCTCACAAAAAGCTGGACAGCTACAAAGGTGTTAGATATTATTACACAATATTACATAAAAACCCTTCATTTTTTGAAGAATTTAAGATTGCAGACTCAAAATTGGGAAATGCCAGAATTAAGGTTGAGACAATACTGGTAAGGTAGTATCTTCTATTGAACCAGTTTATGTTGGTGGAAGGTACAAGTTTTTGAGCTACACAGAGTTCTTCAGGTTTGGAAAGGAAGTAGAATGTCTGAGATAAATAGAGATTGGGACAGATTGTCAAGCAGAATGGGAAACATGCTGGAGACACTTACTTGAAATGAAGTGTGCAATTGGGAGTTAGATTGTTATGTATAAAGGGTTTGAAGTGAGCAATTCAAAGTAGGCAGTGTGATGCGCTACAAATTATTATGACCCATAAAACCAGTGTCCATGTTAGATCCATGGCTTTTGGTGTCTTACAGAATTATAGCCTCACCCTTTAAAAGTGGTATTGTGCAGGTTTCCTTTGAGAACAAGTATTGAAAGATTAGCTATAGAGTGACTGCTTTCTGAAACGTGTTTGCCCATAGGTGATATGGTGGTTTTGTCTATTGAGTTTTCTTTGTGGATTCATTCAAGAGAGTAGTGGTTGTCTGGATTCACCTACATAGTTGTTCTTGGGGCATTTGATGCACTGGATGAAGTACACCAGGTTTTGTGATAAGCATGTGACCCAGGAAACTTCCAAGGTGTGTTGTGTGGGATACTGATCATGGTAGCAGTGGAGATATATCTTCAGGCTTTGCATCTACTATTCTGGCAGGGTCTGGTGCCACTTAGAGTTGATGTGTCCTGTTCTATGGGGAGATTGCTTCTGATGATGAGGTGGTAGCTGTTCAAAGGCCAGCAGAAGGCGCTTGGGAAAGATTTCTTTCAGGATATGGCCCCCATCAAATATGGATTGAAATTGTTTGATATCCTAGTTCAAGGGTGGCATGGTAGGTGATGGCTAGGGGTGAACCGTCAGCGGCTTGTACACACAATCCTAATTTGTCTCTCTTGTGCGTATGCATTGTGTTGTCTTAATTTAGTCCTATACTATAGTGCTATAACCTCTGTATCATGTAGTACAGGTCAATTGCAGGTTTAAACTACTGTAAATGGTGGATTCTCTGTAGCTTGAAGTCTTTAAACCATGATTGTAGGACTTTAGTAACTCAACCAGATGTTAGGGGCCTATTACAGAAATGAGTGGGTGAGATTCTGTTGCCTGCAATCTGCAGTTGTCAGACTAGATAATCATGATGGTCCTTTATGACCTTCAGGTCTATAAGTCTCTAAGATACCTATAAAAAACAACTTGCAATTTGGAATCACCTAGCAGAGTTGCTGATCTCTGGCCATGTCATAAACAGATAGTTAAGGGTTAATGTCTCTTTTACGTGTAAGGGGTTAACAAACAGTGAACCTGGAACACCTGACCAGATGACCAATCAGGAGACAAGATACTTTAAAAATCTTGGTGGAGGGACGTCTTTGTTTTGTGTGTTTTTCTTTTTGTTGTTCTCGCTCGGTTCTGAGAGGTGAACTACAGTCCTAGCAGGCTCTCTATCTTGCTGTGGCAAATTTAGTAAGTACAAAGAGAAAGCAGGTATTAGTCATTTGATTGTTTTCTTATTTGCAAATGTTGTATTTGGCTGGTGAAGTTTTGAAGTGGTATTTTGCTGGAAAGAATTTAATTCGTATGTATTGCTGGGGGGAGGTTTCTCCCTAGTGTTCTGTACCATAAAACTAGTAGGATCTTATTGAAGGGGACAACCCTTATTCACATTATTTGTAAATACCCAAATAAAAGATAACAGCAACAACATTGTTTTGGCTACTTATTCCTATGATTTACTTTATTATATATCATATAAAATACTGGGATACGTAGTGTAAGAGCGCCCCTTTGAACTCGGGAAACCGCCCTTTGATACGAGAGACCGGGTTCAAATCCTGTGGGTACCACTTTTCCAGTAGGTCTTGGGCAAAGACCCCCTAACGCTTCACCTGCCTAGCCTCAAATATGAGAGTGCAGAACTAGGAGAGTCAGCCGGCTCGGACTTTGCCCGGGGATTAACAAGGTCCGGCCAGATGTTAGGAAACAGGACAATCTGACGAAGTAATGGCTACTGGAAAAAAACCCATTCATGGATGAGACAAGAGAACTGGAATTGATGGAATGCTACTACACAGTTAGACCTAATGAGAGGGATATATGAAACGTTATGAGGACGGGTGGATGGACAAAAGACTTACATCCACACTTATGAGAACAAATTAAAAAAAAAAAATTCCCCTCTCACCCCTAATGGTGGTATGTGTCTTCCTCAAAATCTGGGTCCTCTACAGAGGCTGGGAGTTTGAGGGTTTCTGCGCAGTATCTTAGCTGTTCCTAGCACTGCACTCTTCTGGACAGAGAGCTCTGATGTTGTTCTGGGATCTGTTGGAGCACTCACCCAAGCTTAAGAGTCACAGCCCGAGTGCTCCGTGACCACTTTGCCTTCACTTTCCACATCCTCTCTAAGTTCCTCTTTCAGGCCTGGTACTTCTCCAGCTTCTCATATTCCTTCTTCCTGATGTTGCTGTCACTTGGCACTGCTATATCTATTCCCCAACCGTGTCTTCTGGTCCTGTCTATTACCACGATTCTGGTTGATTGGCCAGTACTGCCTGTCCCGTCTGGATCTGGAAGTCCACAGAATCTTAGCCCTGCTATTCTCCACAACCTTCTGTGGAATCTCCCATCTGGTTTGGAGGTCTAGCCATACCTGTGCAGATGTTCCTGTACACAATGCCAGCCATTGTGTTGTGCCGTTCAGTGCATGCTGTTCCTGCCTGCATCTTACATCCTCCACTATGTGTTGGACTGTCTCTGAGGCCTCTCTGCAAAGTCTGCACCTTGGGTCCTCTCTAGTGTGGTAGACCCCTGCTTCATGGTTCTGGTGCTCAGTGCCTGTTCCTGTGCTGCTATGATCAGTGCCTCAGTGCTCTCTTTTTAGTCCAGCCTTTCCAGCCACTGGTGGATTCCAATGTCAGCACCTCAGCTATCTGTCGATGGTACATCAGTAGGTCTCTTCTTCCATGGCACTTCTTCTGCTTTGGTCTGATCCTACCCATGTTGCTGCTGCTAGGCATTCTTCTCAGCAGCTCATCTTGGGGGCCATCTTACTGATGTACTCCATGGATTTCCGGGTTTCAATCCAGGGCACGTGGCTTTGACGCTCACCAAGGCCCGCCGCGCCTTCTTTCCGGCTGGTATATACAGTCTCTGGTTTTGAGCTTGGGGGAACCTCCGATGCATTGTGAGGAGCTTTCCGGTTTTCACATCGGCAGCCTTCATTTCCTCCTTTGGCCAGCTCATTTACCGGCAGGGTAATCTGATGACGGCAGGCATATCTGTGATGGCGTGGATCTTGTTCTTCCCACTGAGGTGTTCTTCAGGATCTGTCTATCCTTTGGTGATTACTTGGATGTTGCTGTCTTCCTTGCTCCTCATCATGGTTTCCATATGATGTCTGGGGACGCCAACGGTACTTGTACCTGGTCTGTATGTCTGCTATGTGGCCCGCTGGTAGTTACACCCCATCAGTCTTGACTACCTTCCCTCTCTTTCACTACCATCCGGCCACACTCTCCAGTCCGAATGACATCCCCGCTATCCTCATGTAGATCCGCGTCAGGTGGATTAGCGAGTCAGATGTCTCGTTCATTCTTAAGCATACGCTTATGTCTATGTGAGGAGGTGGCTGATGGTAGTTCCACTCCTGAACTGTACCATATCCAGTCCTTGTGATTATCTGGCTGAGGGGGTTTAAACCTATGCAGAAGAGGCAGCAGGGGACCAGTGCATCACTTGGTATATGCACACTTGATGGCCACTTGTGCAAGCTGCCTTGAGTTGACTTCTAGTGTTGTCTTCCATAGTCCATTGAGTTCTTGAGGAAGGTCCTTAGTGTCCTGTTGACTTTGTATAGTGCCAGACATTCACAGATCACGTGTGCGGCATTGAGTCATAGGCTTTCCTGTAGTCAATCCAGGCTGTGCCAGATTGGTCTGTTCAGAGCTTGAGTCTTGGTGACTGCTCTATCTATGAGCAACTGGGTTTTGAGCCTCTGGTGTTGTTCCCAATGCCTTCTGAGCTGTGCTCATGTACTGGCCTGTGTTCCTGTAGCTTGGCAGCTATGAGCCTGAGAGGACTTCCATGTTGTGGGGAGGCAGGTATTGGCCGATTCTGTCCCTGCAGGGGTCTTTCATGATTCAGCACTGTCCTTCCTTGTGTTAGCCAGTTTGGGTGGGAGCCGCTGCTAGCAGTGGTTCATCTGTGCTGCTAGGCGTTCATGCACGCGTTAGTTTCTTTAGCCAGTAGGTGTGGATCATGTCTGTCCAGGTGCTGTCCACCTCTTCCTGTTCTTGACCCGCTGCTGATGTCTTCTACGTGTGATTGGTGACTGGTTTCTGTTCTGGAGATTGCATGTGCTCTGTTTCTCAGGTCTGCACCACTTTTCACTGGTGTTATGAGTCTTCTCTTTCTCCCATATGTTCTCCAGTACTGTTCAGTTTCTGCTGCTGGTGGCTCTGCTGTTATTGTGTGTTGCACTGCAGTTGGGAGTACGCTTATGGTTCTTTGGGAACAGGGCATTTCTTTTTTGGCTCTGGTCTCTTCGTGTATCGTCCTTAGCCTGGTAGCTAAGTGTGTAGCCTTGTTCCAGCTGTCTCTAGGCTTCAGATGGAGTCAAGAGCTCTCTGTATTTTTTCAGTAGCTGAGTCTTATCTTAAATCTCTACAACCCTTCTGTAGTCCACAGCGACTAACTTCTCTCCAAGGTCTCCTTGATCTTAGCTCCCACCTATTTTCCAGGGGGGTACATAACTGTGTTCTTCTTGATCGTGTGAGCAAGCATATGCCAGGATTTCAGAGGCTATAGCGTATACCAGTTCATTTGGCTTGGAGTGATGTGTAGTAGGGATTGTCATGAGGGCTCTATTGGCATTTTCTAAATCTATCAGATGGTTCTTCTGTCCACTAGGCCTTGGTATCGGTCTCGAGGATTGACTGTTAGTATTTCTCCATGATCTTTATGCCTCATAGCAGCTGCTGTGCTCCTGCAATGGGGGAGGTGTGCTAGTTGAAGTTTCACTTCAGGTGTGGGCTGCACATCCCTTGTTTTTTCCAGGATCTTGTGAAGCTCTGGAATGTTAATGGGAGTTTGGTCTATCTCAAAGCTTAGTGAGAGCACTTCCTCTTTACTATGTTGAACGCGTTGGGTACTAGCTGTTTCTCCAGTAAGTGTGTGCATGTAGGTCTTTTGTCATCGACCAGTCCCTCATAGCTTTATAATTCCGTCTCATTAGGTCTACTGTTGTAGTAGCATTCATCAGATTCCAGGTTCTCTTGTCTTGTCCATGAATGGTTTGTTCCAGTAGCCCACTGTGCAACTGGATAGTGTAGTGGTTAAAGAGCGCCACCCTTTGATACGGGAGACCGCCCTTTGATCGAGAGACCGGGGTTCAATCCTGGTTGGTACCCAACTTTCCAGTAGGGGTCCTTGGGCAAAGACCCCTAACCTTCACCTGCCTACCTCAAATATGAGAGTGACACGAACTAGGAAGTCATGCCGGCTTGGACGTTGCCGGATTAACAAGGTCTGTGCCAGATGTTGAGGAACCAGGACAATCTGACTATATTATATATTCATTCATCAAAGTTCTGTATGGATATTATAGTTACAGCCTAAAGTTGCTTGTGACAGATACTGGCCAGGTACCTGCTACAAAAGAGTGGAGCTGATCTGGGTCAGGTGCACCTGTTGCTCTGGAGGCTGGCAGCAGAACCATAGACTCAAAGTCTTCAGAGTCCAGTTTTATAGGGATTTTTCTATTCAGTCCATGAGAGTTGCTTCATTCTGCTGTTGCAAGATCAATCAGCATGTAGTCTGGCTCCATGTTGTCAGATGTTTGTTAGGTGCTTGGGTTGATTCCAGTTCGCCCTCCGGGTCATCTGGTTGATTCCACTTGACACCTCTTCGGCTGACACTGAATTTTTCAGGCTGGTAACTCCCAAACCATTCATTCATCATTTAAACTAGGCACTCATTCACATACACCTTTATCTTAATTACATTTATTTACTGTCTCTTTTCCTTTTGGGGTGTGAGACTCCCTGTCGTCTTTAACAATTAAAAGAAGGAACATAAAGTGAGATAAAAATGATTTACAGAGGTGGAGATCTCTATTTGTAGTGACTACAAAGTGTCACTAGAGAAGGGCATTACACTCAATTAACCTTTAACAAGTTTATTACAAAGTATTTTGTGAGCAGGCTTCACACAGACAAGCTGGTGGCTTGCAGGTAGAGGCTAAATCTGGGGAATCACATTTATTTCTTAATATAAATTTTAGTTATAAAGTATTAACATTAAATCATTTCTAACAATAAATCTTTTCATAATAAAACCATTCTAATATAAACTTCTTTAGTATCCTACAAGTGGTGTCTATAAGCGAAAGACCCTGCATTATTCCATCTTGATTTACAGAGATAATTTTTACTTTTTATTTCTTTCATTAAAAGCTTTTCTTTTTTTTTTTCTTTTTAAAGACCTGAGTGATTTTTCCCCCTTGTTAAGGCTCAAAGGAACTGGGTCTGTACTCACCAGGGAATTGGTGGGAGAAGGGAAAGAGAAGGAGGGGAAAAAGGTGAATTTCCTCTTTGTTTTAGATTCACAGAGCTTGAATCTGTATTGCCTCTGGGTGAGGGGAAAAGAGGAGGGGGGAAGGTAACATCCCTCTCTGATTTAAGATTCAAGGAGTTTGAATCACAGTGATCTCCTAGTGTAGCCAGGGAAGGGAGGATCTAGGAGAAAGAAAGGAGGGAGGGGAATGGTTTATTTCCCTTTGTTGTGAGACTCAAGGGGTTTGGGTCTTGGGGGTCCCCAGGGAAGTTTTTGAGGGGACCAGAGTATACCAGGCACTCCACGTCCTGGTTGGTGGCAGCACTACAAGATCTAAGCTGGTAATTAAGCTTAGGGAGATTCATGCTGGTACCCCATCTTTTAGACTCTAAGGTTCAGAATGGGGTTTTATACCATGACAGGCCAGAAGAAGTCTTACAATGAAATTGTAGTTAATAAAGGATCACTGGTTGAATAACTTGTGAGAGATTGTGCAATGCTTGGGTGTGGAGAGATCTCTTGGTCAAGGGGCAGCCAGAACTTGATTATTTGCATGGGAGGGGCATGCAGGGAGCCCAGTGCACTTCCCCATAGTAAAGAAGTGGTTGGAATGTAGACTTTACCTATCTCCTTTGCACACTGGCAAGCAATGGTAGAGCTGTGCTGGGAGAAGGGACTCTGACTACAACATTAGAAAACGTGATGTGTGCTCTTGCTCCACTCATTCCCCAACAGCACCATAGACACAAAAATTGTATTGGATTCAGATGGTGCAATTAATCAGTTTTCCAGTCTCTAATCAAGAGTGAGGTTTGGATGAGAAGTAGCTGAGATGATCAACATGGATAAGACTGAGGTAATATTGATAAGTTTAGTTAATGGAAGTCATTGTACCAAAACCCTCAAATGAAGGAGATGAAGGAGCATAACTGAAGTTTGTAATTTTAGGCATTTCTGGCTCCTTAGCAGTTTTATTATGTCCAGATAATAGTGGCCACTGGGATAGAATTGTGCCCTTTTCTCTCAGATGCTGAACTTCATCATAGTCCCCAGGTCTTAGTTATCACCATGACCTTTGTTTACCGTAATATACACTACTTGGATCTATACTGACAGGCTTCTCATAAACTTCAGCTAATGCAGTATACAGCTACCAGCTTCTTTATTGAAATCCCACAAACATGCTCTCTAGTTTGCACAGTTCCTGTTTATTTTTAGATACTATTTTGTATGTAGGTTTAAAGCCCTTCATGTCTTGGGTCCCCACTATCTTAGAGGTCACCTTTCTTTTAGTGCAGGGATCAGCAATATTTGGCATGCAGCTCACCAGGGTAAGCTCCCTGGTGGGCTGGGGCTGGTTTGTTTACCTGCTGCATACCAAACATTGCCGATCCCTGTTTTAGTGTAATACTGTAGGTGGTACCAGATATCTGTTGAGGTGCTTGCATGAATAGCTTGTTTGTCTCCTCTGGACTCTCTAATTTGTCCACATATTTCATAAATCTCAGCACCCAAAAATGGACACCATTCGCCAGATGAGGCCTCATGAGTGCAAAGCAGAGAGGAACAAATATTTTCTATGTCTTGCATATGATATGTCTGTTAATACACCTTACAGTACTACTTGCCCTTTTTTTTACAACTGCATCATATTCTAGTTTTATATTTAATATATGATCCAATATAGTTATCCTTAGATCCTTTTCAGCAATACTACTGCCTAACCAGTTATTTCCCAATTTGTATTTGTGCATTTGATTTTTTTCTTTCGTAAGTATAGTACTTTGCACTTGCCTTTATTGAATTTCATCTTGTTGACTTCAGACCAATTCTCTAACTTACTATGGTCATTTTGAATTCCAAATCTTACCTCTGCGGTTAACTTCAAATATATGCTTAAGTACTTTACTAAATAGGGGTATAAAGTGCCTATGGGCCAAAATATAGCTATTCTGGATTGGTGCATTAGAGGAAGGAGACCATGCAAAGAGCACCTTTCCTGTTTCCCAGCCAGCACAACTATGTAGACAAGTGGCAATATTTGGTTGCTTGCACTCCTGTTGTTCAAGGGGAGGGGGGCCAGAACTTTCTGTAGCAATACAGGTCCTAGAGCAGGAAAGCCAAGGGGAAACTGGAAGCAACCCTATTCCCCCATGTATCACCTGATAAGACCCACAGTACCAATCTGCTTCTGCTCTATATTTGTAGAGTAGATTATAAGAACTCTCCCTGCTAAGTCCCCCAGGATATCTCAAAAAGCAGTTGGCCATTGCACTTCTCCCACTTCCCTCCCCTTCTTGTATGAATCAGATTTGCAGACCCTCAAACCTAAATTGTCTATCATTCCTCATCAACCATTTGAGACAAGATCCTCCCATTACTCTGTGACTCACTGGAACACTGTCCTTGAGGAAACTTTTTGTTCTTTAAATGTAGCACAAGCATTTGCTAAGTACTTAGTCTTTCTACTCTTGAATTATGCATTCAGAGTCTTGGAGGACTCATGAGTTTTCTACTCAATTACAAAGTTTCTCTGTCTCTTATCTTATATAAAATTTATTATTTTACTAATTTTACTCATATCAGGTTTAGATTAGCTAATCCTAATGTTCCATTGGTATTCTTTATATGAGAAGGAACGTGTGCTGCTCATCGAGGTTAGCATTATATCTTTCAAGTACCCAGGGGAGATTTGTTTGTTCATTTCTTTTCCCAAACAAGTCTCACACTGACAATACTGCCTGGAATCTCTTTAGAACATTTTGTAATTAAGATAGTGATTTTCTTAACCAGAGATCTGATTATGTTCAATTCACAGTCAATCAATCAATCAAATAAATAAATATGCTGGAGGGAATGTTATAGTGCAAGAAATTCTCTTCATATGTTCTGAGAATGTCTCAAAATAAAAAAAAAACAAGGAGTACTTGTGGCACCTTAGAGACTATCACATTTATTTAAGTATAAGTTTTTGTGGGCTAAAACCCACTTCACTGGGTGCATGCAGTGAAAAATACAGTAGGAAGATATATATACACAGAGAACATGAAAAAATGGGTGTTGCCATACCAACTATAAGGGGTGTAATCAGTTAAGCTTGGCTATTGTCAGCAGCAGAAAAAAAAACACTTCTGTAGTGATAATCAGGATGGCCCAGTTCCAACAATTGACAAGAAGATGTGGGTATTACTCACATCTTCTTGTCAATTGTTGGAAATGGGCCATCCTGATTATCACTACAAATTCTTTTTTTTCCCCCCATACAGGGATTAGAAGATCCATTTGCTGGTTTGAACCTTATGGTTGCAAAACCAGATAGTACAACTGAAATGAGGTTTAAAAGAATAAAAGTCCAAAAAATGACTAAATATATGGTCTCTGCAGTTTTCTTGGTTTCTCTTGAAACAGGATTTAGGAGAGGGAGAAATATAAGTTAAAGCTAGTCTGGCAGGTTCTTTATAAAATAGTTGCCTGTGTATACATTTGACTGGGACTCTACTTTAACAATTTAGTTCTTGATGCTTGTTTTAGTACTTAAAACCTATTATTTATAGTATTAAATTTGTGCTCTCTCTCTCTCAAACACACACACAGAGTTACTAGTGTGTATTTAAGATTTTTCAAAAATGGGACAAATACATACAATGCCCCTTACTATCAGCTGTTTCTTGTCATCAAGACAGTAAAATTTACCTCACAGCTGCTCACTAGTTCAGCTAATCAAGTCAAGCAATCTCAAGGTTCACACTAAGCCATCATGCTGGATCATTCTGACAAATGAGGAATATTTTCATAAGAGCCAACATGCTAACAAAGAGTTTACTTAATTACAATACATTGGTAATGCAACTTCAATGCAGGAACACCATACAAAGGTGGAAAAGGCTAGAGTAGAAAAGATACATGGGTGACCAATTCTATATAATAAAATTGACATGGGATGAGTGAATAACAGTTAATATATGATACAAATAAAAAACATCATAGACTGCATATGGTAAACTAGGATGAATACTGAAGATAAATGGATAATATTAAATTAGTTCAAATGCAAAAAAATTTAAGCTATTGAACTATGGACTCAGTTCTGCCATCCAGTCATGATCTGCTATGCTGAGGTGCTTAGAATTCAGCTCTTTAACTGCACATAATAATAATACAGGGCATGAAACTAGTTAGATGGGAGCTCTGTTTTTCAATCTCGTACCATAACTTTGGTGTTTTGAACCAGTAGTATCATCTCATCCTTTTACAGATCTTCATGAAGCTTTCTATTTCTTTTGAGTAATTTTATATATTGTGTTGTCACTTGAGTGTCACAACAAGTGTGGTGGTAAATAATTGCCACTCTATGGCAACCCATATCAAACAGTGCTTCTGCATTGTAGCTACATCTTGTGTAACTGTGAATAGAAGTGATTTTTAATGTTTTCATGTTACATTGATGATACAAGATGTCAGATAACTAGATGAATCAGAATGTATTTAATTGAAGATGATTAGTCAAGGATTAAGCAGCACAATACAGAATAGAAGGTTTTATACATTTCTTAACAAATGTGAAGACTGGAGAAGTGGCTGCAGCTCAATTCACTTCTAGTTCCTCCAAACTGTCTCATCATATAATGATTTGGGACAACAAAATGCCTTTCCGATGACGGATCACACGATGAGTTCTACCCCAGCTATCTCAGCTTGCCTAATCAATAACAAAGGCTCTTCAACTGTACCACTATTACAGAAAGCAGCTGTGGCAACAATTGTTTCTTATTGACCTAATGTAATGGCTGAGGCAGGCTAGGGGACAGTCCAGAGCAGAAGTCAAGTATGTGTGGGTGGTTAGGTAGCCAGTGGGTCAATATATATCAGAGGCATTCCGGGGCGATGTTCAGAATTATCACAGAGTTCAGTAGCTGGAACATCCAGTTCATGGGGCCAGGTCACTTGGGTGGGGAGACAAGGAAGGGAGAGGCAGCAAGGTAGGGTCAGACAAGGCGGCAGGGGAACAATGTAGGGTCAGGTCAGGTAACAAGGCAAGGGGGTCTACGCAGCAACCAGCTGCCAATGGTCTGTGGCTCAGACAGCTTTTTCTGCCTACTGGGGCCTTTATATAGTCCAGGTATCCACTTAGAGTGCTCCCTGTCCATTAAATTAGTTGCCTGGGCTGTGCCCCATGTGGGACTGTAGCCCTTTATCACAGCTAGGGTTTGCAGTTCAGTGTGAACCGCCATGAGGCAGTGTCTAAGGATGCCACCTAAGGATGTGGTGGGCCTAGGTTCAATACTGCGGTCTTGACATCTAATCATCAACCAATAGTTCATTATTTCATCTGTTACAAAGCACATGTGATCATAACTATACCTTGTCAATCACCAGTATCTTATCAATCATAAAGCATATATAATAACAAATATCCCTTGTGAGTTACCAGTGGTCCTTCTCTGGATGGCTCAGGCTGTGATGGTCAGAGGAGCTTAGTTCTGTAATATGCCCCCCCCCCTTTTTTTTTGGTAATATACAATAATGTCACTATACCTTTGAGTTGGTCCCAAATGCAAATACCTGTTTCAGTATTTAAGACGGACAAAACTAGCTACCAAAAGATATAGAACAGATTAAACTCTTTATGCTGTATATAGTTAATATGCTTTTATTTTATCTTTACATACAAACTAGTTTTCGTGAATGTTAAATGTTATTTTTAATGTTCTCAACTAAGAGATAACATGACAAAAATGAATAACGAACAAGATGCGATAAATCAGCTGCCAAGCACTCTTCTGTCCACTCCAGTACTCCACCATGGTGAGAGGTGCAGATGGAGTCAACAGGAGAGCATCAGCCATTGACTTATCACACTGAAGACACTGCAGTAAGTAGATCTAAGTATGTTGACTTCAGCTATGTTATTCACGTAGCTGAAATTGCATAACTTGTGATTCCCCCCTACTGTAGACCAGGCCTTAATTACTCCACGCATTATGCCTGTGTACCTCAGCTCTCATGACAGAAACCTTGGGGGCTCTTGCTTAACAGTGATATGAGTTACTCACATAAATCCCCTGTGTACTAATATTAGAATACATCTTAAAGTATAGATTGTGCTACTTTTTCATGGAATGAGCTCATGAAAGACTTGGCACTTCAGTGCTTACCTGATTAACGTACTCAGTGAGTTGCTCTTCTACAGCATCCTGATAAGTGTCCTTGTGTTATATAACCACTTACTGCCTGTGAGTAAATAGGGTCTGAGGACAAAAAAAACAAGCAAGTCATGGGGTTGAGAAAAATATGAGTAATGCAGTGTAATATGAAAAACATTATAATTCTTGAAATTAAAAGACAAATAACTGATAACATAGTAAATCAGGGGATGAAGTATGCAATGAAGCACTGGAGACAGTCAAACAAACACTGCAAATGTCATAGCAGCTGGACTCAGTATTATTAGCCTTGCATAATTTGAATTTTTTATAATTTTGATGGATTATATCAATCTTTATTTTCAATGTTTTTTATTTTTATTTATGTAAATTTTACAGTTGTGGGACATCATGGGGAGTCAGACAATGTGGGTGCTGGTCAGCCAGTAATTATTTAATGACAGTAGATACTGAGATTCAAAAAGTTAAAGCTTTATAACTGTAAAACACAAATTGTTAACAGCATGTGTCAAAATATACAAAGTAAATAGCCTAAAATCAAGCTCTAAGTTCTCAAGTAGCATTTTTCCTGTTTTGTCTATCTGTACATTATGGTTATTTTGTTTGTGGAAATATTTTTAATCAGCTTGTGTGTGCATACAGCAAAATTTATATTTATATATTTATCAACATTTACTGATAAATCTAATCCTTCCAAGCCTAAATATAATAATTGGTAAGGTTTGAGAGTGACATAAGAATGTAGTACAGCAAACATAATGAAATGAAAGATGAAAACAGGAGATTAACCAGAAGATTTAAATAATAAATGATCATGCATTGCAGAGAAAAAAAAAAGATACTGTGGATAAAGAAGAGTGAAGATGAAAGGAAGAAATAACACTTAGTATGAAGTGAAATAGCTACATACAGAACATATGCACATGCTACAAACTAAAATAGCTGAGAAGGATGAAAATAATAAAGAACCATTTAAAATGGAGTGTGTGTGTGTGTTTCTCAGAGGGAAAAATAGAAAAAATGGAACAATGTTGCAGTATTTTCTATGATTCAAAGTGAAACATCTGTGAACATAAAAATTATTGATGTATAAACAAAGCTACAGCTGAGACCTTTAGACTGACATAGCTATGTCACTCCAGGGTGTGAAAAACTGACATCCCTACATGACATAGCTATGCCAAACTAACCCCCAGTGTAGAGACAGCTAGATTGACAGAAGAATGCTTCCATCATCCTAGATGCCAACAGTAAAATCCCTTTCATTGATGTAGGCTGCATCTACCTTGTGGGGTTTGCTAACATAATGATGCTGGTATAATCCCTGTAGTGAAATTATACTCCAGAAGGCCAAATGGTGGCCTCCCTGCTGTGGTGCAGAAGAAGGCACAAAGTGTGCCTGCTACCCCTATTGCTGGTAACCTTACAAGATAAGACTCTGGTTTCACAGAGTCACCATGTCTCTCTCTCACACACAGTAATGGGAAGTCTGGTTGAAGCTTTCATTCTGCCTCCTCATTGTGTTAGATGTAGTTACACTGGGTTTAGGTCTGGCACAGTTTTCGCACTCCCTTTACTAATGGTGCAAGCTAACACCTTTCTGCGTCTTTTTCTGGGCTTATGGAAAAGCCATAATTGAAGGCAAAATAAATACTAGAACAGATTTATATATTTATCAAAATCTTGACTTTGAGCACTGGTCTTGAAAGAAGCAGTAAATAATGCCCCGATTGATGCCAGTGTGGATATTTCCTAAAGAGAAATAACATTTTAAAACTCTCTCTCTTTGAGTGGCTGTGAAAAGCATGCAACTCAGCTTCTCATAATGGTGTCAAACTTTGATGCCAGCGAACCCTAAATAACATATGTTATACAGTAGCTTCCACTTTCATGTTTTTTCTGAATGTATTAGTTCTTTATAATGAAATGCATTTAGTGGATTGTAGTATTTTAATACAATTAATGGTTTTCTATATCTCAGTTCAATAATTAAGTGCCTGTTTGACTGTTAAGGGCTGGATGACACAGGAAACTGTAAGAAAGATATAATACAAACACAGGTTTACTAATTCCATATATTTACCTCTATTAGCTTTCTCACTGTTCCTTTGAGGTGTGTTCCTTATTTAAAGTAAATTATGGAGAATTGTTATATATTTGTTATACAGACAGAATAGCTTTAAAAGCAAACAAGAAATCAGAGGAAACAAAATAAAGATTGTGTTCAGAAAGGCAGAAGTTGAATTTAGCATGGGATGTTACAATGTTCAGGACATACATCAATTCAATTTAATTAAAGATCTGTAGCAATCTTGTTACAAAGGCAAACTTTTATGCAAGTTCTATACTAGACTTGGCAGGTGATTATTATATCAAAATGGATTCTTATATGTAGATCCTTATTTATCTCCAGTCAAGCTTATCTGTTAATATAATGCCTAATTGCACTGTAGACATGTTTTGGTTGAATTGAAACATTATTTAATAATCAAATAATATCAATTCAGTTCAAAATGAGCTTGCTTAGGCAACACTCATTGCTAAGCATTTCTTGTTATATATGTACAAGTCAATCACACACTAAACCAGGCATCGGCAACCTTCGGCACACCAGGGTAAGCCCCCTGGCAGGCCAGGCCGGTTTCTTTACCTGCTGAGTCCACAGGTTCGGGCGATAACAGCTCCCACTGGCTGCGGTTCACTGCTCCAGGCCAATGGGGGCTGTGGGAAGTGGCGCAGGCTGAGGGATGTGCTGGTTGCTGCTTCCCGCAGCCCCCATTGGCCTGGAGCGGCAAACCGCAGCCAGTGGGAGCCACGATCGGCCAAACCTGCTGATGCAGCAGGTAAACAGACTGGCCTGGCCCACCAGGGCATTTACCCTGGTGAGTCACGTTGCCGATCCCTGCATTAAACTATAAACAAAACAAGTAGGTGATAATATTAAAGTTACACCAGCATCTCTGGAACCTAACAAGTACTGTAAGTTCTTTTCCCACTCTAACCAAAGGTTCAATTACTTGTAAAATCTTCAGGTTAGGGGGTAATTCAAAACTTCTTTCTATTCTTGTAAGAAGTTGACAATTCACTTAATAAATTTTTGGTGATTTCTAGGCTTAGTGTTTTTTTATATTTTTATTTTTATTTTTGCTCATGATGGGGAGGTTGTTTTTTGGAAACACTAAGGATGTTGCATGGCTAACATTTGTAGCAGGAAAGCACAGTATCCTCTTACAAATAGTTCTAATCTTAGTTGTTTCACTAGTCTCAATCTTCTCGATTTCTTATTGGTAGTGTACCTTCTAGATGATTAATATTACACTTGTTAGTGAAATACAAGTGTACATCATACATCTGAGTCATTCAGAGGGTTTTAACTCAGGTACCTGCTCACTGAGAAGGATTTTGCTTAACATAAATAAGTCATCACTTGGATAAACAATGCACGGGTAAAATTCATTTTGTGCTCATCAGTTGGAACTAGCATGAATGTGGATTCTCCTGCTCAGCTTCACAGGTGCAATGACTGGTATCTTAAGACAGATGGAGGTGATTCATTGAAGGTGTTATGACAGCTGTATTCCTATCCTATTTATGGATTTTGCAGCAGTCTTCCTAGATAGGACTTTCAAAACACAGAGTTAATAGGAAATTGGTCAGTGACAAGACTTTGTTACCAAGCAAGGGCTCTACTCACTGCCAGCTGATGATGGCCCTGCTCACAGTCTCCTATCCAGAAGTTTTGGCTTCAAGGGGCAAAATGTTGAGCAGCACTGGGCACTTTACACATTTTCTGCACGGTGGCATGACCTGCTTTGTTTTGACAAAGTTGATATGGGCCAATGAGAAGTGACCCATTCCTCTGATTAAGATTTGATATGTCCAGCTAGTATACAAGTTGTTTCCCTTCTCATGAGCCAATGAGAAAATGCGGCACCTTCTCTATGGATTTTTTGCAACTGTATTGGCAAAATTCAAGTATCTCTGTGCGGACCATATTGTGCCATTCCAGTTTCTATAAAACATGTTGAACCACAAGTTGAACACCTGCTGTTTTAGGTATGGTCATCAACCTGCTTCCACAAATTGCTTTCTATTGTGCTGTGGATCTTTGGCCAACTTTGAACAACTCCATGCTCTTTCCATCAGCCCTTACAGTTCACTGCAGAAACTAAGAACACAGTCTTTATGTAAAGTTTTTTTCACACTGCTGGATGTTTCTATCCTAGTTACTAGTTCATCATGCAGAATATAAAGTCATTTGACTCATCTGTTTGGTCAATCACCAGTAGTAGATAACAATTAATGAGAGATGCAGCACTTGATTATTCCCTGTACTGTTGTGATAACGTTAGTATGATGGCTTCATATATGAAACTCTGTCCAGTTGCCAGTTTTACAGATAATCATGCCTTATGGTCTTATAAACACTTTGGTTGGTTCAATTTAAATATGTGCACTTAATTTTAGCTTTTTAACATATTATTTGAATGTGTCACTTTCTTTAATAAATAAATACTTTATTAGATTTACTTTTGGTAAACATTATGAATGATTATCTATATCTCTATATCTTATTGATCACATTTATATTTAAAATAAACAGCAGTGGGAGCCATGATCGACCGAACCTGCAGACATGGCAGGTAAACAAACCAGCCTGGCCAGCTGGGAGCTTACCTTGGCAAGCCACATGCCAAATGTTGCCAATCCTTGGTCCAGATAGTGGCATAAGTTATTGATAACTCTTGGAACTGACCCAAACACATTCAGATATCGACTCTTCAATTCTCAAAATAACTATTTAAAATAGGTAGGTGTCATCCCCATTCTACTTGTAAGAAAAACTGAAAATGAGAGTTCAAGGGCCTTGTCCAACTTCCATTTACATCAATGGAAGTAACTTGTTGAAGTAAAGAATGATAAAGAAGAAATCAGTTAAGTAACCTTCACAAGAAGATAGTGCAAGAACTTTTAATTCAGTTTTTATTCACATTTACATTGTGCTCCAGTTTGTTTTAAGACAGTTTTCAGACAGTATCATTGTTGCAGGCTTATTTCACTACATTAGTACTTCTATGTATGTTTTATATGAGGTGAAAATGAACTCATTCATGTCTAAGGTGAAATGTCAAGCGATGTTTGGGAAAAGAATAGTTGCTCAAAAAAGCAAATGAAACAGTGTTGAAAGGATTTTACTCACATGAAAATGAATATTAGAAGTCACGACCAGTAAATAGCAGGTCAGACAGTCATCATTTTTCGGCACACTTCTGTAGATGACCTTATTTTCTATACAATGTGGTTAATTATTGTGTTAGTCATCAAAATAAAGAAGCTGCTCTGCATAAAATTTTGTTCTGACTTATAGGAACATAAATTAGCACATCTCATTTTCTCATAGAACTAATCAAACTTGTTTGATCTTGGATTAAACCTTTATTGCTTGGCAGTTTAGAGGTGCATAGGACATAAAAGGATCTCAGACATGATTTCCAGCCATTTTTAATGTTAGTCTTCTGCTATTACCTACATTAAAGCTGCAGTAAAGTTTTGCATCATGTCGAATTGCATAAATGAGGCAAAGGTAAAATAAAATTGTCATACCCACATTTTTAAACTTTTTAGCTTATGTCTGCAAGACTGACACACAGGTGTATAGTGAATATTGTTTATAAAATCAGGTAAGATGCTGCTATTATAACCAAAATAATACATGTAGGCTGAGAAATTACAGCATGTCTAAAACTGGCTGGTTCACTGCAATCTATTTCAGTAAGAATTGTATGTGATTTTCATGTTGCATATACGCTTACAGAAGAACCTCAGCATTGTGATCATCTCAGGAATGGAGGTTGTTCATAACTATGAACAAAACATTATGGTTGCTCTTTAAAAGTTTACAGCTGGCCATTGACTTATACAGCTTTGAAATGTTACAATGCAGAAGAAAAATGCTGCTTTTAACTGTCTTAATTTAAATGAAACAAGCACAGAAACTGTTTCCTTACCTTATCAAATCTTTATTTTTAAACTTTCCCTGGTTATATTTTGTAGTTTACATTTAACACAGCATTGTATTTGTGGGTTGTTTTGTTTTGTTTTTGTTTTTTTTAGAAGGTTGTGTGTGTGTGTGTGTGTGTGTGCTGCTGCCTAATTCCATACTTATGGTTCCAAATGAGATGCGTGGTTCATCAGTCAGTTCGTAACACTGATGTTCCACTGTAGTTTTAATAATCCCAGACTGAATCCTACTAGAGTAACTAAATGAAAAATATGTTTTGGTGTTAACATGCAACAAACAAAGCTTTCAAGAGCTTTTTAAATTTTTATGAGGCTGCATACAAGTATTACAGGAAGATAGGTCTCTTAGTGTTTAGCAGCTATATGACAGCAACATCCAGATCATTTATTTAATGTGTAATATACAGGAAAGATTCGAAAACTGTAGAAAAATGCTAGTTCAATTGACTATAACTGATATTATTACCATAAACAGAAGGGGTAAACATTATGCACTAGATTGTGTCATTAAGGCTTCAGTTCAGGAAGGTACTTAAGTGCATGCATAAATGTAAGCATGTGAGTAATCCCATTGACTTAATGAAACTACCCAAGTACTTAAAGATAAAATGCTTAGCGTCTGATTTGAAGTCCACAGAAATCAGAAGAAACATTACCATTTACATCAGTTGGGTCTGTATTCAGTTCATAGGCCTCAATTCAGCAAATCACTTTAGCACATGTTTATGCATTTTGTTGAACTGGGACCATACTTAAAATACTTTGCTGAACTGAGGCCTAGACAGGGATTGTATGGTGCTGTGCTACTCAAAGGCAAGCTTGATAAGAATTGTTCAGAACTCCTACCTGGTGTGCAGGGGGTATGTGCAGCTATACTAACTTGAGGAGTAGTGTATCTGGCTCCCTTCAAAAAATAAATGTGTAAGCCAAGCCCTATCATCCTACCTGCTTGCTCCCTCCTTGTTTCCTTTGATTGATGCCAGAAATTGACCAAGAAATCACTCCCTGTGTTCCCTTGAGTCCAAGGGTTGTGTTTGGCTCTACTACAGAGCATGCAATGTGGGGGGTTGAAAAGCCATGAACAATCTGTCTAACTGTATTTTACACTTGACTGCCAGAGTGTATGTTCCTTCTTATTTTCCACAGTAGGATTTAACTTCCAGTTTCACAAGGATGCCTTTTTTGTCTCTAGCCTCCTTTTTTACTTTCCTTAGCCATGGCAATTTACACCAGTTACAGATATGCCCCTAAGTAATCAAAATTTTCTGACTTGTAGGTGCAGGTTGAATTTCTATTAGCATTATAGTTCAAGAATAGATGTCAGGAACATTTAAGCTTTTCTCTTGTTCAACTATTTAATTTTTAATGCAACACACACTTGGTGTTTGAATGTATTATAACTGACACTTTAAGTAGACAGATAATTTTACTTAACCAAAATCGCTTGAGAAGAATTATTCTGACCTGGTGTCTAGAGGAAGCATTTAATATATTTGATGTTGCTGACATTATATTTAAAAAAGCTTCTGAATGAAGTTTTATTATCTGTACTGTAGCTCCAGAAACTTGCTTGGTAGTATAATGTACTCCTAGTAACCCCTGGTTCTTTGAATTTTACAGCAGGTATACACATTAACCATGATTTCTTTAAGTGAAAAGAGGTGTGCTGACGTTGGCATAAAAGTGTCTATATCAGAGATCGGCAACCTTCAGCATGTGGCCCGCCAGAGTAAGCCCCCTGACAGGCTGGGCCGGTTTGTTTACCTGCCAAGTCTGCACGTTAGGCCAATTGTGGCTCCCACGGTGGTTTGCTGCTCCCGGCTAATGGGTGCTGCGGGAAGCCGCAGCCAGCACAACTCTTGGCCAGCGCTGCTTCTCGCAGCCTCCATTGGCCTGGAGCAGCGAACCATGGCCAGTGGGAGTCGTGATCGTCCGAACCTGTGGACATGGCAGGTAAACAAATCAGCCAGCCTGCCAGGGAGCTTATCCTGGTGGGCTGCGTGCCAAAGGTTGTCGATCCCTGGTCTATAGAATCTTACCAGCTTTCTACAGTGTATTACTATAGAATCTAGGGTCTGATTTAATACAAAGACTCACATTGACTTCAATGGCTATTTGGATCATGCTCTAAATTCTGAACATATAAATTAGTTCTGTAATGGCAATGCCCAACATTGCATTCTTAGATGATTTTACTCTTCACTTTTCCTAGCTTCTAGCAAGCTCTGCTTAATGTTTTTTGTTGCTGTTTTCTAATCCATTTTGGTTATGGTTGGAAAGCTCTAGCAAATAGGTGGGTGTAGCAGGGTGGACTCCTGCTCCGGGAGAGAAGGGGTTAAAACAGCCCTGGCAAGGGGCCATAGCTGGAGCCAGAAGCCTGGGCTGGTGGCAGGAGTGGCTTATACAAGGCTGTATAAGAAGGCCAGGGGAGCCAGAAGCAAAAGGAGTCTCTCTCTGACTGGAGAGGGAGACAGGCCTGGCTGCTTGGGAATTCACCCAAGGGACCTAGAGGAAGGCAGGGCTGGGGAAAGGCCTTAGGAGCTGGGAAGCCCTAGGCCAGCAACTCCCCAGGCTGCAGGGCCTAATTCTAGGCCTCCGAGGTACTGGGCTTGCACTGGGGCAGCCGGAGGGTGGGTAAAGGCAGCCAGGCCCAAACCCCTTTGCCTATGATGAGTGGCTGATACAGCATTCTGCCCCAGGGCGTGGGGCCTAGACAATGACTGGGCAGTAGCCAATACTGAGGCAAAGTGGGGATAGTGGGGTGGGGTTCCCCTGGGAGGCGAGAGAGACCCAGTTAAAGGGGCACTGAGGTCCAGGGAGGGGCCTGGGGCCAGCAGAGGACAGGGGGATCACTGGCCTGCAGAGGGCGCTCCGTAGCTGGAATTGAGCTAATTCCCTGAAGCAACCAGCAGGAGGCGCCGTGGGGGTGAGTCCACACTTTTACAGTGGGACTTCGCAGCATATTTGCCCTCATCTTCTTTAATCTCTCATGGCACAAATGAGGCCGCTTGAATAAGAACACTTTATATTCATCTCTCATTTGATGAGTTCTGGAATTTATTAAGCTGCATAGTCTCAGAGGAGTATAACTCATGGAATATAGAAGAGTCCTTTTAGTTGTAGCTGAGTGCTGATTGATTGGCTTTGCAGATGAAACTCTGCCTTGAAGAGGCATCAAAAGTGAACTGGGAATGAACTGCAGTAGTGAAGAGTGCAGACTATCAGGGAGGAGCTGCTCCTGATGGTTCAGATAACTGAAGATGCTGGTGCCACATTCATCTTAAGATGTATCTTATGTGTTGAGTCCACTTTTGGAAGGTTTACTTCTCTGAAGGATTTCCATTAGCAATGGGAACAACTGTTTATAACTATCTTTCACTAACCAGAATATGCATGGATCTATTTTGCTGGTATTGGCTCTAAAATGTCTTGTGGCTTCTGTCACATCACTGTGTGCTACAGGACCAAATTCAGTCAAACAGGGGCTAATACCATCTAATCCAATATAGAGTTTTATTCCTCAACACGTTCATCCCATCCTTGTTCTACCTTTTTTGTGAATTGGGATGACAACTCTTCATAATCGTTGATGTTTGGATTATAACATCCAGGTTTATTGCAATCCAACTTCATTTACTATTCATAGTAGCTTTGCTGCATTTCATTTTTTGTAGCTGTCATCGTGAAGGAGAAAGAGAAAATTCTGTTTGCTTCCTTACTATGGTGGAATAGTCCTGTAAGAAACGTGTGCTGTTGCAAGATGGATTTGGAGTGGTAGTTGCACTATTCTAGTCTTTTGCCTGGATGTTTTATTAAACACTTCTTTGGTTATCCACTTTATAGTGATCTTTATAGTTGTTGCGAGGGGCAGGACTTGAAAATTGTCTTTAATATTATATAGAGTGTAGGGAAAAAAACAAACCTCCTTTATTACTCATATTAGAAAAATGATTTGCATGGCTAATAGACCAAATGTATTAGAGTGATGTGGTGGAATAAAAGGGAGCAGTCAGCTCTCTACATTAATTATGCTCTAATCCCTAGAGTATTACCTGAGAGGGTTCTATAATTCCCCAGTTACAGCACAGGGGTTTTCTGCAGTTCCTAAGAAGACCAGGATCTTGGGGAATGAGTTGGACTCACTGCTTCCCTCTCTATTGAGAATAAAGTGCTGCATAATCTGGTACAGTCCAGCCTCAAAAAACCTGAGTGGGTGGCCTATAATAGCCACAGTTCAGAGAATCATAGTTATATCTAGAACCCCAGGAGCTTTAAACTCTTTCCTCCTCAACTGGTATAAAGGTCATTCCATGTAGCCTACCTTTGAAGTACTGCCTGGGTAGACTATACCACCTCTCATTTTCAGGCAGAGTGCTGCAGCCATCTCTGGCTCCCAGCTGCACTGGGATCCCTAGCACCCTACACAGAATTGTACAACTGCCATCTTCTAGATCCTTCACACAACCTACATGTCATCTGCCACTGTAAACAGTGCCAGTTTTAAATCCATTTCTGCCATTTGATTGTCCGTCTGTGTTTTGCTACCATTAATTGACTCTGACACTTTTCACCTCATTGCTGCCGTTTAACTTTTCCATCCCTGCCTTTTGGGTTTTGGCCTGATTTTAGTTCATTGCTGCCATTTCATTAACTCAGCTCTGCCATTGAACTGAACTTTTGTCTTTTAATTTAATCCCTGCTGACAGTTGATTTAACCTGGTCTAATTAGGCTGTCTGCTTTGTTTTACTGCTCCTCCCCTTTCTCTTACCTAGTCCTTCATCTGTACCACCCTCTAATTCTCTATCACACTGTCTCTTGAACTCTACTGTCTCCTTTATTCTGCTCCACTACTGTGCTTTCTTCTCCTAATCCCCACTCCTAGCTATGGTATGGGCCCTAAAATCATTCAGTTTTTAAAAAGATGACATTCATCCTACATTTTGTTTTTCTCTTAAGTGGTAAGAACAAGATCCATATATAGCAAATCAAGTAATCATGTGATATTATATTGCCACTGGCTTCACCCTTCCCTTTCTCTAACACCAGTTTTGCATTTAGTTATTATTTTGATGTTATATCATTCTGCAATTGCTCCATGCATTAATGGTCCCACTGATTCTGTGGGAGTTCTCTACAGAATTGTGTCAACAGCCTGTATGATCTTCAGGGCAGGGACTCTTTTTTCATATACCAGGAAAGCACCATATTTAAACATTCCACAAATATATGAAATATTAAACAGTTTACTTATGAACTGTATATAAATAAAGGCTATAATACCATTTTGAAGATTTTAGGACATGTCCTAGATATCCAAATTTGAATATAAAATGTTAGTATTTTAATAGATACTTTAAAATATATGCCGTTATTTTGCAAGCTAGTTCAATAAAAGTTCTTTTTTTTTCTTGGCTCTAGGCTGCATGCAATACATGCATAATTTATTATTATTATTATTATTACTGTTTCAGACTATTATTTCTTGTCCTTCACTTTATTTCCTTTCTGTATTTACATCTACGAAGTTTAGACAATAATTAACAACACAAAACTTCCTTCCTTTGTTTTTTAACCATAGAGTACTTTGTTCTTCATCCAGATAAAAATGTAGTTTTTACTGCACAGACAAGAAAAACGATAGTCAATTACTTTGCACCTGAGAAAGGACCTGTATGATTCTTCAAGAAAGATTGCCATTCAAGGCAACCAATGCTACATACTGAATGTTGATGGTAGTTCCATGAAAACAAGGTCAGAGTATGACGGACTATGTACTTCTATAATACTCTTCCATAGTGATTTTTAGTTTTACTAGGGATGTTGATTTTAGAGATGGCTGTAAAAAACAGGGAAGATTTGGGCTCTGTATTAATCAATCTGTATTATTATTTTTTTTTTTTTAACTTAAACCCATTTAGCTTCCCTCCCTTACATTTATATGGTTATTACTGTGGCTTATGGTTAGATGATAGTCCTTGGGGTATGTTAGAACAGGGTTTCTCAAACAGGGGTTGCTGCTTGTGTAGGGAAAGCCCCTGGTAGGCCAGGCCAGTTTGTTTACCTGCCCCGTCCGCAGGTTCAGCCAATTGCGGCTCCCACTGGCCACAGATCACTGCTCCAGACCAATGGGAGCAGCTGGAACGGCGCAGGCCGAGGGACTTACTGGCCATCACTTCCAGCAGCTCCCATTGGCCCAGAGCAGCGATCTATGGCCAGTGGGAGCTGCAATCACTGGCTTGGCCCACCAGGGGCTTTTCCTACACAAGCGGCGACCCCTGTTTGAGAACCTGTGTTAGAATACACATGCTCCCACTTTCCTCCTTACCTCCCTCTTCCCTCTGTCATTACATAGTTTTTTTATGACAATAAAAAGGAATGATAAACAACCTGAGTAACCTGTCACACTTGCAGATTAGTGTGTGGCAGGAAAAGAATGAAGAAATTAAAGCTATAGCTATTGGATGCTGAATTCTATGTGTATTAAACACAGGTAAAGTTTGGATCAGCTAACCAGGGTCACAAGACAATATTTAGATGTGTGCTGCGCAATACATACTAACAAACGTACTACGGGCTGTGATACATGGTGAGATTGTTGGAAATAAAAATGATACATTCCATGCTGAATCACCCTGGATGGGAGGGAATACAGCACAGATTTTTGGACAGCAAAAGACAGCTATCAACTGATGGCTTGGCTTGGCTTTATTAGTAAGGAGCAACATCTAGTCAGCCAACCAGCTTTCAAAGTGTGCTGTGATTGACAGGGCAGTAATTAGTGGAGTGGAATTTGCAGCAATTCTTTGAGAACAAAATGAAAGCTCTTTTAAAATAACTGGCTAGCTTGCTTACATAGACAACAAATTATGTAACCCTACCCCAGAGAAAGAAATTCCTTCCTTTTGGGGACTGATGTCTAAAGATTGCCTTTTGTGGTAAGAAGCAAGTGTCGGCATGGAAGTGAGACAACTCTTATCACAATGTTCGAAAACTGACAGCCCCCCTCAAACACTAGAGGCAGGTGTCTTAGGCATGCTGTGCTGCAGCAGCCCATGGTATCTGATGAAATCCATTGGTTTTATGTAGAATAATGAAAATGGACACAGTGAGACAGGTCTTCAGATGCTCTGAGATTACATATGGCACAGCTGAGGAGTGCAGGTGGAAGGTGGCTCTAAGCTCTGATCCTGAGTTAGCTTGTGTCAAGGCTGATTCCCCCACTCGGGCACTTCGAGTGCAGAAGGTGGGGGCTGGAAGGATTTTTAAAAATTAAGACTGGCCACTCCAGGCTTGTATTAAAATCTCAAGGGTACAGCTTTTCTCTGACCCTGTCTTGGTAAATGCTGCCACCACCCAAATGCAAAATTCATTTTTGGAACTCAGGAAGATGCACTTGGGAATTCCTTCCTGTGGGGTATCCTCAAGCCCTTTCACCCCCACTCTGGGGAAGAGCTGAGAAAGAAAACAAAGAAAATTAGCAGTTGCCACCAGCTAATTAACCAACATATGCACAAAACTCTTTGAACACCAAAAATCCAATCCTGTTCTTAAAAGGAGGTAAATTGCATTAAAAACAAAGAGAAAATAAAACTGGAACTTAGGCATTTGCTAGATTTTAAAAGAGCAATTCCAAAAATTAAGCACCCAAAATGGCTTTCTTGAGGGTTCAGCTTAAAGGTTACAAGCAAACAGAAGCATCTGAGGTTAGCAAAGAGGAGTACACAAGCCATAAGAAATAAACCTAATTGCATCTTTCTAAACATTCTTGATCTACTTACACATTTGGGGGTTCCAAATCAGTAGTTCTAGGTATGATCTATGATCATACCTGGCTTAAAGCTTCTCATAGCATAACTGCTCCCTGTTCTCCTCTTTCCCAGAGAACAACAGACACAAAGGGGAAGTTTTTCCCCCATTTTAAAAAGTTCAAGCCTTCCCATTGGTTCTTTTGGTCAGGTGTCCACTTCCTTTCCTTTTCCTGGGGGACTTTGTTAACCCTTTACAGGTAAAACAAGCAGAGGCCAGCCACCAAAGGGACTCATAACTAACTGGCTGGCTGGGTGTCCATAAAAGGGAGCCCCCCACCCCCTCCATTTATCACAGCTTGGATCCAAAATGACCACCAAAGTAACTTATAGCAAAGCTAAGGACTGATTTAGGATACTCCAGCTGCAGCAGTCTCACAGATATCGCTGCACTGGCTAAGTTTCAGGAATTCTGTCTTTCCCCCAACCTTTACTTTGCACTGAGGTGAGTACAAATGGGTAGAGTTTTAGTACAAAGCCACGGCAAAGGATCAAGCTCATTACAAGGTCACGATCCTTTAACTTATGGCACTAAATCCTGCTTCACTTATTTACGCAACTGGAATCACATAGCCTTAAGAAAATAACCTGTTTCACTAAACCTTTCAACCATTTGAGGCTTAATTCACCACTGCATTACTCCCATTTTGCACCACTCTGACTGTGTTCATTCCAGGGGGTTCTTGGTTTATAAACAACTGAATTGTACACCATTCTAAAAACTGGATGTATTAAATAACAAATCTATTAGTTACATATGGTTAACAATAGAGCTGTACCATAGTGGAGATGGAGCCTCTCACTTTTACAGTTACTGGTAAAAATCTAGTCTAGGTAAGTAGTGACCTAAACTTGTAACCCATTGATAGGTCAGCAAACAACTACATGTGATAAATTTAGCTCCTAGACATGCACAGTTAGCACCATTGTTGCCATTTTCAACCAAATAGACACTAGTCAGGATTTAGGTATGGTGGTGGGGCCGTGTGTGGAAAGTTTCCATTGTTTCTGCCTGTGCTGTATCTGTTCCATGAATAAGCAGAGGAATTGGGTTTTCAGTGCTTTCAATCTGGCACCTTTCAAAAGCATTTTATTTACATACAAACTTTTTTAGAAAGAGAATGTAGTAGTATGCAGCAAAAATTGGTGCTCTGCTTTCCATAAGGGGCAAAAAATAAAAACTCCTGTTAGTATTGCTAATCAGACTCTGAAATTGTCACATCACCAGCCTGGTCTTGATAATGCTCTCATTCAGGCCAAGAGGCACAGAATTCAGGTATGTTTTGAACTTGTACAAAGAAATGAAAGGACCAGAAGTGTTGAGCACTCATAACTCTCAGTGAAATAAATGGGAATTATGTGTATTCAGCATCTTTCAGGATCAAGCCCTACAACATCAAATAGTAAACGCATTCCTGAGCCTAATATTTAACACTGGCCTAATCAATGCACTATTTATGCTTGCTGTAGTCATGACCTTTATATATTTTAATAACTTTTTAATAAACTAGCTTAAAATTGTTGTGGATATAGCTATTTTTTTAAGTTGATGCAACTGAAAACAATCCAGTTATATAATGATTGTTTTGCAAAATTATGTGATCCTGTTTTGTATTTTGGTTTCTGTGTAATTAGATCATAATCAAATAATTGGATTTGAACATATTTCTTATCTCAGCTCCCAGTGAGCAGTACCACCCGGACAGAAAATGAACTATGAAATCTATCATGCCGGTGAGAAAAGGTTCACAGCTGAGATAACAGAAATGCTATATGACCACTCATTCCTAGACAGTGTGAAGTCAAAACTGGGGATTACAACAAAGAACAGCAATATACAGTTCGAATCAGTTGTCATTGGATCTGCTGTTGCTTGTACTCTGGCTGCCCTTTTAGATGAGGGATACAATTTTTCAAAAATACCTCAGTGACTTAGGAGCCTAAATCCTGCTAATTTTTAATGAGACTTCAGTCCCAAACTCTCTAAGTTATACAAATAGGACTTAGGCCTTGTCTGCAGATAAAAGTTGTACTGCCTGTGAGGTTGAAATGGTACAATAACTCTAGTGTGGAGAAACTTATACTGGTAGAAAGGTGCTTTTACAAGTTTAGCTTACTTTCTGTACAGGAAGGGAAGAGAAATAAGCTATTACAGTATTAGGCAATTTTTATTCCAGTATAACTTTTTCAACACTCAGTCGTACTGGTTAGTTTAGCTATAGTTGGAGGAGAAACACACTGCTAATTAACATGATCAAACTGATCCAAACTGTATTTAACCCAGTTCTTACTCTCCTAAGTCACTTAGGGACTTGAAAATTTTACCCAAGATTTTTAAATTTTTCATTGTAACCTTTATTTACACACTTTACCCAGCACTTATATTAATAAGCAAAACAAATGAGCATTATTACAAATCTGGACACTTTTGGAACTTGCAATTAGATCTTCTAGGTTTCTATCTGTTTCCGGCACTTACCAAGTAATCATTGTGCATTGTACCTTCACAACTTAAACATAATGTAAATTATGATCTTTTAAACTCATATTGATACTGACATCTTATATTTAAAAGTGCTTTCCTGCTATATATTTTACTGACTGCACTGAATGTATTTTATGAGAAGTAAAAATTTTATTTCTTATTCTTTATTGAAAATTGAAACTTCTTGGCCATAACCCTCTCTGAAGCTATACCATGTTAAAATGATTCAGTGTAGTTAATCTTTGTTTACATAGAATCGTAGAAATGTAGGACTAGAAGGGATCTTGACAGGTGATATAGTCCAGTCTCCTACACTGTGGCAGGACTAAGTATTATGTAGACCATCCTGGACAGGTGTTTTTTAAACCTATTCTTAAAAACTTCCAATGGCAGGAATTCCAGTTTCCTTAGGTAATTTGTTTCAGTGCTTAATTAACCTTAGAGTTCGGATTTTTTTTTTTTTCTGAATGACTAACTTAAATCTCCCTTGCTGCAATTTAAGTCTATTACTTCTTGACCTGTCCTCTGCAGATAAGGAGAACTATTTATTATCCACCTCTTTATAACAACCTTTTATGTACTTGAAGACTATCATGTCCCCTCTCCACCTTCTCTTCTCCAGACTAAACAAACCCATTTTTTTTCAATCTTTCCCAAAGGCCATGTTTTCTAGACATTTAATCATTTTTATTGCTCTCTTCTGGATGTTCTTCAATTTATTTGCATTTTTCCCATGGTGTGGTGCCCACAACTGGACACAGTTCTCTATCTGAGACCTTATCATTACTGAGTGAAAGAATTACTTGTAGTATCTTGCTTATGACACTCCTGCTAACACATCCCAGAACCATGTAAAGAAGTGGGCTTTTTTGTTTTTTGGGGTTTTTTTGCAACAGTGTTACATTGTTGACTCATATTAAGTTTGTGATCCACTATAAATTCTACATCCTTTTCTGCAGTACTGCTTCCTAGTCCTTATTTCCCATTTTGTGCTTGTGCAATTGATTATTCCTTCCTAAATGTAGTAATTTGCATTTGTTCTCACTGAATTTTCATCCTATTTCTTTCAGACTATTTCTCCTTAATTTGTTTATCATAAGCCTTACTAAAATTGAGATCACATCAACTACTTCTTGCTATATACATATGATATTTTCAAACAACCAATTAAATGACGGGAGATATTTCTGGATATTGCTACAGTTATTTACTTATGATTTGCACACAGTCAGCTCACTCCTCAGGCTTCAGGAAGCTGCCTGATTTTGTGCCTTCCTCTTTCAGCAGACATAGCAGATGTAGTCATTTGACTTTGCCTGGATGTTATAGATAGTACCAAGTAGATTATTTCTTCTCCCCTGCTATAACCAATAGTTACATCATACCTATTCTTCAGTTTCAATGGATGACAGCAGCACAGGCTGCAGAAAGGTTTGACAAAAGTTACATGATTCAACCAATTTTTCTGGAAAGAATAGTTGTGCCTTTCCTATTGTACAGTGCTAGGGCAATTTCAAAATAATGGCCCCCTTATGAAACAGAAAAAGAAAGAGAATAGAAAAAGCTCTGTCTTTTAAGGTGCTCATCTATCTTAAGATTATTCTTGAAAAGGGAGGTTTTGGAGGGTGGGGTTGCACCACGGATGTATAGTATGTATTGAAATTTACAGATTGTGTAGGATTTCCATACTGTAAAAAGCAGTTAAACTTTTAATGAAATGTCGCTTTCACATAGATACCTATAACCTGTTAACTACATGGTATCTTCAGTATCCAAGGTAAATGTTTGTCCAAATATCTGGATTGATGACACCCCTTATACATTTTTTGTCTGTATCCATCAGCTTTTACTCGGGTAAAGTTATTACTCACTAAAATTATGGGAAAAACACAACACTAAGGGAAAGTAAAATTTATTGTGGGGGGGAAATATTGATTTTTGTTATCACAGCAAGTAGAGATTAAAAAAATCCTGTCTGTGTTCTCAGAGAAGAAACATTAACTATACACAATTCTTTAGGTACTTTTCCTCCCTGTCTTGTTTAACTTTTTGCCCTTTCTCCATGGAGTAATATAAATCCAAATCCAAAGAATAAAAATGATGATACATCTTTCTAATGCATGCATGGTGAATAGGTGAATTAGTCACTAAATAAGCAGTGCCCAGGAGATTCTCAAAAAAGAGGTCATAAGATTTCTTTACAACTGTTAAAAAAAGCCAATCTCGCCAGCACGATTATATGTATAAATTATAACACTCATGAATGGGCATATTATTAGTTATTTGAGATACATGGATTCATACAAGTAAAAGTGAAAACACTATTTCTTCTCATTTAGTTTGTTTGCTGCATTTCAGTTTCATTGAAAGTCCATCCATTCCAGTATTATTAGAAAGGGTGATTAGAAAGAGAACCTAGGAGTCTTATCTCCCAGAGCCCTGTTGGAAGCACTAAACAAAGCTCTGAAGCACAGATCCTCAAACATATATAGAAGTGCCTAACTCCCGTTGAAACGTGTGGGAATTAGCTGCCGAAATACATTTGACAATCTGGATCTGAAGGTATATTCAACATATTTAACATTCCCAAGTGTTACTGATTACAGATGTTTCCTTCAGTGGGAATTTTTTCTCTTAACTATTCACAGCAACTTGAATAAAAACAATCTCTCATACAAGGTAAGGAGCTCAAATGCTTCTGATGCCGTCTGGCTTAGTTCTGGCTCCTGAGCAGGGGGTATGCTCAAGCATGAGCTCTTCCTTCAGAGATGTTTTTTCAAGTTATTTCTAGATATGCCCTCAACACATTGAAATTGCAGATTGCCTATGTCACATGTATAATTCATGTCATATGCTGTTAATTTCACACTGGAAAGTTAACTATTGATTTAAGATATATTTTAAATAAATCTCCTTTAGTTTAGAGCTTTCTTTCCCTCGCCATCCTTTTTTCCCTTTCTCTGTCCATATGACAGTGAGTGCTTTTGATCAATTAGTTAAAATATGATTAACACCAAGAAATAGTAAGCTCATTTAGAACTCTATCTTTTGGCTGCTTCTAGTCTATGGTCCAAATACAGTTTGGCTTACTGTGTAGCTTAGAAAGTAACTGCTGGGTGAAAGTCAAATTTTAATTTGATGTTTACTTTTTGCTATATAATGGGACTATCATAACTTCTGACTCAGATTTGAACCTTAGCGTTCATAACCTGAGAAGTTAGCATGATCCCCTCTAAGCTTAATTACCAGCTTAGATTTGATCTCACTGCCACCAGCCAAAAATTCCAGGGTTTTGGCTCCCTCTGGTCTCCCCAAACCCTTCCCTGGGGAACCCCAAGACTCAGAATCCCTGATCTTACCACAAAGGGAATAACCCACTTCCCTCCTCCTCTCTCCCCACCCAGAATTTCCTCTCTGGCTATCCTGAGTTACTGATTGCAACCGCTTTACATCTACAAACCAAGAAGCATGTCTCCTCTATTCACAAAGAGACAAACCCCAAATACAAGGAAACAAGAATTGATTCTGATCTCTTTCCACCTCCCAATTCCCTGGTGCTGCAGAGCTTTTACCCTCCGTTAGATCTACACAAGAGAGAATTTCCCTCCCCTTCGCTTCCCTAAGCCTAGCCCAGAGATGAAAAACTCAAGCAAGTCTTAAAAAGAAAAGCTTTCTATAAAAAAAGAAGAAAAAACACCCTGCATGACATGATCTACTGCATCAACGGTTGACAATACAACAGGGCTATACTTAAAAGAAAAATATTGGATAAACAGCTTATCAAAAAAGAGATACAATTTAAACATTCCAGAACTACACACATGTAAATACAGAAAAAACAATAACAGCCTATTGGTTTTTTACCTTTGTATCTCACAATGGGAAACTGAAAGATTAGAAGCTACAGATAGAAAAGATCCCCTCTCATAGCTGAGAGCCAGACAAAGACACAGACCCAAAAAATTCCCTCCCTTGAGCTTTGAAAAATCCGGTTTCCTGATTGGTCCTCTGGTAAGGTGTTTGGTTCCCTTTGTTAATCCTTTACAGGTAAAAGAAACATTAACCCTTAGCTATCTGTTTATGACAGGGACAAATGCTATGTTCCTGGTTTCCTTTACCTACACAAATATGTCATTCCACTCAAATTTTTTAAGTGATTTGAAAACATATGCTACTACACAATTCACACGCAGGCACATACTTTGGAAAGGAATAAAACTGATATTTTTCTTTAGTGTATCACACACTAGTTTCCAACTATTGATTTCTACCATTAGTGGTGGGTTTTCTTCAATTTTTATTTTATTAATTTGTATGACAATAGCGTCAGGGGATCCAAGCACAACTCCATATAACCCCGGGGGGTATATACAAATAAGTAATCAAAAGATGATCCCTGCTTCCAAGAGCTCACTATCTACATTTAATACAACAGTTAGATGAGGGAGGCAATGGCAGGTGTTTTGGGTGGATGTGGTAACAATCAAACAAGAATATTTTTGCACAGTAATCTGTAGTCAACTGACAAGAAGCTACATTAGAAATCCATACATTAGACAACAGACTGATATGACTGCATTATAATCTTCATAGGTTTCTAAGCAGCAATCAAACACAGGTTTCAGAGGGGAAATGCAACTTGTTAATGACTACACTGCCTAACTTACAACTGGTGACCCATTAAAGGATATTATAAATGCAAAGTGCCTTAATTTTTCATTTTTGAGAGATCTAAAGGAAGTTATGCTCAGAACAAGAAGCCTGATGTTGTTTTAAATGCTATAAGATAAAGAATTTGAGATGCCTTCCATGAAAACAGTTTTGATACATCATTCAGAGATTCTGAAGAACAAGAGAATCTGGACACAAGAATCAGCAGCTAATAAATTCAGGAATCTTTCAGACCAAGAATGTCCAGTTTCAAAAGGAGGTGATCTTCAGATTCATCAGAATGGTCGTAGTGGCTGTATATATATACATCTGAAGACAGAGATTCTGCTATCTGTATGGTCCCAAAAATAGCAGTTGAGAGACTGAGGCTATGTCTATACTGCACATTTTTGTCAATAAATTCATCTTTCACCCACAAAACAGTAAAGCTGTGCACATTGCAATGCTCCTCCCTCTGATTTAACTCTACTGACACTGACATAATAAAACCACCTGGAGGAGGGGCATAGAGCATGTTGTGACTCAGGCAAAATGAGAGGCATAGTTAGAGCAACACAGTGTCAGTGTAGACACTGAGTTGCTTATGTCATCCTAAGAGGCTTCCCCAGGATGTGTCCCACAATGCCTATTGTGACCACTCTGGTCACCAGTTTGAACTGTGCTGCCTACAGGCACCAGTTTTTTTCTTTGCCTGGGGGTGCTGAACAATGCTCAGCCCCAGGCCCTGCCCCGAATCCATCCCCTCTCCCAACCTACATCCTGCCCACCTCTTTCTTTCCTCACTCCACCCCTTCTCCCAAAGCCCCACCCACCTTGCCTCTTCCTTTCCAGTTCTGCCCCTTCAACCAAGCTCACTCCATCCCTGCTCCCACCCCCACTCCTCCTGCATGCTGCGGAACAGTTGATCCACCATGGGCAGGAGATGCTGGGAGGGAGAGGCAAGAGTTGATCAACAGGGCCACTCTCAGACGGGACGTGCTGTTGGGCAGGTGGGAAGGGAAGCTGGCTGCCAGTGGGTGTTAAACACCCACTAATTTTTTTTTCTGTCGGTGATCCAGGGCTGGAGCACCCACAGAGTCAGAGCCTATGGCTGCAGCCAGATACACAGGCATGCGCCCCTACTCCCTTTTAAACACTAGCACTGTTTGCATCTGCTTCTCCTTCCTCTGTGCAGCTAGAAAGAGGAAGCACTGAGAAAAACTTTGTTGATGCACACAGGGATGTTCCAGGAATCCTCCATAGTGATATCTAGGAAACTTTCCGAAAGGTATTCTGCAATCCTCTGCCCAAGATTCCTTGAGAAGGCAACCTTCTTTCCTCCCCTTGCAGTAGGAAACTTTGTCATGCCAATCAGCAATTACATCTGCAGGAACCGAAACAGCACACAGTCGATCAGCTTATGGACTTAATCTATAGCCACACACATGCAGGGGCTGCACCCTTACATCCTCAGTTACTCTCATGAGTGAGATATCAGCTGCTATCATACTTGCCTGTGGATAACTGTGCCAGTATTCAGAATAGTGATCCTAGGTGCTTATACTGATACCCCTGTGAGCCCTCTACACTCACCCTTTGTCCCATCTTGCCCCTCCTCTGGAACCAAACTCACCATAAGTAGGAATCTTGCTGCACTGTGTTCCTGCCAAGGGAAAGTGAGAAAGGTGTATTTAATGTGTATGTACCAATATTGTGCCTTTGTCCATTGTTTCTTTAGCTTCTGCAGAGGCACCCCTGAGGATTTATTCCTGCACACCAGTTGAGTGGCTCTGAGTGGTAAAGAGACGAACCAGGAGGAGTAAGGAAGACATATTCAGGGAGGTGTTCCATTAGTCTGATGCAGCTGACAATGAGCAAAGAGCATGGAGAGAGACTATAAGTGAAATAGTGAGAATGGATAGCCAGGAGAGGAAATGGGAAGGAACAGATCATATAGCTTCTAGAGGACCAAACAGACATGGTAGCTATTCTGCTAAAAAAGGCAGTGCTAGTGACCTTTAATCTGCCAGAGGCCCATTCAATGGTCCTTCTCCACCTGATGAGCCTTTTGTTGAAGTGCTCCTTGCTGCTGTTAAGTTTCAGTGTAAGGCTTCATCAGCCATAAGAGCAAGGGGTAGGCTGGGGCTCCCAGGGTCACCATTGGAATTTCCACATCCCCAATTGTAATCTTCTAGTCTGGAAAGAAAGTCCCTGCTTGAGCTTTCTATATAGGCAAGTGCTCCTGAAGATGCATGTGTAGTGCACCTTCCCTGACCACCCCTTATTGATGTCAATGAAATGACTGTGATGATCCACGAGCACTTGCAATACTATAGAAAGGTATCCCTTTCTGCTGATGTGCTCCATCACAAGGTGGTTTGGGGCCAAAATGGAGCTATGCAGGCCATCTATCACCCCACTGCAGTTAGGGAATACCATTGACACAAAGCCATCCGCACATTGCCCAGAGTCACAATTCTTTTTAGCAGGAGGTGATTAATGGCCTTCAGACATGCATGCCTGCACCCCCATGGTGGACTTCCCAACTCCAAACTTATTCAAAACTTATCAGTAGCAGTCTGGAGTTGCCAGTTCCCACACAAGAATTACTACTTGTTTCTCTGTCAGGAGGGAAGCTCTCATTTTGGTGTATTTGCATTGGAGGAAAAGGGTGAAATCTGCAAACAGTTCCAGGAAGATGGTGTTGCGCATCCGGAAGTTCTGCAGCGACTGCTCATCATCCCATATCCGCGTTATGATGTGATCCCACCACTCGGTGCTTGTTTCCTGAACCCAGTAACAACAGTCCACCGTGTGCAGCTGCTCAGTGAATGCCAAAAGCAATCTTGAATTGTTTCTTTCCATGGCACACAGCAGGGCAGACACCATTAATTATCAGATTTGCAGCTCATGAAATACTGTAGGATTAGCTACGTTGTGTTCATAATGCTTATCACAAGACTGGAGAGCAGTGCTGGATCCATACTTTCAGAGATGGCAGGCATATAGTTTACAGTGGCTGTTGAAAAGTGGCATGAAACACAGTAGACACCCATAGTATGATTGGATGGAGAAAATTGCATCATGAGACAGTGATCCTGTTCCCATGATGCACTACGATCCCTTCCCGGAACTCGCAGCAGACAGTGGTGAATTGCAAAGTGCACTGCTCTCTCTGTCAATGCAAAAATACCAACTGTGGATGCATTCCACCATCACAAGGAGAGATGTGTGGACATGCAAAAGTAATTTAGCTATAGTGGTAAGCGATTGTCAACAAAACTGTGTAATGTACACATGGTCTAAATCATGAACAACAGATATTTCACAATATTGAGTAGTTAGGAGATATGTACTGGTAGGGCAAATGAATATTTTATATAATTACTTCATACCTACTGGATAGCAACTCTGGCCTAAGCCCCTGGACCTGAGCTGGGAATGGCCATTAAGGATAACTGCTCCTACTCTTCCCCTGCTGACATATGTTAGCCCAGGGGATTCTGTTGCTATTGTTACTGTGGCCCTTTATTCTAACTTAACTCCTCCCTCTGATTTTACTAAGGAATCTAATTAAACATTTTGTCCCCAGTTTAATGATTTTTTGCAAGTATTTCTCAGAAGATTCACTATGGAGATTTCCAAGTAATCCCCCCCTCACTTTTTTTTTGCTTTATTTTTGCTTTTTGAGTATTGATGATCACCCTGGAAACATTTGGCATGGAAAAATGCTTTACAGCAGCCAGAATTTTACCCTTTGACCATCAGTTCTTTCCACTGCTGAGATGAACTCAAGCTTCGCTTTCGTTAGATGAGCAAAATTGCACTAATATAAATTATTTCCTTTGGCTTTCTATGGGGACAACAGAAGGCTAAAAATTTTTATTACATGCCAAGTGTCACAGCTTTATTTATGTACATGTCTATTGTGCTGGCAGTTCACATGGAGACTTTGTTCTCTTGTATAAAGTATGGTGTAATGATGGTAATACTGGAAATAAAATTCTGGGGCAGATCCTTAGCTGGTATAAATAGCCATAGTCCCATTGACATCAATGGGGCTCTGACAATTAATAGTAGTTGAAGATCTGCCTCTCTATATTTCCCCCCCACTCTGCCTGGTAGTTTAACGATGACATTGCTTGGGGAAGTTATAGATGTGTATCCTTGAGGGGCCCCCTCACCAGTTAGTACCAAAAGAATCCCAAGATTTGAATACTATCATAGAAGAAAGGCAATATTTTTTCACTGTTGCTACTGATTTTATGTGGAAATCAGTCAAATGTTACAGTGATGAGCAGCTGTGGAAACCCATAGATTGGATGAAATTGAAACAGTAAAGCACATAGTGAATTAATAGTGTGTTTTATAGATTCATAGATTCATAGACTCTAGGACTGGAAGGGACCTCGAGAGGTCATCGAGTCCAGTCGCCTGCCCTCATGGCAGGACCAAATACTGTCTAGACCATCTCTGATAGACATTTATCTAACCTACTCTTAAATATCACCAGAGATGGAGATTCCACAACCTCCCTAGGCAATTTATTCCAGTGTTTAACTACCCTGACAGTTAGGAACTTTTTCCTAATGTCCAACCTAAATCTCCCTTGCTGCAGTTTAAGCCCATTGCTTCTTGTTCTATCATTAGAGGCTAAGGTGAACAAGTTTTCTCCCTCCTCCTGATGACACCCTTTTAGATACCTGAAAACTGCTATCATGTCCCCTCTCAGTCTTCTCTTTTCCAAACTAAATAAACCCAATTCTTTCAGCCTTCCTTCATAGGTCATGTTCTCAAGACCTTTAATCATTCTTGTTGCTCTTCTCTGGACCCTCTCCAATTTCTCCACATCTTTCTTGAAATGCGGTGCCCAGAACTGGACACAATACTCCAGTTGAGGCCTAACCAGCGCAGAGTAGAGCGGAAGAATGACTTCTCGTGTCTTGTTTACAACACACCTGTTCATGCATCCCAGAATCACGTTTGCTTTTTTTGCAACAGTATCACACTGTTGACTCATATTTAGCTTGTGGTCCACTATGACCCCTAGATCTCTTTCTGCCATACTCCTTCCTAGACAGTCTCTTCCCATTCTGTATGTGTGAAACTGATTGTTCCTTCCTAAGTGGAGCACTTTGCATTTGTCTTTATTGAACTTCATCCGGTTTACCTCAGACCATTTCTCCAATTTGTCCAGATCATTTTGAATTATGACCCTGTCCTCCAAAGCAGTTGCAATCCCTCCCAGTTTGGTATCATCTGCAAACTTAATAAGCGTACTTTCTATGCCAACATCTAAGTCGTTGATGAAGATATTGAACAGAGTTAAGCGTGGAAACATTATACCTTATATATCTACTATCTAGAAAATTCTTACACAGGTCCAAAGTAGTCAAAGGTTGCTATCACATATATAGAAGAAACCCAGCTATATTTACTGTTCACAGAAATTGAGCACTAGCTGTATATTTATTGAACACAATTACATATGTACTAAAAGGATTTGAGGAATAATTACAGTGAAACATCCTCCCATTCAACAATAAAATAAGCTTTCTGGGAATGTGCATTTTTATTTATATTGGCCTTCTTAACAGTAAAACAAATTAAATAAAAAGCCTTACTTACAATTATTTAAAGTCTGAAATAGTTGCATGCAGCCTGAAGTTTATAGCAATCTTATCTGGGGAAAAGTAGCAAAGTACATGTTATAGTATGACATTTCTTTATAGAAAATGATAAATGATGTATCACATCCATTTATACACAAAAGATATGGGTACCAAGTATGTACTGTAGCTGGAGTTGCGTGTGTTATTTTTGGTTCAATTACTAAAATAGTCACTTAATGAAATAAGATTATTTCACCTGATACATAATGCAGCAACACTGGAATGGAAATTTGCCTTCTAAATTTTCTACCAGAGACAGATCCTTTTAATGGGAAAACTGTTGGCAGAAAATGAGAAGAGGAATAATATACCATAAAACTTGAAAGCTGTTGGTCTAATGATTCTCAAACTTATTTGATCTCATCCTCCTTCTTTGTGCCTATAATATTTTACACGCCCCCACACACTCACCACACAGATAAATTTACATATAAAAAATCAACATGCAACTCTCAGTAAATATTAAAAAAATTAAGGCATTGATTCAAACAGAGCCATTTAAATATATGGTAATGTGCATTTTAAGTGAGATACTGCTTACTTGTATCACACTATTGTTACTAGTGTGATGGGTGCACCTGTTTTTTGGAGCAGAGCAATTCCATCCTGGGTTGGATTCTTGAAACAGCTTGTCATAAATAGATAGCTAAGGGTTAATGTTTCTTTTACCTGTAAAGGGTTAACAAAGGGAACCAAACACCTGACCAGAGGACCAATCAGAAAACTGGATTAAGAATCAGGAGGGGAATTTTGGGGGTCTGAGTCTTTTGTCTGTCTCTCAGCTATGAGAAGGTTCTTTCTATCTTCTAATCTTCTGTTTCCAAATTGTAATTGTAATTGTAAGTACAGGTAGAAAACAATATAGGCTTTTATGTTGTTTGGTTGTATTTACATGTATGTAGCGTTGCTGGATGTTTCAAATTGGATATCTTTTTTAAATCAGACTGTTATTCATATTTTTCTTATAAGCAACAGCCCTGTATTGTCACTTGATGCAGAGTTTATATTCTTATCTTTTTTCTTTCTTTTCTATATAAAGTTTTCTTTTTAAGACTTGTTTGAGTTTTTCCTCTCTGGGTAGGTTAAGGAACGAGGGGAGGGGAATTCTCTTTGTTTAGATCTACGGAGGTAAAGCTCTGCAGCACCAGGGAATTTTGTGGGAGGGGGAAGAGATAGAATCATTTCTGTTTCCTTGTATGGGGTTTGTCTCTTTGTGGAATAGAGGAACATGCTTCTTGGTATTGTGATGTAAAGAGATTGCATCAGTACTCCCAGGTTAGCCCGAGAGGAAATTCTGTGGTGGGAGAGAGAGGGGGAAGGGAAGCGGGTTATTTCCCTTTGTGGTAAGACTCAGGGATTCTGAGTCTTGGGGTCCCTCCAGGAAGTTTTGGGGAGACCAGAGGGGGCCAAAACCCTGGAATTTTTGGATGGTGGCAGCAGATCAAATCTGAGCTGGTAATTAAGCTTGAGGTTCATGCTAGGCACCCACATTTTGGACGCTAAGTCAGAATTGGGAAAGAATGATTATGATACGCCTATTGAAGATCCCCTTCTATCTTCAATTAATGTGCATCCGACATCATGTAGCAAATGGATTAACCTACAGATGGCAACAATTTTATATAATGCTATCAGAAAACAGAAATTCATCAAAATGCACAACGTCATCTGTCACTCACTCACTCATGCCCGTCACCCCAGTCGGGGTATGGGCCACCAACCACAGATCTCCAGAGTCCTTTATCCTGGGCCATTCGCTCTAACTGGGTTCAGGTATAGCCCATTTTTTGCTATCAGCCTGAAGGTCGCGTCACCAGGTGTTTCTTGGACGGCCTCTTTCCGCTTGCTTGTGGGGTCCACTGCAGTGCCTGTCTGGTGATGTAGTTGGCTGCTGCGTAGATGTCCTGCCCACCCCACCTTCTCCTTCTGATTTTTTCCTCTCTGGAGTTGACGGGTCCTCTCCAAGAGCGGATGTTACTGATGGTGTCTGGCCAGCGGATCTGGCGAATCCTTCTGAGGCAGCTATTAATGAAGGTCTGGATCTTCCTGATGGTTGCTTTGGTTGTCCTCCAGGTTTCAGCTCCATATAGTAGGACTGATCACATTGAGTTGAACAGTCGAATTTTATTGCCAAAGACAGCTCTCTGGAGCTCCAGATGTTCTTGAGCTGTAAGAAGCTCGCTCTGCCTTACCAATCCTTACTTTGATGTCTGTGTCTGTGCCACCCTGCTGGTCGGATGATGCTACCAGTAGGTGAAGGACTGCACTTCTTCCAGGGGGCTTCCATTCAGTGTGACGGGTCGTTGCTGATGGATAATCCTAAGGATCTTGTCTTGTCCTGTGAATGTTGAGGCCAACCGTGATGACGTGCTGCCACTAAGTTGGTCTTCTCTTGCATCTGCTGTTTACTGTGCGAAAGGAGTGCAAGATCGTCAGCAATCCAGGTCATCAAGCTGGGTCCACAACGTCCACTGGATCCGTTCCTACACTCGTAAGTGATGTCTTCATAATCCAATTGATGACAAGGAGAAAGAGAAGTGATGACAACAAGCATCCTTGTCTGACTCCAGTTTGCACCTAAAGCTGTTAGTGAGCTGCCCTCCATGGATCTCTCTCAGTGTATACCGTCATATGAATTCTTGATCAGGTTGACCACCTTTGCTGGATGCCGTAGTGCCAAAGGAGCTTCCAGAGGGTCTCTCGATCCACGCTATCGAACGCTTCTCATAGTCAACAAAGTTGATGTACAACAAGGAGTTCCACTCCATAGACTGCTCAACTATGATGCGAAGCGTTGCTATCTGGTCCGTGCATGATCTGTTCTACTGGAAACCTGCCTGTTCTCTCGTAACTGTGGATCGACAGCATCCTTCATTCTCTCTAAGAGGACTCGGTTAAAGACCTTCCCTGGACCAACAGGAAGTGCGATCTCTAATTGACACAGTTACTAAGGTCTCCTTTCTTGGGGATATTTGATGAGATAGCCCTCTTTCCAGTCTGCCGGAATCACTTCTTCTTCCCATATCTTCTCAAAGAGGGTACAGCTTTCCCACTGAAGCATCCAGGTCTGCTTTCAGGGCCTGTGCTGGGATGTCATCAGGTCCAGCCACCTTCCTGTTCTTCATCATGGTGATGGCTTTTCTGATCTGTTTATCGCAATTAATTGGGAGGTCCTCGTTGGCTGGGTTGACGTCTGGTGGATTTGGTGGTGCTGGTCTGTTCAGGAGTTCCTCAAAGTGCTCCGCCCATCTTTCATACTGTTGTTCTATTCCTGTTATAGACTTTCCCTGCTTGTCTTTAACGGGATGTTCTGGCTTGCTGAACTTCCAGACAGCCGCTTGTATATCATACAGCTGTTTCATGTTACCGCTGTATGCTGCTTCTCCTCTTCTTCTGCCAGTTCATCCACATACTCTCTCTTGTCCTTCCTAATTCCTCTTCACTGCTCCCATGGGCTTCAGCATACTCTTTTTGACTTTGGCCTTTGCTGCTCTAGTCCTGATCTTATTGACGCTGTCTCTTCTTCTTCTTTTGTCTTCTATCTTTGTCAAGGTTCTGCTGTGATCCACTCTTTCTGCTGTGTTTCTTAATTCCAAGCACTGTCCTGCATACTGACCTAAGTGTCTCTCTCACTTTCTGCCATTGTTTAGTACACTGTCTTCCTCTCCTCAGACCGATCCTGTAATACTGAAAACTTATTCTTCAGCGTCAGTCAAAATCTCCTTGGTCTTATGGTCCTTCAGAGGCTGATGTTGTACTTCACTCTTCTGTCTGACGCGTCTATATCCAGTTCTCTTCAGCTTCAGCTTCAGTCTGGCCACCGCTAAGTGATGGTCGACGCCGCGTCTCTCCTCTTCTAACTTTAACTTCCTGAAGGATCTCTGAACTTCTTGCTAATGCAGACATGGTCGATCTGATTTTCTGTCGTGCCTCCTGGTGATACCCAGGTACTCTTGTGGATCCGCTTGTGAGGAAAGATGCTACCTCCTATGACCAGGTTGTTAAGTGCACACAGATCCACAAATCTCTCTCCATTCTCACTCATCTCTCCCAGACGTGGTCCCCATGACTTGTTCGTATCCTGGTTGTCAGGTCCAATTTTGGCATTAAAGTCTACAATAAGGATTATAATGTCTTGTCTGGGAGAATCTCTAATATTTCTGGAGTCTGTTGTAAAAATAATCTTTGTCCTCCTCTTCGCTGTCATTAGTTGCACTGAACAACATTCATCTTAATCCTCTTCATTTAGTTCTGAAGGATGCTGTAATGTCTCGGGACCATGTGCCTCCCAACCAATCAGTGCTCTCTGTGCCTGCTTGGACAACATGAAGCCTACTCCTATGTTGGGGGTGCGTCGCTCTCTTCATGTCCTGAATACAGCAACAGCTCTCCTGTCAACAGTCATCTCTGTCCAGCTTGCGTCCACCTTGTCTCGCTAATGCCTAATAGGGTCAGGTTGTTGCTCCTCATCTCTGCTGCAACCTGCGCCGTCTTCCTGACCGTACATGGTCCCACGTTCCATGTGCCTTATGGTATCCTCCTGGTTGCAAGAAGGGTAATCGGCTTAGTGGCTTCCTCATGGCTTTCACCACCCAGCATCATGCATCTTCGAGTTGAAGACCCTTCTTTTTCCAGGGTAAAAGTCTCTGTTGTCTCTATTGTTGGCTTTCTTTGCAGGTTGATTTTTTTACGGGGTGGAGTTGCTAGCCCCACACCCAACTCTCCTCCTTTATCCTGACTTGGGACAGGCAGATGGCCCCAAAGGACCTCTCTGGTAGAGTTAACGTCATCTGTAGACCTGATATATCTGGAGGAATCAGATTTGCTAGTTATTCATTGCTGTAGGTAAAATGTGTGCAGTAAGTTCCCCCCTCACAAACTGCTCATGCCCCTCCCCATCCAAATATCTTCTGTCCCCCTCTTTGGGGAGATCTGCCCACTAGTTTGATCACCTCTGGCCAAGTAACATTCAGCTACCTACAAATACTGCCACATATACAGACAGGAAAACAGAAAAGAGAGCCTGATGGAATAATGGAAAAAGTGTATATTTTAGGGACTGATGTTGCAAACTCTGCTTGCAAGCAACACCTACTGATGCCAATGGGTGTTGATCAAATGCAGTGGCTAGAAAACTGAACACTGAAGCATGTGTTTAAGCATATGGGTTCTCATTGACATCAGGGGAAATGCTCACTTCCTCTTGCTGTCACCTTTTCTCAGAGGCACTCAGAAATTCAGGCAGTATAAAACCCTAAAATAGAAAGATAAGAAATTGAACGATAATAAGATAATAGAAATATAATACATTACTGTTAATAAATAACCATCATAAATATTGCCTGCAGCCCCTGTTTAAGTGCACAGTAGCCCGTTTGAATGTTTTTTTTCCCAAAAGATTTGCTATGGAGATTCCAAGTAATATTCCCCTGTAGAAGACAGAAATTCCATTTTTTTTAAATTGTTATATTTTATATTTCATTCCCAAGACATATTAGTGTGATCTGTTGTTGTGAGTAGCTTAATAAAGCTACTAAAGTTATAAAATAAATATAATTTTGATTAAAATAATGAGGATTGTGACTTTTACTGGGAGTAAGGCTGGTTCAGTGTTTTTGTGATTTTGCCACTTTTGCATGACCAGACCATGACTTGTCTTCTGAACAGGTCACTGTTCTTCTTGATCTTCAGATGTATATGGCATTACATATAATCAGTTTTGATCTAACATTCATCGTAATCCCAAATTCTTATTAGCCAGATGGAAAGCAATTGTGTTTTAATCCCATTTTAACCTTGATTGAATGACTCATCATCTTTTAATCAGATTAGTAGAACAGGAGGAAAACAGAACAAATTGTTCCTGTACAAACAATTATATTTCTGTGGTCTGTGTATTATGAAAGGAGCCTTTCCCTATATTTCCAAGCCAGCAGGTTTCCATTGTAACTGGTGATGGTAACCTTAAAGATGTTAAGATGATGATTCCTGCACTATAAAGCACAACAGTACTGAACGTACCCATCTTTAGGCATCCTGATTACTCTGATTGCTTAATGTGGGGTGTGTAAGATTTAGACACAGTGAGCACACAGGACTGGCTACTACTAGTCTTTAAAATGTGTGGGAAAATAGCATTTTTTGGCTTTATCATCATGCCTTCATCTTTTAGCACATTGACAAAGGCAATTATGTTGTTCCTTATGCATCCTTCTTTTTATTTGAAAGGAAATTTTCTTCCCTCTGGCTCATCCAGCAGCACTTGTTTCCTAACACTGGAGTTAACATCAACAATTTTTGGTATCTTATGAAATGCAAAGAGAAAATTTCAGTTTAAGAATTAAGCAGAATAAGCCAGCTAGATTAACACTCTTGGAACCAGAGCTGGCCAAGGTCTAACCTCTTCTATAAAATATGTTTGCTAACCAAAATGAGACCTTACATCTTTGGAAGTTCTGTGTCCATCTTAAGGGAAACAAGATGTTTGTGTCTTTGTCCTTTTCTGATTTCCAACAAATCCTCCTCCCATGGTTTCTGTCTCCCTTTGTAACTGCAGAACACAGGCGGCTCCAGTGTCAGTGTATGATTGTACATAACCTCATCTATTAGCTAAGACCTCAGTACACAACAATAACCCTATTTCTACAGTCCACTTTATTTATTTCAGTTTTGATTTTTAATAGCTTTCTTTTAAGTGGTGTTTATTAAGAATTTTAAAAACCTAATTGTACTCAGCACTTAATGCAGCTCATTAACGCTGTGTATACAATTTCATTTAATTTTCTCCTAATCTGCATGGGTGCATATGGAGCATTTCAAAGGTTTCAAAGAATGTGTTTGAACCTGCAGAACACCCCTTACATACAAGCTAATTAAGAATTTCATAAGGCTTACAATCAGTTACCTGGCACCTCTCAAAAGATATCCACCATTCGAGAGAAGGCCAGAAAACACATTCACTTTAAAATAGAATCTTTTCACACAGTAATGATTTCTGAGTAGCCTGAAGGCCTCCTTGTATCCCTGGTAACAAGAGCATTCTAATAGCCTACTCTGTAGAGATCCATTATTATACAGATTGGTATGTACAGACAATAAACTTGCCCCAAATAATCCTGCAGAGTAAAAAAAAAAATGCTGAGGTCACAATTCTGAAGTCACCAGAGATTCACGTGTTCCATTTGGATTTTAGGTCTGTCATAGTATTAATCCTCAATTTGAACATTAGAGTTCAAATATGAAGTACTAGCATGAAGTTCTCTAAGCTTAATCTCCAGCTTAGATCTGATAGGCTGCCACCAGATCAGGAATTGCTAGGGCCTGATCCCCCCTTTCCTCTCTCTGGTGTCCCCAACCCTCCCTTGGTGGGACACCCAGATTCCAAATCCCTTGGATGCTAAAAGCAGGGGAGAAAACCCCTTCCCCCCTCCTTCCCAGGCTTGCCTCTTGGTCTAGCCTGCAAGTATCAAGAAACCGGTTTCTCTGCTTCCCAAGAGATAAGCGTTCTCTGCCCTCAGGACAATTGAGATGCAAAATACCAACAGCTTGGCTTTGCCTTTCCCCGTGCCTGCCTTCCCGTGAGGGAGACAGGTACCTGATACAGAGGTTTCACTTTCTCTGCCTTACTAGAAAAAGAAACTTCCACAAGTTTTAAAAAAAAGAAAGCTTTATATAGAAAAAGAGACAATACAGACTAATAACTTGCATAAACATTTATACAGGCTCCTACTTAAGAAAATCTGAATACCCCAGTCTGATTTAAAAAATAGCCAATTTAAATAGACCAGCAATCACACACAGTAAGTACAAAGCAAAGCATATCATAGCCGATTTTACTTTGTTCCTGGTTTGTACTCACTGCCCCTTAGTAGAATGAGAAGAAGATTGGAATCAGTAAGGTAGCTTGTTCCTCACAGCCGAGGAACAACAAAGACCCAGCAATCCACATCTGTAAATACAACCCAAAGCTCCTCACAGCCGAATTGCTTTGGGTTCCTTTGTACTCACAGACTTTTGGTATAATATTTGAGATAAGAAGGAGTTAGGAGGAAACCTTGTTTACTCACAGCCGAGAAAACAAAAAAGACCCCGAGTATACAAATTCCCGCCCCTGACTTTAAACAATCCAGTTCTCTGATTGGTCCTCTGGTCAGGTGTTTGGTTACCCTTTCCAGGTAAAAGAAACTTAACCCTTACCTTACCTATCTATTTATGACAAGGTCAGATTTCATTGTCTCATTAGTGGACTATTTCCTCCTAATGATAATCAAAGATCCTAGATAGGCATCCTGATTATCTTTGGTTCTGTTGACCAAAAAGTTTTGTTTATGTGACTTCAGGTGTGGCCAGAGCTGGCAATGATCATTTATTCTATTCCACTCCTTTCACAAAAAGCCAAGAATGTTGTACTGGGTAATTTTCTCAGCCAGTCACTGAGCTCTCAGTCAGTCAGTCAGTGAGCTTGACACCCTTCCTATTCAATGTGTGTATGACGAACCTGGGGAAGACATTAAGGTTCTTTGGATGCAGTGTCATCAGCTGTCATTTGACATACACTTGTATGTCTTCCATCATCAGATCCAGGGTTGCAGTGTCTTTCACTTCGGTTTAACTAGGAGATTGTCTTGGATTGGAATAAGATACCTCAGGCTCAGTCAAGACAAGATGATGGTGAGGGTGTATGGTAGGGTAATCTTTTAAGATAGAATTATGGCGGAAAGTGCCTTGTGCCTATGATTTGAGTTGACTTTCCCACCTCTTGTCAGTGACATTCACAACCTAACAGTACACCCTCTTTCTGTTTTTGGTGTACTGATTTTGACCAGTCTTTCTGAGGTGGACCTTACAAAGGGTGGTGTGGAGGGACAGAAAGGGCTTTCATTGCCCAGTCCTGGAGCCATGGACAATCCTCAGGGAATAGTACTATAGTTGTAGGCTTTTTCATTAAGTCTCCCACTTGAAGTTACAGGAATTGCTATGCTCAGGCCAAGTCTTCAGTAAGATGGCTTCTAATATAGGCCCAAACTATGGGATGGGTTGTGTATTCTTTGCTGAAAAGTTGCAGTGGACCAGTGTTGGTGCAGAAGAATGAATTTCCCAAGATGAAATTCAGTAAAGACAAATGCAAATGAGCAAATACAAAATAGAGAATAATTGGTTAGGCAGCAGTACTGCTGAAAAGGGTGTAGGGTGTGATACACTATCACAAACTTAATATGAGTCAACAATGCGATGCAGTTGCAGGAAAGGCTAATATCATTCTGGAGTGTATTAAAAGGGGTGTTGTATGTAAGATCTGGGAGTCCAGTCCCTTCTGTGGTTTGATTTGTTCGTTGATTAGTTTTCTTGAGCCTTTATGTTGCACTCAGCTCACATTTTCAAGCTTTTCTCTGCATGTATGAGGGTTAGAAAGTTGCTTTAAAATAAATAAACAAATAAAAGCTGGGGTTCTCATGTTGTCATTTGTCTCCTGAAACTGGGTTTTAAATTAAACATAAAATATTGAGAGACGCGTGCCAAAGGTTGCCGACCCCTCTTCTAGATTATAGCTATATAGAATATAGCAGAGAGGACAGTGTGGGTTCTGGGGACAGAAGAGATATTGGAAGTGCAATATCTAGGTGAGATAGTAAGAAACCATGTCCTAAGTGTGTTTCAGATTTTTTAAAAAAAGTTATCTTTAAAATGATGATGCTATCTAAAGTGTATTAACCTAAGATAAAAATGTTTATAGGCAAAATTCAGGGAAAGGATACCCAATAAGATCAGAGTCAACAGTTTGGATGTGGTGACTTCCAATCTGAGAAAAAAGACACAAAAATCTGAAAAAAAAATAGAACTCATAATAAATTTGTAACTATAACCATTGGAGAATGTTCTATGTTATTTATAGCCTGGTGACTACCTCATAGCAAAATGGTCATTTCCGATCTTATTTTCAATATTACAAGTTTGTTTTGGTTTATTTTCCATCTATTGTCTCATCACATTTCCATGATGAGATATTTGGAACTAAGAATTGATTGCTAAATAGAGGATAAAAATGTATTTCTTTGGGGTTTATATTGTAAAAATCTGCATTTCCAAGGACCAACAGAAATTCTTATGAAAAAGAGTTTGATAATGGTGAAGATTGTTGGCTAAATTACATCTGTGCAGAGTTGTGTTGTGAAGAAAACGCCTCTGAGTTGCGTAAAGTGAAATAAGAACATTTTGAACTTGTACAGCTCCTTCTCACTCTGAAGATCAGAAAGTGGTTTACAAATGTTAATAACAATGTGGAGTTTCATAAATGTGTCAGAAATATGTTAAAAACCTTTAGCAGGAAGTTTCATGCAAGTGGTTAAGACCATTTTTTCTAAGGTTGTCTTCACAGCATTCGGGGTTTCCAAAGGATTCAGGATCTCCCGGAGCATTGATGTTCATCTCAGGTGAGTACAAAACTTGGGAGCAACGCTGATAGCAGGGGTATGTTAGTGCAGCAACAGATGCATGTGGCATGGGGTGCATCCGTGAGGGCAGGCATGTTTGCAGATTATGTTTTGGGGTGCATTCCGCATGTTCAGGTCACAGTGTTAAGGAAAGGGTCCCAGGGGTAACTAGCATAGGGGTTAAATCCAGTGCCACCCACAGGTTGGCAAGGGCACCATTTCCAGTTCAGTTGGACTGTTAAGGGTGCTCATTTGGGAGTACCTTAATAAAGCAGATGGGGGCAGATTACTGTTGGTTTAGATTCTGTTTCTGGGGACTATAAATAATACGCTGTCAAACAAAAACCCTAGACATCATGGAAGCAGAGGGAATATGTAATGTGCTGTCAAACAAACATATTAGAAATCAGGGGCATGATCAGGCTATGTGGTTTTAAAAAAGATAGGATTCCACAGGAATGAATTGAGGGCAGGGTAGCAGGGCCCTTCACACAATGGCCTGTACATAACTTATGAGTTTTTTCTCCTGGGGCTTAGTCCTCAAACAGGCTTCAGGATAAAATCTATTAGTTTATTTTCTTTCCTGGGTTTATACTGGCATAGCAGATGCCTTGCCTCACTTTTACATAACAGGTTTCAGAAGCTGGCACCAGGAGTCAGCCAAGAACCTGAGTGGAAGCCATTAGCTGCATGGAACCTGGAGGTAGGATGGTTAGCAATGTAGCATGGAGATCCACTGCCCTTATTCACATGGCAGTGCTATGAGACAAGTTTTAATGAATTCATGCATTTCCAGGAGTGGGAAGGCTCATCCCTGAATGGCCCATTAGAAAGCAGTGGGTGCGGCAGTACATGGAGTCCTGGACAACCTGCCAACTGGCATCCGCAACTATCTTGGAATCGCTCCTGACTGTTACATTTCTCAGTGAGCTAAATGGCTATCATAAGAACAGCCATACTGGGTCAGACCAAAGTGTGCTGTCTTCCGGCAGTGTCCAATTCCAGGTGCCCCAGAGGGAATGAACAGAACAGGTAATCAAGAGATCCATCCCTGTCGCTCATTCCCAGTTTCTAGAAAACAGAGGATAAGGACACCATCCCTGTCCATCCTGGCTAATAGTCATAGATGGACCTATCCTCCATGAACTTATCTAGTTCTTTTCATCCATATGCACACAGCAGTTTTAACTCAAAGATTTCTGGCAGGGTGCATGTATTCTAATGGCCCATGCAACAGTCCTGTGGCCACGTCACAGTTAACATTGTCATGTATCTAAGCTGCCTGGCTCAGATCAGCTTTCTTAAAAGCAATTTTGGTGCTTTGGAATCAGCGAGCTAATGCCTGGGTTTGATAGAGACACTGTGGGTTGGTGGGCTTGGAACTGTGTAATGTACACCAGCAGGCGCAAGTAGAGATATTAAACTTGTGATGATCAACAACTGATCAAGGAGGATGGGGAGCATTTGTTATCTTCCAAAAAGGTTGTGAGCTTGGTTCTGCCCCCATGGAATTTGGTTTCCACTGATTCGCAATCAGGGGTCACAAGAGCAGCAGTACAACTGGGTATGGGGGCAAAGGCAATTCTGATAATTGGGTGGTGGCATTTGGAAGTGTACAATTCGCATGTGCAACTTCGGTTGGTGAGTTAGCATTAATGTGTTGTGATTTCATTCCAGATGTTGGCAGACCGGCCATGGAGGCTGAGGTGTGGATCTGTGGGCATAGAGTTGTTATTCTTACGCACATAGGTAGACATCCTAGTGCCCTTGAAGGTTGGTTATTGGAGTCCAGTGATGGGGTGAGCCTGCATTGACATAGAAGGAGAAACATGTTATTGGACCAGCTGATGCTACTGCTGTGTGCCATAAGAGCCCATCAGCAGTCACCAACATGATGTTGCACACTTTGGAAAATGCTATCTGGAAATGTGTAAAGGGGTTCAATTACTGCCCTGAACAAGAAGGGACTTGATGCAGATCTATGTTGTCAGACATGCATTAACTCAGGGTCTGGCTGGCAGCTGGGGAGTGCCACCTGGGTGGACAAGGCATGAGAGATGATAACAGAGGGGGTGCCCAGATTCCTTGACATCATAAAAGGCTCAGCAATTTGGCATCCTGGGGCAACAAATAATTCAGGAAGGATGGAGTTCCCCTGTACATCCTGGGAGCCCATTTGTTTTGACCGATATAAAAGCGGGGCAGTAAGAGATGTCTGGGAACCTGACTGGGTTTGGGGGGGAGGCAGCCAATCTAATTTCCAGTGCCCTCTTGTGGCAGATGTCCAGTGCAGGTATTCCATAGGGAAGGCATCCAGTGACCGGATCAATGGCTTGGAAAAGGACTTTTAAAAAGGGTGTTCCATAAAGGAGAAAATGGGGGCAGTTCGGGACTCCTATGAATGGTATGGCAAGGAGCCAACCCCCTGTTCTTATAGTCCACCTTAACTCTCCTAAGGTGGGGGCGGGGGCGGTGGATGGTAAGGTCCCAGCAATGGATTTGCTGGAGGGACCTGAATGGAAAAAAATGAGGGAGCTGGTAAAAGCCCCTGGGGTAATTATGGAATAAACATGAAGTTACCTGCACTGTGCACTGCTATCTGCTGGGTAGTCCCAGATATCTAATAATAATGTTGTGGCCTGGTTAAACCCATGTCAAATATCTCCTGTCCTCCTTTCAGTATAGCCATCCAATAAATACATCTCATTGGTTTGGGGACTATTTTTTTGTGTAAGGTATGTAAGGATATGGGCCCTTTATGACTTTAGCCTTCAATATGCCTTTCCCTTATGCTGTTTTTCAGCTACAGATAAAGGTGTGAGGACTTTTAGCACGTTTGTCTCTTTATTCTTACAATTATGGATTTCAGACTTAATTCCCTATATTTCTATTTTTTTCTCAGTTCCTTTTCTCCCCCTTACGCAATTGCTTCCTTACCTGTCATTGAACAAACACATTTCTCACACACATATATCTAGGTTTTGAATTTATGCATAAGAAATTTAAAAAAGGAAAGGTCATTTACTATAGACATTTAATTTGTGCTTTGTTCATGATTTTTTCCCCTCTGATATCCTCATGACCTTCTCTTCCAAGTACTTATTAGTGAGTTAGTGAACTTCGGAATGGCAAGGAGAATGTTGAAATGGGAACATATTGACACAGCAAGCTGTATTTCAAAGTTGACCTTCGGTATGATGCCTATATGGTTCCTAAAAGCAGTTTTTCACAAAGAAAAATGTCTTATGTTTCATGGCAGTTTTGGTGAAATAATCAAAAGGTAACTAAAAGAGAAACATAATTCTAATTTTTCTGCCATCACTTTAAGTTTAAGGATGTTTCACACAAATTGAATTGAAGCATAGCCATATTTTAGTTATGTTTTGGGTTTTTTTTATCATTAATAAGGAAATCTAGAAAGCATAATAAGGAAATATAATAACATATTGTGGACAAGAACATAAACTGATATAAATCAGAGCTGCTCTATTGATTTAAAAAAAATCTAATTTATATCATCTGATGATCTGGGTCACTTTTCTTCATTTTTCATAAGTGATTGTTACATTAGCTTCTCAGTTTCTTTTAATAGAATTTACACTGTCTTTAGGACTTATTCTCACTTGACTGTATAATTCAGATAGGGTTTTACTAACAAATAAGTTCAATGCTATTTTTCTCTTTTAATATGGATGCGTTTATAGTGGATTGCATTAATAAATAACTGCCCAGCAAATATGGCTCATTTTCATTGAACAATGCCTCCTCCCCCAAAAAAGTCTGTATGAATCTAATTAAAACAGCAAGTGAATTAAATAGTCACAGCAGAAACAATAAAAGTATAAACTGCTTATTCTGTTATCAAGTTGTTCTTTTATGCTAAGGTCTTAATTTTCACTTCTCAAGATGCAATTAATAACACAGCAATTTAAAATTTTGTTTGTCGTTTCAGTTCATTAAACCTAGAAAAAGATAAATTTTCTAATGACAAATAAATAGATGACAAACTTAGTTTAATCAGGCAGATAAACAAAGATAAGTATTTAGAAAGAAAGATATCAGACAACTATGTAATTCAATGAAAGGAAGTAGAGAGACAAAATGTCAAGTATAGAACATGAAAAACAGGAGCAGATGATAAAGTGGTGCAAAGTAAGGTCTCAATACTTTACGATATAATGATTACCAGATTTGGAGGATTTTTTTTATCTAAGTATAAAATAAAGAGAAAAATATAGCATTTAGAGAAAGCATGTTACCATACATGCATCTTGGAGTAGGATGGAGACTTTACTTTTTTTTAAACTATAGTGTCCCCACCCAGTCTCTCTGAACTGTGACTGGATTCTTGTGTAGCGTAAATCACTATTTCTGTTATAACACTGTGTTGAAATTGTTAATATAATGGAGAAGATGTCTGAAACAAGGAGGAGCAATTGGTCGTCTTTGTGTAGTAACAAAGACCACCAATTTGGGTCTGCAGAAAGTGAAGGAATAGGGATGAGAAAGGCTGTAAGGTTCTGAGACATCTGAATATTTCAAAGAGAATTTTCTGCTCATTTGCACCTTTGTATTCACTCTGCATTGCCAACTCTCCACCTAGTTGCTTCTGGGAGCAGGGAGCCTCCTGGGCATAGCTCTGTTCCTCACTGAATACTGCTGGTGTCAAACCACATGGCCATAAGACAAGATGGAGGAGTGCTTGCTCCCTCCTATTCTCCTGTACAGCTATATATAACCATGGCATGATCTAGCTCTGAGAGAGTACTTCACAGATTACATCATGGAGCACCTGGGGACACATTCCATAGAGCTGACAGAAGCAGAAGAGTATAACTATGCTTTGACAACCCCTTCAGACCCATCGCAGAGAAGTTGGTATTCATTGATCTACTCTTCAACAGCTGCCAGGAGGGCAAGGATTCTGATACCTGGGACAAGGAAGTAGAGCCTCATGCTGGTCATTAAGATAGAAGATGAGGTAAGCATATGAAAGGATTATGGGAAAGTAGCTGCAGATATCAGAGCACAGGGGATAAGTGAGCATGGAATATGATACTGAGCCTTTCACCTCAAAACGTTGGGCATGATGCAGGAATCAGTGGGTGAAATTCTCTGGTGTGTATTATGTAAGAAGGTGAGCCTAGATCGTTGTAATGGGTGGTCTTTTCTGGCCTTAAAACCAATGGATATGTGGACAACTCTCTCATACTTAAAATCATATACTACCCCTATGGTGAGTATGGCAATGTCTTACGTGGAAGAACTTTACTGCAAAATTGACTGTACTTCTAGTAATATCTAATGTGATTTAAGAGATGGAAACAAGAAAAGCCAGTACCATGCGACCAGACAGTTTCTTGTGGAGTACTTCAGGCCAGAGACAAAACAAACGAACAAAAACTGAGTACTCTACTAGTCATGCTGGGGGATATCCTGGCTCTATTCATGTCACTGGGAGTTTTGCCTTTGACTTCAGTGGGTCAGGATTTCAGATTTTGTTTTTATCTTATGGTATGTGTGAATCAAAATCTCTTTTCTTGTTACTGAGTTGTCTATCCATCTGTATCACATTTTGTTTCTCTTGTAGAGCTGTTCACTTTGCCTAGGGAAGATCTGTATTCCAGAAGGAGATGTTGTGCTGCACGTCCTGGAGGCACAGCTCAAAACAAGCAGACCAGGGTCAAGGGGGGCCTACATGATTTTAAGCCATCATTGTGCCTCCTACATCTGGGATATCATGTTCACTTAAGTGCCTCTCTCCATATATTAGAACTGTCAGATGCTTCTGTAAATTGGGGCAGCCTCCCAAAAAGCTAACCCAGAGGGCTGCAAACTGTAAGAGTTACAGAAAGGAGGGTAATTTATCAGAAGTGAAGTAAGTAAACTGTCAGCTTCCAAATGAAGGAGGCGAGGTGGCAAGTAAAACCAATCTAATTTTGCTGGACTCTGTATTTATAAAACCTGATGTAAGAAGCAACTTGGAGGCTATGAAAATTCCTAACTTACAGGGAGATGATATGTGTATGAGGATATGAAGAGGGGAGAGGAAGCTGCAGACTGAAATAAAAAGGTAAAACTTCCTGTAACGAGGTGCAAGGAAACCCTACTTAAGCTGCTGAAAAGATCCTGAGAAATTAAAGAATTTGGGCATTGGATGACTACGTCTGGGACACCACTGCGGATAATGATTTAAATAAAAATCACCATAATGGCAGCATTAACAGAACCCAGGAACCATTTTAAGAAGAAAGTGGGTCTCCTCCACTAATTACTTTGAAAGGGTTGTAGTTGCAAGTGCCTGACCAAAAGATTGATTTCTAACCACTCTCCTGAACATGATGGGAGATAAAAATCTCACCTTATTAACAGTCTATTGTAACCAGTCAGGGTACCAAAGAAGAGATGACCACCACTGGAATAAACCCTGCCCATTGAAACATCATGGAATGACACTCCTATAATTGAGTGGATCACAGGATATGTAGATATAGACATAACCAGACACACCCCTGTGCGTTAATTTTTTGACTATCGAGTGTCATTCTTGAGTGAATCCACTAAACACTCAATGGTCATAGCTGGAGCATATACAGTGCTTGCCTTCAACATTTATGATTCACTTTCTGTCACATCCTATGTTACCAACTTATTGCACATCACTGCATAGAATGGATCTGACCTGTTCAATAAAGATAGGCTCTTAAGTAATATGATTCACATGTGCAGAAGGGATCTGATGTTTTCTAATTAATGCACCAGAGGTACACTGAGAATTACAAAGAATAACCTTTATATTCAACTTTATATTTTATCACATTCAAATAAGTGTTTTTCCTTAGTTTATTCCAAAATGGTGATTCATTTCAAAGAGTAGAAAATTCTAATTCACATTAGTTTTTACTTTTTTAAAGAAAATAAGAGAAATAAAGAAACATACTTTCTGTACGTTTGAACTAGATTATACATTCCTCTATAGGAGGAATTTTATGCATATGTATGTATGTGCATATGTACATGTATGTAGGTGCTAATATTGGAGTCAATATGTATGCATTAAAATAAATTCTGTACATTTGAACTAGATTATACATTCCTCTATAGGAGGAATTTTATGCATATGTATGTACGTGCATATGTACATGTATGTAGGTACTAATGTTGGAGTCAATATGTATGCATTAAAATAATAAATTATTTGATAGGTTGACAGATCAGTAAGGCTCTTTTTTAACTTAAATGTGAATCTCTTTCATGGTTCTTAATTTACTCAATTTCAGGAAAGCTTCCAGTGGTATATTGAAAACAGTTAAAATTACAAGCTGTCACTTTAAATTGTAAAGGGTTTCCTGGTCCTCCATGGAAGTTAGGGGACTCTGAAGAAAGCATGCAATCTGGGTCCTCAGCACTCAATGTGAAAACGAACCAGTCTGAAGCAAGGTGGGTTGAATTGTGCGTCTCTGCCTTAGGCTAGCAGCCTGCTCAGTATTTGGTTGTTATATCTTAGATTTCTGGGTTTTGAGAGATAGAATGGTGTTATGTTGCAACTTTTGAAGAATATGTTTTGTTTCTAACTCTCTGTTACACAGGTAAGTGCTTAAGCTCATGCTTAATTTTCAGATGAACTAAGTCCTACTGACTTCAGTGTGTACTTAACAGTTAAAAACATCGATATGTTTTCCTTAATCGTGACCTGAGGGCAAAACCCTGGGGAGAAGAGACAAAGTAAAAAACTGAGTATGGATTTAGGTCCTGTTCCAACACTCACTGAAGGAGTCCCACTGACCTTAAAGGTTGCTGGATCTGCCACAAAGGTCATACAACGTTGTTAAGTCTATTTGCATTTCTTTATGGGTAAGTAACAGTTATCACTTATATGCTAAACCTTGGCAGATGCTATGTGTCATCATTATTGGGAGTTCAGGTAGGAATAAAATACAATTTACCTTTCAGTGAAGGACTGATGCATATACAACTCATTAAATTGTTTGTTTCACATGGCTTGTGGAAGTGAAACCATAAACACCTGAAGTTCTGATTACCAGTCAGGAACAACCTGTTATATAAAGCCTTCAGGACAAAATCTGTTTTTCATGCTGCTCACAGAAAAATAGGACTCCCTCTCAATAGGCTACATTTTTGTAATGTCTCACCATATGAGACTTTCACATTCAAAACTCCCATTGACTTCAGTGAGAATGACTGTAATATAAAATTACATCAAATGTTGACTTGTTCCATTCCTAATACCACTGCAACTGAAGTTTAAGGGGTTTTTACTATTGATATCAAAGGGAGTAGAATTAATCTCCTCCTGGAGCAGCCTCTGATGAACTGGATGACTCAAGATGTGCGTCTTATGCTTCACATTCACATATCATTAAGGTGTCCATCCATGTTATAGGCAACCAGAATAAACTTTGCAACCTAAAGATTTAGAGGAATTAACTTTTAAAGCAGAAACTAGGTAATTATTCTGCTTAATTGTACCTCTCTATTGGGAACAGTGAGTATATTTCCATAGAATACATCTGTTGGACTATATACAGTTTTGAGTGTGGATGGAATGTAAGATTGGGTTTAGTCTGGAATTTTCGCCTATGACAGTTAGTGTATACAGCACAGAGAAACCAATTTCATACTAAGAAACACGGAGCAGATTAGTGGTAGTATCTTTCAGTTGCAACATTTTCAGAGTTTTGCTGATGTAAGCAGATTTAAAATTATGGCAACATAGGGGTTTTTTGTGCTTAGTTTCCTTTTGGATTTTGTTTGCTTTGCATCTTATGTTAAAAAATGCAGAAAAACAAAAGATGAAAAAATATCATATAGAAGTATAGGAGCATCATCATCATCATAATAAAAACAAGACTATCTCCTTTGAAAGTGTCGTGGACTTTAAAGTTAACACATCAGAAGACAAATTTGAAAACACAGTGAGACTACCTGTTGGACTCTTATTGAGGTCATTAAAATTACTACTTCATAGAAGCATTTATGACATTGGAAAAACCATTGTAGCAGTCCTTCATAATTTTCAGTATGTACTTCACAGTAGAATCTCACTGTTACACACTTTGCTAGTTCACCTGCCCTTATTTTCAACAGACTTAAAAGAATGCATACAATGTGATCACACCTGACTAAGAATTCATTTCATTTTCCAAAAGGTCCTTTAGCACATTCACACTACATAATATTTTTGTTTATTAAACTGCACTTTAATGAAATCTCTTGCCACAGCTGTGATAGGGTGAAGAAACTTCTGCCGTCCAGCAGAACTCTTCTGAGTTGTGGACAGACTAGTGAAGCTAGCATTTCTCTGCTCACTTGTGAGGAATCATTAGGCCAGATGTGATGGCAGCATAAGTGGCTCTCTGTCACCTTTTTACCATCCTTGCCTCCCATTCCCCAGCCCTGGGGGCACTGCACGGGCAGTAATAGCCCCTTACAAACGTAAGCTTGGAATCAGTGGAGCACCACAGTGTTCTGTTCATGCCTTCTCTCCCAGCTGCATATACATCCAACACTCTGTCGCTGCTGGCGAGAAGCTTGAAGTGTAGGCATAGAGAAAGCTTTGGAGTTTCATACACTCCATAGTATACCATTCAGGGATTACCCTGCACTCGTGGAATCCTTGGCTATCCAGCTCTATGGCATCTATCTGTACACTGCTACAGTTATGCGCTGAGGCTAGAGCAAGAAACAGATTCTGGCCTTTAGTAATTATACAGGAAAGCTGACATTAGCCCTGATGTTATTAGGCCCCCTAAATTAGAGAGGCTTGCAACTGTAAGGTCGGTGGGTTTCAAAGGCTGGCTCTGTGAAGAGCAGATACATAAGGTTTTCAAATTATAGCCTCTGGCTCATTCTTAGAACTGCACAAGTATCTTGGCATAAAAAAAGAAAAGTACCTCTGCTAGCATAAATTCTTCACATTCCATTCTTGTGAAACCTTGAACCATTTTACAATGAGCTTGTGAGGGGCACCAGAAATTTCAAATAAGCACCACAGAGAGCAGAGCTAAAAATAAATAATAGCAGGCCATGGAAGAAATACAGTTAGGTCAAGTGAGTGTTTTAGAAGCAATGCATAGGGAAAATGAATTTTCTGAATATAAAAGGGAAATTAATTCTGCCAGTGGACGAAGATCCCAGAGTTTATTTTCCCCTCACTCTGGGCATCTCTCCCATTAGCAATGTATGTGCTGTGTGCACTACAAGAAGAAAAGAACACAATTTTTATTTTTCTCTGTAGTGCAGTATGTCTCTATAGTTAATGTTTGTAAATGTATTCTGCTTAGTGCATTTCTCAGGTGGACAAGTAGTCTGACTAACAGTAACAGGAGAAACAGCATTTTCAAAATGTGGATTACTATAAGGTCATACAAGGGTGAGTAAATCTGAAAAGCTTTGGTGGTGTTGTTTAGGGATGATTATTTTGAACCAACTCCATCTGCAGCTTTGGGCCCTGATCCTGCAAACACTTGACACACTCCACTTTACTTGCTTAGTTCCACTGATGTAAAGCACATCCAATAATTCTTTGTAGGAAAGGGGCTTTGAACTAGAAATCTTTTGAGAGCAGGCTTTCCTGCAAGATTTACTTCCTGCATCTATTCCCATGTGAACAAACAGTATGAAAACCCTTGGCATGATATTTAAACTTTCCTGCTTCAGGTCCCACCAGGAATCAAGTGCAAAGATGCACAATGCTGAAAAACTCTAAAAGCAAACAAACCAATCCCAAGACATTTTTTAACCTAAATAAGGTTTAGTTTAATTCTAGATTGTATGTTGGGTGAATGCTCAGATCATGCCTTTTTTTTCTGAAACATTTTCATCATCATACCCGTTCAGCCCAAAATGTAGAAAAATCTGGATTTGAACAATTTTGTTTAAAATATTGTAATGTGTTATAAACAGTAAACCTTTCAAACAGTGATTGGACTAATTGTATAATAATGACTTACAAAGTAAATCCTTAAAAATCTAGCACTCTGATACCAGCTAATGACATTTTAGAAATACTAAGATGGCTAAAGTATGTAGTTATATTGGGCAATTTTTTCATGAATCTGTTCAAGGCTTTGACATCTGCAGCCTATGTATTTATTTTACCTTTTTTTCAATTAGTATAATATGGATGTCAAACACTTAGATTTTCCCAAGCAAACAACATTATTAGAAACACGATTTTCCTTATGCTCCAGGACACGAAGCAGGAATGGCTTTGAGTAGCTCAGAGAAATCTCTCAAACAAGGAAATAAATACAATATACAATGTAATCTGTTAGCCACAGAAGCATTTAAACAAGGAAGAATGCTATTTGGCTCTGCCTCACATCTAGTTAATTCTTGTAAAAACAGAAAATCTGGCAAAACACAGTTCCAAAAATAAATGATGCCTCTAAAATTAAAAGAGGCATGGAAGAATTTAAAATAAAGTGGCATGACCTGAAAGATGTGCCAGAGATAAACCTGCTGCCAGAAAACAAAGGAAGAAAACTAATATATCACAGTAACAGTTTCATCACACAGGAGACAAGCAGGTCTGTAGTGCTTGTCTTATTGACTGAATCTGTCTCCAACCTGTATCAGAAGAGATAAATAAGGTAATACTCATGTTATCTCTAGCAAATATATTAATGTATTGTCTAGGGTTATGCTGATGTTATTTACACAAATGAAGAATGAAGAAAGACTTGGAGAACACATAGAGAGACAGATGCATCATTCCCTAGGTAGTATGGTACCCAGAGGAGGGATTCTTAAATATCAATGGTCAGCAAGGCACCAGAATATATGAGGTGTCTATTGAAGAAAACAATCTTGAATCAGCTCCTGATCAGGTTGCACTGAAGAGAACGAGAGTTCATATGGACACAAAGATATAGAAAAGTATTTAACTAGCATTCCACATTTAAACCCTATAGATGAGAGTAATTATGAGACTAATTAAAGAGTTCACCTGTTGATTTTTAAGGCAGCTGAATCAGGAATTGGATGGCATGAACACTAATAATCCCAACAGTTTCTTGAATGCAGAGTTGTTTTAGCCATACTGGTCCCAGGATATTTGAGAAATGGAGGTAATTTCTTTTATTGAACCAACTTCTGTTGGTAAGAGAGACAAGCCTTTGAACTTACACAGAGCTCTTCCTGAGGTCCTCAGCTCTATATAAGCTCGAAAGCTTCTCTCTCTCACCAGGAGAAGCTGGTCCAACAAAACATATTACCTCACCCACCTTGTCACTCAAACAATCTCTTAATAGACAATGTAAAATGGAAGTGCCACTGTTTCTGGAACACAGTAACATTTTCACAGAATTAAAATCAGGAGACAAAATGATTGTAAGTTGAAGATGAGCCTCTAAAGCATCATTTGAGCAATGGCTTTCAACCTGTGGTCTGCGGACCCCTGGGAATCCACAGACTATGACTAAGATTTCCAAAGGGATCCACACCTCCATTTGAAATTTTGTAGGGGTCAACAGATGAAAAATGTCTTAGAGTAATGAGTGAATAATGAGCTAAACTTGTTAGGAAGGGAACAGTCAGGACAGATACACAACAATTGATGGCCTGGCCCTCTGTAGATCAACACCATTTCATTAACTTCAGTTTCATCCTGCATAGGGCAATTTTGTAGGTGAAATAACTTTTATCCTGATATTTCATAAGAGATGCAATTCCTGCTCTGGTTGGATTCAGTGCTCCAGCACTAACTAATGAGATTCTTATTTACTTGTTTCCATACTTAATTGGCATATCCATTTACTTCACTTGCGTATCCAAATGGCCAGTCACATGGTAACTGCAACTGGGTGCACAAATGTGTATGTAGTTTACTGAAATCTGGCCCCAGGTGTCAGGATTTGGAAATTTGGTATGCCTAACTTGCAGCATATTCACGTGATAGTTTTTAGAAACTGCCAGATAATGTATAGCTTTTTGAAAATTAAGTAATTAAACCATCCAATTTAAGTCAGCCAACTATAAAATAAGTGACTCAGAGCAAAAGTAAATTAAAAAGAATGGGAGAGGCAAGTAGGTAAAAAAGCCTTATAAGTTCAATCAGTGGAAAAAAATTTCTAAAGTACATGTTCAATCTTTCTTAAACACTGAAATAACTAACAGTAAATTTTCCTGTCTCATTTGGGCTTCAGAAGTCATCTGAGCGATGGACAGCATCCGCTAGGGACAAAAATATACAGTTGTTTGGTAGAATCAGCTTTCAGTTGATCTGGAAGAGGAAAAATATAAGCTAATTTTAGATCTTAAACCCATTTCAATTGTACAAGCATTTTCTTGAGTTCTTTACATATTTTTCCAACTGTTAAAAGTAGCAGTCATACGTTATTTTTAGTATCTCTGATGATGACAAGGACATTTTCTTTCGGTCTTCAAAACGGAATAAGTCCAAGCTGCAAAATTTGGATCTGGATTTGGACTACTGCATGCCCATGCCTGGCTCCCTGACTCTGCTCACTGTTGTGGTGCCCAACCCATAGTGGAATCTTCAGCCTTCAGGTAGGTGCCCAGGATCCTCATAAGATGAATGAAAAGAGTGAGATGGCTAAGAAAGTGATTCTCACAAGGTAGCACTCTGAGCAGGGAGCCACCTAAACTAGGCAAGAGTGAAATGTTGAGGTGAGAGGACAGTTTTAGGCACCTATGTGGCTGACCTGGTATATGTCACTGATGGGCACCTTCTTCCAGTCAGGATCCTCAGTCAACCCTCTCCTGGATTTAGACACCTAAAACTGGTGAACATCTTATGCCCTGTGCCCTTTCAGCTGAAATCTTCTCTCGCTCCTGGTCATGCTCAGTACCTCTCTCACACTCACCCTGCACTTATCTGTACTCCTTCTCAGCTATATATTTTTTTGCAAGTGCTGTGTCTTTTCCATCTATTGGCAGCCTGCATTTGTCCCTCCGGCAGCAGGACCTGACAGGTTTCAGGTGTGCTCAGAATATGCCTACAGGATCAGGCCTCTTGATTAGATAGGTGTTACTTCCTCTTAATTTGAGAATTTCGCTTACTTTGGATTGAGCTAAAACTCCTACCTGTTTGTTACCTGAGGGATGGTAATGGCAATAAGGCTTAGGTGGCTTTGTGAATGCTGACTGGTGGAAACGTATGCATCTACAGGGCTAAGTGGCACTTGAGTGGTGGTTTTGAAAATGTCAGTACTACCTGAATGGTGGACTTAGGTGACTAAAATGGCAGATTGTTATCTAAATACCGCTTAGGATCTGGCTTCTAATACTTGAGGTCCAGTTAAGGTTAGTCCTTTGTTTTAAATTGAAACCTAAAGGAGTTTCAGGGAGGACTACAGAGCTGTGACTTAAAAAAAAATACTAGGAAAAATTGCAGAATCAGTGACAAAGGAAGACAGTTTAACAATCTTGTTTTCATGCATGCAAAGATAATCTTCCAAATATGAACTAAGTATAATGGACGCAGTGTTGTCTTCCTGAATGCCACTAACAAATAGCACTTCTGCAGAGCATTTATTCTCTTTATACTCAAAGTTGTTCTGAAATGACAGGTGATCTCTAAATCCATGTAACTTAGTTATCAAGACTAGACTAAGTGTCAGTGTTATAAATATGATGTGCCAGATCCTCAGCTCATGTAAAATAGCATGACTCTACTGAAGCAGCTGTGCCCTCCACCATTAGTCTGCATGAAGTTTCTTTTTCTCTCTGCTTTGCTGTAAGTAAGCAATAATTAATGGGAGCTTACAAGCATGCATTGTACATTCCCTTTTTAGCTATTAGCTGCTCTCATAGTGAATTTTCAAACTTTAGTAAATTAGTAAATTATGATTTTTTTGAATATACAATGGTGAACACAGTGACAGGTGATAATATGCAGTAAATTACTTAAACACAAAACAGTATAATATACATAAGGAGGATAATTTTAATCCATTCACTTGTTATGAAAAAGGAAGCCATGTTGTAGTTGATTATCCATCCCAACTGCAAATCCAAAATCCATGCATTAGTTTTTTGGTTTTTGTTTGTTGTTTAAGGAAATATTGGATTCAGTGCTAGGGACTTATTAAATTTCAGGCTAGAGTATTTGATCGATAGCTAAATTGGGCTTTTATAGCCAGGTCATAAACGTCTTACCACAGGGATTTTTCAAAGAATACAGGGAGATACTTAATTATACAGGTATGTGTGTTATTACCTTCAAAGACCTCATTTACTTTAGGTCACTTTGATTATGTCTGATTTGACTGTTATTGTAATATAAACAGGACAAGAGATACATCTGTATGTTTAAAATATTGGGCAATTTTACATAGTTATACTTCTAATTCAGTGTGAATCATGTAACACTTGTGCATCTGAAACGGGTGGATAAAGTCAGAAAAAACGCAAGAGAGAGCACACAGAATTTTTAATAAAAATTCACACTAATTCCATATTGGTGTGGGCTAACTCCTGTAACAATGGCCATTAAATTACTGCTCTCCACCATCACGAACTGAACTTGATGTTTGTTCACTACTTGTACCTTTAGCTTTAGCTTTGTAGGCATTGGTGAATTTAGCTTTACCTAAAGTTTAAAGAAATCTACACTGATGTCTAAAAATAAGCCTAGCTGATATTTAGCATCAAGAGTGATTAATATTGTTTATATTTTAATTTAATATACTATCTTAGAATCATACTAATTAGCTATTGAATTACAGTCGGTCACATATGTGAGTAGGACACTGGTAGATAGTGTGCCACAACGCAACATGTAACCATGATTGTTACAGACTACATTGACATTGCAATCTTTAACAAAGTAACTGTGTATCTACATTTTTAATTTATTTTCTAACTGTGCTAAATTTATATTGAACTAAAAACCATAGTAATTACAAAAACTGCATTAATGCAGTGCTAAGTATGAGATTTTAAATGCTTAAAAGCCAGGAAATGCATTATTAATAATCCTATATTAGTCATAATTCTACTTCCTTACACATTATGATAATGTCTTTCTTTACCTGATCAAACAAAATTGGCTTATGACACTATATAGTAGGCATATTTTGACCAGTAGTTACAATTACTGAATGTAGTATATTCACCTTCAGTGCTCTAGACCACCAGATTTCCTTTTCCCTTCTGAAAAAAGATACAGACATCAGCTGTACTGTAAAAATGTACAAGTGTACCCTGCTTTTGATGTACCTAATTCAAAACAACAACAAATAGAATGTTATCCTGGATTTTACAGCTAAGTCTGTTTGAGGGAATAGTGGCACATCATTTGTTTCACTATTTAGTGCTTCTGGTAATGATGTCAGGTGAAGAATCTGAGATCCTTGTCCCTAAAAACTTGTAGTTTCAATACCTGCCCAAATTCCCTTTCAGTTTCATGCCAACTTCTCAACTCATCTGCAAATTGTATTTGGGATGAGTCACACGAACTTTGCTGCTCACAGATGCAAAGAATAAGGTCTAAGGCATAAGGAGCTTCCTTGCTCCATTGTGCAGACATGTCACTGATGCTTGGCACCTCCGCTTATCATGTAGCTGGGAAGAGAGTAGGCAGGCAGGGATGGCCAGGGGGTGGAGCCTTAGTTCTGCTTCCTTGCTACATTGACCAATGGCACCAGAGCCAGTACAGAGGAGGAAGAATACTATGCCAGCAAATGAACAGGCACAGATTACTTCCTCATTAGAACAAGGGGGAAAGAGGGGCTAGATTGCGCCCCTTAGTCACTCTGTTTCATGTTCTGATCCAGCAGCACAGCTATGTCATGCCTCTTAGTTGGATAGGATCCCTTTCTTGGTTGCCCCTGCTTTCCCATAAAATACACTGTAAATATTTCCTGTAAGAAATAAATTACACTTTTTAAAAAGAAAATATAACTCTGTAATCAGTCGCTCATTGTGCTGCAGGATGAATAACAGAAACACTGCTACACAACTAGTTATCTGTACACTACCTACAAAGGCAAACAAAATGCAGTATATCCATGTATATTTCTATGCTTCTGCATTTAAAAGTAGCAGGATGAAAGCCACAGCTATGTAGAATTAACATCTGCTTTAATTGCAACCACCACAATTGCATCAACTTGAAGAAAACTAATAAATGGTACGTACTGAAGGAACGGAAGATAGTTTGTAGACAGTTGGCATTAAACCCTTGGTTTTTTTTATCATACTGTGGAAAGGTCAAGTTTTGCTCAAAGGAACAAAGAGCAGCACAATATGTCATTGATTATTTATGTGTTGTGTGTACCAACATAGCTCCAGGTTGTTCCTCTGACTCCTCCCATATCTGTGATTCAAGGGAATCCTTTAGTCATAGATTTCCTCTCTTCTGTGTAGCAGTGGAACAAAACATGTCTCTGCAACACTGTCCACTCCTCCCTCCTAGACCCCACAGACGTCCTGCATCCCACAGGTGCTCGGTGGGAATGAGGTGTGTACAGAGAGAAGGTATGGACACCCATTCACAGAGGCAGCTAACCCTCACCATTGGTGTTGTAATGAGAGAATGGGAAAGCCACCCAGGGGCAGATTCAGTGGAGATATTCAGGCATGCTGGGGGTCCAGGTTTAAAAGTGGGTCCCGTGGCTTAGTCACTGGCAAACTTCACCACCAAGAACAAAAGAGGAGGAATTCCACAACACAAGTGATCTTCACAGAGATTTCCTTCTCTTTGACTTTACTGCAGGAAGGGAAGATCCAAGACAGTATTTTATGAATTGTTGCAATATACTATGTGCATGCCTTAGGTGAACATTAAGAAAACAAGCCACCCTAAAGGCAGTGTAGCCAGCACCTGGAGAATTCCCCTATGGGAGGGTATCTGCTGATGACATACATAGTAGCTTCTATGACAATCCCATTCTTTGGACGTGGCTCAGGAATATAGCTAGAGGAAGGAGGTAAGACCAGAATGTCACTATGGCCCAGCAATCTCCTTTCTCAACTTCGCTGACAATCAACAGAACTTAGAAAAGTTCTCAGGCTACATTGTTATGCTAAAGGACCAGGGCAGTATGCATTCCCTGAGGATCAGAAGAATGCACAAAGACTTTTGAAACCCACTTGTCTTAACACACATGCATTCACCACACACTCCTCCACACACACTCCTCTTGAGTTGCATTGAGTAGTTCTCAATGATAGTTCAGGGTCTGGGCCAATATGCCTGTGCTTTCTGCTGGAAAAAGTATGAAAGACATAACTATTACAAGATCACTTATTCAAGCATAAACTAAATTGATGCTACTGAAGTCAGAAAGAAAAAAAAATCGTATTTACTTTAGACTTCCTATTAGAAATTCATGTTTCAACACACATTACCTGTATGTATGCAGATATAAATACAAATCCAATTTTTCTAAATAGATATTAGCTATAAATCATAATTGCATAAGGAACAAAAGAAAGACTTTTATATTGTCTAATAATGTTATGGCATTTTGTAGGTATTAAAATGATGGAATGACAAAATAGTGCAGTGTATTTCTAGTTACAGGGGATGCTTTATAAAGAATGTATGGCATGTCAATACAGCTGTCACTATTATACATTTCCTTTCATGTTGACTTTTCTCAGTGCCTTCACATGACATTACTATACTAAATCGATCCAGTGGAAGTAATGGCAAAATATTGTGTTCCTTATAAATCACCTTGTAGGTATGCAAAAGGTTTTACATGCCATGTAGACAATAAATCACAATCATTCTAATCACCGCAGGAACTGCTAACAGGTACTGTACTGTGTATAAGACTAGGATACTTTGGAAAGCAGACATTTCATTAAATACACTTTGGAAATGGATGTCTTCAAAGACATGGGTAGCTAAGGATTTATGAAGGAAGCATTATGTGGTTGAAGCTGCAACCCAAGGTACCTGCCCACAACAACCTAGGAGTGCAACAGAGCTAATTCTACAGAGCATTCCCATCCAAATGGTGATTGGCTATGGCTGTTTTTGTCCTCAAGAGTGATTTATATATGTAGTTTTGTAATCAATAAAAAATGTTAATGTCTGAATGTTCACATGCAGGCAGTGCTCTCAGCCTATGAGGGACAAGAAGAGCCCCTTGTTGCTTAACTGATGTGATAAAGTTCCTCCTCTACCTTGGTGGACCCTGCACTTATTGATGGATTTTGCTAGCCTCAGAGATCTTCTTGTGTTGGATCAGAAGTTGGGAGGTTTTGTGGGGAACCCGGGCCCACATTCTACCCTGGGTTCCAGCCCAGGACCTTGTGCATTGCAGGCGTCTAGAGTACCTTTTGGAACAGCTACGCGACGGCTACAATTCCCTGGGCTACTTCCCCATGGCCTCCTCTCAACACCTTCATTGTCCTCACCACAGGACCTTCCTCCTGATATCTGTTAACGCTTGTACTCCTCAGTCCTCCAGCAGCACGTCCTCTCACTCTCAGCTCCATACGCAGACCTCACTAACTGGAGTGAGAGCCTTTTTATACCAGGTGTCCTGATTCACCTTTATTAATTCTAGTAACTTCCCCATTGGCTACAGGTGTCCTAATTAGCCTGCCTGTCTTAATTAGTTCTAGAAGGTTCCTGAGTGCTCTGGAATAGTCCCTGTTATCTTACCCAGGGAAAAGGGACCTACTTAACCTGGAGCTAATGTATATACCTTAGACCACTCTCTTGAAGTCATCTGGCCTGACCCTGTCATACTGGGAAGCAGCTACTTGACGTTCATCATTACCACTCCTTAACCAGAATCCAGTTCAGCTAGAATAATGGCTATAACATGAGTCAAATATGGAGAAATTAATGCATGAGAAAAGGGAAGGATCCTCATTACTCTAACAGGAGTACTGAGCATCCCATGAAGTACATTTATATTATAAGAACTTCTCTTTGGTATTATCTGATAGGCCTCAAACTTGAGTATAGAAGAATGGCCATACTGGGTCAGATCAAAGATCCATCTAGCCCAGTATCCTGTCTTCTGACAGTGACCAATACCAGGTGCCCTAGAAGGAATGAACATGCAAACACTTATGCATGTGCTTGTCACATGACTAGTCCCACTGACTTTAATCACAAGATAAATATTAAACATGTGTGTAAATTTGCACGATTGGGGTCAAAATCAGGGCATATAAGTAGCTGGTTATTAATTTCCTGATTTTCATACTGAAAATACTTTATTATTTTCATTTGTTTGCTCTCCCATTCAGCCATGACTAAATTCAACTCAGAACCTAGGAAGCTGTTCACGTTCCCTGCAAGACATATACCCTCTTTCTTACCAAACCACAATGAGATTATTTAAAAAATGTGATAAGGAAATCCTTTAGAATGTGTCATGTTACAGGGTTGTTGCTGAGTACTGTAGAATCTTTAAAAAGTTTGAGACATCTAGCCTTTGCCAGAGAACAGGTGTGCAAATTCTAAATGCATTCTGCACTTCCTAAAAACTGGGATAAATTGTCAAAGTTAGTCCTTTTCTATATCAACCAGTGAGGGATCAGGAAAGCAACCTTTCATCCTGAATACATCATGCAGACAAAACAAGTGGTATGTAGCTGAGTAAACAAATTCAGTCTGACTCACTGATAGCATTGTTACAATACATTTTAGGTCAGAAAGAGCAAGCATGACAGACTGAAGTGGAGGAGAGAGATCAAATTGGTTACCATGTTTTACTATTCAGGAATGTATCAAATAAGCAATGAATCAAATAATAGTAATGAAGGATCATTTGATTTCAAGTCAGTGTATCTAATGTGTCTAGGTTTAAAAGTTGAAAGTTGTGGCCATCTAATGGCTTTTCTGATGTTGTATGTGAAAAGAGCTGTTGATCTCACTAATGTCCTGACTGGGGACATTTTCTGTTCTATGATCTTTTGTTAAAACTGAAACAAGATTTCTGTACTCCCCTGCTAGTAGTTAAGAAAGGGAGGTTGGTTGTAACCTTCTGAAACCCAATCTCTCTTCAGTTTGAAATCCCATAGTTTTATATAATAAATTGTGCAACTTCATTCATTATTAGCACTATGAACTACATTTAACTAATAGCAACATAATAATAGCTTCACATAATCTCCCAGCCATCTTCGGGAGCACACTTTGCTCTTTAATGTCTTCTATTCCAGGTCATGTTTGGTGGGTCAGAGTGAGCAATGCTAGTGGAAGAGGAAGTGTTAGCTATGTAAGCACAACCTCAGACCTTGTTCTTTCAAGTTTGGTGAGCATGGTCTGAGATTTGTGATCATATAGAACCTCGAACCCAAATGTTTCTGTTCAAGCAGATTTAAGATTCAAGGCAAATATGACTCTCAGATTTGCTTTCCTTCTCTGGACAACAATTTGCAAATTATGGGTTAGCTTACAAATTAAAATAATTTTGGTGTTCTCAGCCAAATCTCTTGTGGATATTTTCCCCCAACACCAAAATACCTCACAGATTGGTATAACTTGGCATAACCGTAAGTATTTGTCCTTGCAAATTCCAGCACTACAAAACCCAGGAATTTTACAAGTTAGGATTGATGTATACAATTGTAAGGTCATCCTCAGAAAACGCACAGAAACTTTCCACATTATCCATTGCTCAAAGCATTTTCACTAATCCCTCAGTTGCACATATACTGAATTTACCCATTATTATTTTAAAATTATGTTTTGCTATGAAGTAAGCCTGGTGATAGACATCTGAATGTAATTATCTGATTTCAAAATCTTTGCAAAAAGAAATAGCCCTTCTGAACATGAAAGCCCATTTCAGGGGGAAAAACCTTCCTTCCCCTTTTGAAGATTTCAGCAAAGATGAGGCTGCGTAATCAACAGAATCAATTTTTAACTGAGGCCTCATTTGCAAACCCAAAGAGAGGTGAAACCTTCATTATAATCTCTCTGTCCCTCTTTTCTCCCATAGAACACTGATACCGACTCACCAAACACAGAATTTCAGAGGTACAATTTTAATGATCTCCAAGCTAAAGCAGCCTGAGTCAGAAAAATGCCAGCATATTCCTTTAAAATTCTTACTGTTTTGCTGAATCCTCATTTGCTCCTGCACATAATAAACATACTATGCTATACTATATATCAGGGTTGCCAACCTCTGGCACGTGGCTCACCAGGGTAAGCACCCTGGCCTTCCAGGCCAGTTTGTTTACCTGCTGCATTGGCAGGTTCAGCCGATCGCGGCTCCCACTGGCCGCGGTTCACCACTCCAGGCCAATGACGGGAAGCCGTGCCCAGCACATCCCTCAGCCTGTGGCGTTTCCCGTAACCCCATTTACCTGGGACGGTGAACCGTGACCAGTGGGAGGCGCAATCGGCCAAACCTGCCAATAAACAAACTGGCCTGGCCCACCAGGATGCTTACCCTGGCGAGCTGAGTGCCAGATGTTGCCAATTCCTGCTATATATGATTGCATGGCTATCTGCATTTATATTAATACGATCTATATAGTGCTGTAAACTTGGCAGACCATTAATTTTAGCAAGGCTCGTCTTACGAAAATCATTAAATCCCAGCACAGAACTATTTGCACGATGGCAGCAGTCTTTCCTCAGATTAGGCCACAGGGATATGTATGTATTTATCCCATGCAAGATGGGAAGATGTACTGGAGAGAGTCAGTGCCTCTCCTGTAGTCAGAAAAATAAAGTATCAAGTCATTTTGGGAATCGTTTCTTCATGGAGTGAGGGCCTGATGTTGTTTGATATTTGTATTATAGGGCTAGATCCACAAGACTCAGCACTGTAGTTCCCACCTTTTAGCCCTTTCTACTTCCTAGTGGAGTGGACAGCCCTGAGTTAGGGGCCCAGACTCCCTGTATAATGCACAGGGAGAGTTAAGAATGGGACACAAAAGGCAGCATGCTGAGTTGGGAGCCTAAACTAGCCAATAGGAAATGCCGAGGAGTGGGGTCTGGCTCATGCCTCACTCCACTCAAAAAAATTAGGTATCTACTAGGCACCTACCTCCATCTGGGATTCACGGCCATGAACTGTCTCCTGGAGTTAGGTGCCTCAGGCCAGGTCTACACTATAAACTTACATCAGTATAACTATATCACTATGAGGCAATGCTCCCTCTAATTTTTTCCATCTATGTGTCGAATGAATTTTGTTATGCGCACCATATCGAGGTGATGTGCATCATCAGTAGAAAGAAAAAAAACCTAGACATAGTATATGTTTTTAAAAGTTACTATAAATATTTAAGAAGAAGATGATGAAAAAGAAGAAAGAATGTTAAAACAAGGGATATTTAACAAGTGCTGATGGTCACGTCACAGCACAGCACAGCACAGGTAGAGAAAGTGACCTGGATGCAGGGAATGCTGGTGTGTATGTTGGGGGAACTGTGTGAGGGAGTGTGTGTGTGCTTGAGAGAGTGTATGAGCGTGCTGTCTCTTTAAGAAACCACTCAGGGTCAGGAGCCTGAAGGCTTGTTTAGACACAAGCAGCTGCTGGCAGCTCCAGATCCAGAGAGGCAGCAATACAGACAGATTCCCCCTGTCCTGTCACTCCAGCTCAGTGGACATTGGATACATGGGCAGGGGGAGGGGGACACCCCAACATCAGCCTTTCCCTCTCCCTAACCCCCCCACCCACCCACAGCAGAAAGGAGGAGGTTCCCAGTCCTGAGAAATGTGGCTGGGGCGGCTCTAGGGGAGGACCCAGGGCAGGTGGGGGGAAGGAGCAATAGTGGCTGTACGTGGCAGTGGAGCAGGGAGGAGGAGGGGCACCCCTGCTCCAGAGAAGTCACCTGGCTCAGCTGGTGATCCAACATCCCCCCTGCAGCTTGGGTCCCTCGCTATCTCCAGACGCTGCTGCTCACCTGCCTGTCTGCCACCTCTGTCAGCCCAGATGGCTTCTTGGCAGGTCTGGTGGGACTCAAGCAAATCCTACACATGGCCTGCTCTTTGGCAGGCTGCCAGCCCTACACGGCACTTGATGGACTGTTGTGTGACCACGCAGATGCACAGTTTAGATGGAAGAACAGATTTAAAAATGTTATTAAAGTTCATGTTTAAAATTAAATATACACAAGTTAAGAGGGAAGGTACTGTACATTTGGGGTCAGGCTTGAGTTGTGAGGGATTAGAGGTATTGGTTACATGTATCATGAGGTACATACATATCACGGAGCCAGCATAGACGCAGATTGGTGTGTGTGATCACTCAACCTGGTATTGACGGTGTCCCATGATGTGTTCTGTATAGATGTCTGTGGACCACCTGATGGGTGGGATGTGAGAGGCAGCCAGCGCTGGGACAGGCTCCGTACACAAGCATCTTGGTGAATGAGCAGATAGATGACTTTGGGGGCAGGATTATATTAGTGGGAAGAAGTACATGCACATCATTGTGAGCAGAACTGAATTTTAAGGGGGTGGGAAATGTGTAGAAAGTATGAATAAATGAATAAAGCCAAGCTCAAAAATGATTGAATGTTGTCCCCATGCAGTGGATGTTTGGTGGGCCATGTGTGAAAGGAATTTGGTAAGTATCAGTTCCATTTGTCACTCACAAACTCAGGACTTTGCAAACATAGCAAGGAGGCCAAGAACTGTATAGCCCATGAAGACTGAGCCACTTGTGTTACCATTAGAAGAGCCTGGATCATGTTTCAAGCATGTTGGCAGGGCAGTGCTGGCAGGGGGATGTGTTCCCTCCTTCTGCAGCCGTGTTTATAACAGAGGACTTAATTCACAGGGTCTGTTAGTCTAACACTTATCACCAGCACTAAGTCCACAGACAATGTTCTAAAACTGGAAGTAGTAATTGTATGCAGATTATTTGACATCATGCAAATTAGTTCATTAAATAATTTGCATACATTTTCCTGCAACAATGACTAAATGTCCTAATTTCCCTCCTCCCCCACAAAATGTTGCAACCCTATGGAGGAGTTTGGAGCAGTGAGCCCTCAGTCCAGACCCAGAAAGGTAGAAACAGTAGCTGCAGGGGGAACGAAGCAAGAAAATTAGTGAGCAGAGATTAAGTCCAGTAGGAGGAGCAACAATAGAGGTTCAGAAAGGATGGATGAATTGCTCCAGATAGTTCAGACCTAAGCAGCAGCCAAGCGGTGTCTGTGAAGCAAGAAGCTTTCCCTTCTAATTCGACCTACCAACTCTAGGGCTAAGAGGACAAATTAATCTTTGTGTCTGTGTAGTCTATGGCATTCCACTGAGAATGCTGTTGTTTCTGTGTCATTTTTCAGAATGCATTCCAGCTATTTCTGTGAGGTTGACATCTGCAATGCAAACTTGACTAAGACAATTCAGCTACGTGCACGAGTAGTGAACTAGCATTGAAAGCTCTGTGCCCTATCCAGTGTGACAAACACCTTATTTTTAAAGTGTTGGAATTGTATTAAAACATCCTTGTGCTCTACTCAGAAAACACCATGTGCATTTTATAATACATAATGGAGCATAACAAACAACTTTTATGCATGAATGATGTTGATTCTTAGTGACAGCAACACTACATATCCTACACATTATCCCTCTTTACACCTATAGTCTTGTGAAAAATAGACTGTGTGATGAGAAGAGGATAGGAAAAAGCTGCCAAATAGGATACATTGTAGCAGGTTCCTGACTCTGGCTACGTCTTCACTACTGGCCGTATCGGCAGGTAGCAATCGATTTCTCAGGGATCGATATATCGCGTCTCATCTAGACGCGATATATCGATCCCAGAACGAGCTCCTGTCGACTCGGGAACTCCACCAACACGAATGGCGGTAGCGGAGTCGACAAGGGGAGCCGCGGATGTCAATCCCGCGCCGTGAGGATGGGGGTAACTTGATCTAAGATACTTCGACTTCAGCTACGCTATTCATGTAGCTGAAGTTGCGTATCTTAGGCCTGGTCTACACTACGCGTTTAAATAGATTTAAAGAGCGTTAAATCGATTTAACGCTGTACCCGTCCACACTACAACGCCCTTTATATCGATATAAAGGGCTCTTTAAATCGATTTCTGTACTCCTCCCCGACGAGAGGAGAGTGCTAAATTCAATATAACATATCGGATTACAGTTAGGTGGACGGAATCGACGTATTGGCCTCCGGTAGGTATCCACAGCACCACTGACTTGCTCTGCGACGCAATCAGAACTGAGGCACTTGGCCAGGTAAACAGGAAAAGCCCGAAGCTCCGCGAACTTTGAATTCCATTTCCTGTTTGGCCACCGTGGAGCTCAGATCGCTCACAGTGACCACGCAGAGCTATCAGCACAGGGTACAATGCAGTCTCCTGAGACTCGAAAAGATACAGCCTGGACGCACAAGAGGTACTCGATCTGATTGCAATTGGGGAGAGGGATTCAGTGCTAACAGAACTCGTCGAAAAGAAGAAATTGAACAATATTTGAAGAATTTCATGTCTATGACGGGAAAAAGCCACAGCAGGACTCCGTGCAGTGCAGAGCTAAAGTAAGGGCTCAGACAGCATACCAGAAAACCGAAGAGCAAAGGGAAGGTCTGGGTCAGGGCCGAAACATGCCGTTCTATGCTGAGCTGCATGCATTTTGGGGGCTGTGCAACAGTACCCCACTCCGGCCGTGATTAATGTCGGGGTTGTAATATCAACCGTGGCTGAGGATTCTCACGAAAGATGAGGAAGGAGGAGATGAGGAGAGCTTGCTGATAGCACACAGACTCCGTTAGCCCAAACAGCCAGGAGCTTTTGTGACCCAAGAATTACCGTCCCAGCCCTCCCAAGCCACAAGCCGAGACAGTGAAGCCATGGAAGCGACTCTGGTGAGTGTACCTTGTGAATATCAAACATGGTTTAAAACAAAGCAGTTTTTAATGATTTATTTGCCATCAGGGCTTGTGATGCATTCGCAGCCAGTAAAGTTAAGTTACAGGAATTCGTTAACTGTCTGGGATGGAGCGAAAAATTCCAAAGAAATCTCCTGAATCGATCTTGGAGGTACTCAAAAGGCCTTATGAGAAGATTTCGGGGCAAGAGGGCGCTTATTCGGTCCACCATTATAGGAAACTTTGCCACGCCATGCATGTACAAGTAATTCGGTAATCATTGTTCACAAAGCGCGGTTGCGAATGGCCCGGGGAGGTGCTGGCATTCCAGAACATAGTTCTGCATCCTGCGGTGGTATTCTCAGGAGAGTTATATATCTCATTGTAACCTGGTTGAAATTCAGGAATTTAATTAGGGGGCAGACATGGCAATTTTGCTACTGGGCAGAGCGGGGGGGGGAGGAGGATAGCGCTGAGTTTCAGCATTTGTGCGAGCAGGAATCTTCCCAGCTACCGCCACGCGGTGGTGGGGGGGCGGGGGGGGGGAGGTGTACTTAGCAGCGATCTTACATGATAGCAGCCATGCGGTGGGGGAGAGGGGGAAAGAGGGGGTTTGAGGTTTGCTGGTTTCCTTTTACAGGAACAAGCATCATAATCACTGTGTATATGAACGCGGAGAGTCAAACTTTTAAGCCTTACCATCGCGCATGAAGTTTGGGTGCCTGGACCTGCCGTCTGATTTCTGCAACACCAGAGCCCAGGCACTCAATATTACGATGCAAAATGCACCTTGTAGTGAAATCACATGTGCTATGTAAGGTGGATAGTGTTAGTCACTGTAAAGAGTAACTAGCGTTGTGTTCTGTAAAATGTATCTTTTTACATACTCTCCCCTGTTTTCCCCCCCATGCAGTGCACACTTGTCCGGCATCCCTACGTCATCCGAAGGCTAGCTCAGATAAGGCGGAGGAGGAAGAGAAACAGATGAATGTTCACAGAAATTATGGAAGTAACACGCAATGACAGAGCTCATCAGAATGAGTGGAAGATGTGCTAGCAACTACAGGAAAGATGCAGGTGAACGAGAGGATAGGAGAGAATCGATATGAGAGTGTAGGGCAGGAAGATCACGGTGGCGAGATGCAACACTTGGATCTGCTGCATGCTCAACTGATGTCCTCCAACGCATGGTGGTCTTCAGGAAGAGCAGCGGGGTCACAGAGTGCCGCTGCAGCCCCGTATAACCACCCTCAAAGCTCCATGTTCATATCTCCTCACCCAGACGTGTAAGAACGCGTGGGGGAAGGTTTCTGCACTGCTACTCCACCCCCCTGGACAGTGCAAGCAAAAGGCTGTATTACTTTGAAATGTGCTTAATGCCTTTCCCTTCCCTCCTATTCCTCCCAAACCACAGCAGGCAGGATACCTTGATAATTCTCTGCTTGTTTTTTATAATTTACTTTTAATAAAGAATACATCCAAAGGGGGAGGGTGGGTGCTACGAATGACTTTTAAAAAAGAATACATGATTTGTAAACAATACTGAATGACTTTTATAAAGATACATGATTTTTAAACGATACTGACTTTATTTCCTTCAGCAAGCTGTAAGTAAAGGGGAAGGGTGGGTTGCTTTACAGGGATGAGTCATCAAGGGGGGGGTTCATCAAGGGGAAACAAACACAGCAGTCACACCGTACCGTCCATGCTGAAACTCGTTTTCAAGGCTTCTTCTGATGCGCACCACCTGTGTGTGTCTTCTAACGCCCGCTCGGCTGCTCGTACTCAGGTGCCAGGGATTTGCTCAGCCGCCCACCCGCCATAAGGTCTCCCCTTACTCTCACAGAGATTGTGGAGCACACAGTCAAGCAGCATAACAATGGGACATTGGTTGGCTGAGGTCAGAGCGAGTAAGTAATTTTTGCCAGCGCCTTTAAATGCCAAATGCCATCTTACCACCATCCTGACATTGCTCAGCCTGTAGTTGAACAGCTCCTGACTACTGTCCAGGCTGCCTGTGTATGGCTTCATGAGCCATGGCATCAAGAGGTTAGGCTGGGTCACCAGGATAACTACAGGCATTTCAACATCCCCAACGGTTATTTTCTGGTCTGGGAGTAATTCCCTTGCTGCAGCCGTTTTAAACAGAGTAGTGCTTCTGAAGAGCGAGCATCATGAAGCCTTCCTTGGCATCCCACGTGGATGGTTGTGAAACGTCCTTGTGATCACCAGCTGCTTGCAGCACCATTGAAAAGTAACCCTTGCGGTTCACGACTGGGTGCCCTGGTGCTCGTGGGATATGGGTTCATCTATGGCCCCACATTTAGGGAATCCCATTGCAGCAAGCCATCCACTATCACCTGCATGTTTCCAGTCACAAGCTTTCGTAGCAGGCAGCTTTAATGATTGCTTTTGGCTACTTGCATCACAGCAGCCCCACAGTAGATTTGCCCACTCAAATTGTATTTCCTGACTGACCGGTAGCTGTCTGCTTTGCAAGCTCTCCAGAGGGCTATCGCCACTCGTTTCCACTGTGAGGGCTCTCTCATCTTAGTATTATGGCGTTTCAGCAGGGAAGAGCATGTCAAAGTTCAAAGAAAGTGCTCTTACGCTATGCGGAAAGTTTCGCAGCCACTTGCGAATCGTCCACCACCTGCAAAACTATGCGGTCCCACCGTTGTGCTTGTTTTCCCAGGCCCAAAATCGGTGTTCAATGGGTAGAACCTGCCCCATTACTACAGTAGCTCCAAAACGCTGGGGCCCGCGGTTAGGGAGATTCAGCGTCCATGTCCTCATCGCTCTCGTCGCCGCCGCTTCTGCCATAGCTGCCTCCTACTCTCCCCTCCTTTTGCAGTTCATAGTTCACCATGGACAGCACGAGAATGCGCGAGGTGTTGACAACGTTCAGGATAGCGTTACTGATCTCAGGGTCCATGATTGCTGTGCTATGGCGTTTGCTCAGTTAGTTCACCCAGGGAAAAAGGCGCGAAACGGTTGTCTGCTGCTTTCACAAAGGGAGGGGTGAGGCTGTACCCAGAACCACCCGCGACAATGATTTCTGCCCCATCAGGCACTGGCCTCTCAACCCGGAATTCCAAGGGGCGGGGGAGACTGGGAACTATGGGATAGCTACGGAACGGCTACCCACAGTGCACCGCTCCAGAAATCGACGCTAGCCATGGACGCAAACTATTGAAGTAACGTGCCTAGTGTGGACGCTCACATTCGACTTTATAATATCAATTTTATGAGACCGATTTTAGCTAATTCGATATTATCCCGTAGTGTAGACGTGGCCTTAGATCGATTTCCCCCCCTAGTGTAGACCAGCCCAAACTCTTGCACTATGTGCTTAAGTCTATATTAAGATGCATAAGAGTTGTCAATGTGTTAGAAGGCCAGCCAAAGAAAAAGGACAATGGTATTATGGGAACCATTTGTCAGGAGTAAGGCCCTCAGCTGTATATGCTCAATACTCTTGACACCCTAACAAGCCAGCTAGGCTATCTGATGGCAAGCCCTGGCTGGTTCTTAAACCTAGCAGTAGCAATAGCTTGCTGGCTGCTCAATAACACAGACACTCTCCCTCCTTGTGCTTGTCTTTCCAAGCCCTGCTCCTGTTTTTTCTCCTTGGTTCCAGCACAGATTTTGCCTTGAACCCAGCCTTGTTTCCATCCTTTTCCAATCATGCTCTGGCCTACTCCTGCCTTCCCTGACACCGATAATCCAGTTCTGACAGTCGGCCATAACTCTGACTCTACTTCAACTCTTGGCTCTGGCATTTGGACTTTGACTTTGCTCTTGACCCTTGGCTCTGACTCATGACTCCGACTCTGTCCAAACCCTTGGCTCTGGCATTTGGGCTCTGACGCCTAGGGCTGACTTTTGCTTAATCCACTAGGCCTGACCTCCTATGACCTGGTCTGCTGACACCATCTAATTCATAAAGAAGCTAAGAGAATGGAACCAAGATTAATATTCCGTTGAAGACAAGGCACAAATCTCCAAATTTTACATCATTATGTCTATGTGACTCCACGAGGAACAAACAGGGGAAGACTTCCCAAACAGTGGGCATGAATCTTAAGTCTACTTGTTGTGGTTGAGAGAGCTCTATTATTTTAAAAGCTCTCAAAAAACATTGCTTTGATTCCCCTTGAATCCTCTAATGCCAATTCTTGGGGCTTTAGAGCCTTCAGCTTTTACTTTAATAATGATAAGAACTTTCCTTAAAAAAAAGGTGGGTGAAGTAAATTAAGGTTAATGTTTTTGAAGAGTTGGGCATACATCTGAGTCCTTCTGTCATCTCACTGATTGCTTTCACTAGATGTAGACAAAGTGTAACTCAACAACCCAGTATTTGTCTACTGTGGAGAAATCCTATTGCATTGTAACTATGTGTGAAAACGTCACAGAACATTTCAGTATGTTTTTCATTTTATGGAGATTATCGCTCTGACTCCTTTTCACAGTAGCTTACTGAGATGTCTCAGAAGAGCTTAGACAAAAACAAAGACTCCCATTTCACTCAGTGCCCATGTAACCTCATCCATACTTTTAACCTGCTCTGGTTCGTTATCCATGCACTGCCTTCTAATCAATATCTCATTGACAGTAGCCAAGAATGCCCTGGAGGGAAATTATTTGGGAGTATATTCCTGAGTATTTACTTCCCATGGATTACAAAAGGACTAGTGACAAAAACTGCATTGTGATGATAATGGAGGAAAAGTACAGTATTTATCCTTATGCAACACAATGAGCATAAAAAAGAAGTGAATTTTCTATTAAGCATATACTGTAGAATTTTGAAATATGTTTCATGCTGGAAATTGCTAGAGACAACGTGTAATCTAATGGCAGAATGAATTATTGAAACAGCAGGAATTCATAAATCTCCAGCTATTCTGTCAACCATCAGCTGTTCATGACAGACACAACTGAGACTAATCAGCTCAGTGTTGAGACAGCAGCAGGATAGCAAGTTATTCTGCAGAAAATGTATCCTGATAAAGAGGTCAAACATCATGAAATCAAGACCCCTGAACTAGAAAAGAAATATCAATACTGGGAGACTTTTAATAACTTTCTGGTATCTTGGAGTGGGTATCCATCCAGGAGTATCCATCCTTTGCTGACAAAAGCAGTAACTCTGTGTCTAGAAAAGCTTAAAGAAGTTGTGGCAATATTTGTTCAGTTCAGTGTGTTACAGCTGATTGATGGAAACACATAGCATACTTGAATCAAGCATTTAAATTCAGACTCCCAATAATCTGAGAAATAGCTATTTGCAGAAATTATACAGAAGGAGCACTTAAGAACAAGAAGAAAGTCATAACTGTGCTTTGAATTTGACCATCATAATTCTGATCCTGCAAGTGCTGTAAATGTCAATGATGCAGATAGAATAAGTGTGGAAATCTTAACAAGGGGGAGAAAGACACTAAGAAAAGAGAATGAGACCATAAAGAAAGTGTAGTAAAGCTGATGTGTAAAGCAATTTGTAAGTTTTAGTATTTGTTGGGTGAAGCTGCGGAAGGAATTACCAGTTAACTTAATCAATCATTGTTAAAATCCATGAACAGGGCTGTCGTAGCTTCCTACTCAGATTTGAACCTTAGCGTTCATAACCTGAGAAACTAGCATGAACCCCTCTAAGCTTAATTACCAGCTCAGATTTGATCTCACTGCCACCATCCAAAAATTCCAGGGTTTTGGCTCCCTCTGGTCTCCCCAAACCCTTCCCTGGGGAACCCCAAGACTCAGAAGCCTTGAACTCTTACCACAAAGGGAAATAACTCACTTCCCTTCCCCTCTCTCTCCCACCCAGATTTCCTCTCTGGGCTAACCTGAGAGTTACTGATGCAATCTCTTTACATCACAATAGCAAGAAGCATGTCTCCTCTATTCCACAAAGAGACAAACCCCAATACAAGGAACAGAATGAATTCGGATCGTCTCGCCTCCTACAAATTCCCTGGTGCTGCGGAGAGCTCTACCTCCTGTAGATGTAACACAAAGAGAATTTCCCTTCCTTCGTTCTGTAGTCTATCCAGAGAAAGAAAACTCCAAACAAGTCTTAAAAAAGAAAGCTTTATAAATAAAGAAAGAAAGAAAAAAACATATGAACATATGATCTCTGCATAAATTGACAATACGTAGGGCTATAGACTTAAAAGAAAAATATGAATAAACAGACTTACTCAAAAAGAGATACAATTTAAACATTCCAGCAACTACACACATGTAAATACAAAACAAAACATATAAAAGCCTATTGTTTTGCTACCTTTGTACTCACAACTTTGAAACTGAAGATTAGAAGCTTGAAGATAGAAAAAAAGCCTCTCATAGCAGAGAGATAGACAAAAGACTCAGACCCAACATTCCCTCCCTGAGTTTTGAAAAAATCCAGTTTCCTGATTGGTCCTCTAGTCAGGTGTTTGGTTCCCTTTGTTCCCTTTACAGGTGAAAGAAACATTAACCCTTAGCTATCTGTTTATGACAAGGGCTTCGAATGGCTGTCTAGCTGGATATTTGGCATTCTGTGGATCTTGAACTACCAATATTTGTTTCTCTCTTTGGCCCCAAGTGAGCAAAGTTCCACCATTGCTACATTTTTGCAGCATGCTGTGACTAAGTTGAACCAAGTGTGTCCAGCCCTCCACATTAAGAACATTTCCAGGTATCTGCCAGATGCTTGCAGAATTGGGAAGCAATTAAATGGCTCTCCTAGTAGTACAGATGTTCCATCTGTCAGTGAAGGAAACCATGTGGGAAGAACTGCAATTGCCAGTATTGTCATAGCAGCTGCTTTTACAGATCCAGACTAACACGGATACCCCTCTGATACGTGACAATATTATCAAGTACTCCATATGACCTCTGGTGAGGGTTTAAGTATTTGACATGTCTAGAAACACTGTGCTGGCTGGAATGCTGTCCTGGTACCTGTTTCTCAGGACAAGCCATCACATCAACAGCAGGAGAGACTACTCAGGAATCACATATTCTTGGGGCAGGCCTAAACTAACACTGGCAGCATTTCCTGGAGTGTATTGGAAAATTGGAGTCAACAGTGCCACTACTGAGAATGGCTGCCTGAAGTGGTTCCCTAGCAATCCCCATCATCACAGAGAAAAACCTACTTTGGGATAGTTCTTGCCAGAAGGAGAGACAGAGCTAGATTCCCAAGAGAGATGTAGGTGTCTAACTGCCCTTTTAGGTGCCCAAGTCCATCATTTAAGTGTCCTTGTCATTTATCAGCTGCTGTCTGAACATACAGTCTGTAAATTCCTAAATTTCCACCATGGCACCTAAATTTATGCCTGTGGGTATGAAAGAATATGCCTCAGTCCTGACCTGCATGGCACTTAACTCACACTTAAACCCCTGGCATGATTTTCAAACTAGGCATTCCCTTGCTTATCTGAATTACTCATCTAAATTGCCCTTGGGAATCTATCCCACATTGCCTGCAAGCCATAATGAAGATTATAGACCCATAACTGTGTTCAGAAGCCAGTTCCCTCCCCATCCCCAGAGGGTACAATGCCTTTACATTCCATAGTTTCTCTCCCCTCCACCCCTTGATACTTTACTAAACCAAATACAGTGGGCCTGATTCTCCTCTCATTCTAACGTAAATCAGGTGAAACTCTTTTAAAAGCCAAATCCTTAAGGTGAGGAAGACAATGGAGCTATTGTAAATTACACTAAGTGAGGATCTGGCCCACAACAGAGTTATTCTGATGTAAACTGGCAGAGTGGAGAATCAAGCCCAATTTCTGTTGCAGGGAAGCAGCCAGAAGCAGGTTGGAGGAAAGTGTTTTTAAGTCAAAGAAAGAGAACAAGGAAAGGATAGAGCCAGACTCCAGATGATAAATGCTGAAATAGAGTTTGTACCTTCTGCTTACATTCAAATAATAAAGGAAAATAGGTTGAGGAAAGGGAAGAAAAGGGAAGGGAAAAAAAAGACAGTTTCACTCCTTGAAGTACTCTGGTCCCACAAGCATTTCAGGTTCCCCTGTCATAGCAGATTATATGGTAATTTTGCTCCCATTTATAATTTCTGTAAATTCCATGTGTGTAATGTGTTTAGATATGCTGTGCTTTTTTATCAAGACCGTAACAATATGAGGGGTAAAAATAACACCATTCAGTGTATGCTGTAATCACCTCCAAATGTGCATTGTCATGCATACCAGCTAATTGGCACATGAATATATCTTGACCCCTTAAATGTACAAATTTTGCTTAGTCTATCAGATATTTTGAAAGTACAAGATTCACAGCATATTCATTGTAATTACTTTCATAACCTTATGCAAATATTTCTACAAATCAACAAATGAAAGGGAGTGTTTCATTGCACTTTCGTAGTAAAATGTACTTGTTGTGAATCTAAATCTATAAAATTGTAAAATTAGTTTCCCCTCCAAAAATTCAGAAAGCTACACGCAAATAAATATACTTCCAAATACAGAAGCATTTTTTCATTTATTTCCTAGAGCATGTTGAAAATTAATAGCATCCTTTATATACCTAATCCTTCAACAACTATCTATGCAGCAATTTTTTTTCATCTTACTGTCCTTCTTGTAAAGTCTAATTCTCATTCCGAAAGAAAGGGACATGTCTGAAATCAATTAGACTAGTTGTGGAGTAAAGTGCTATTCAGTACTAATAAGGATATTATAATGATTTCCTCCTTGCCTATAGAAACCTTTGGGCAGTATGCATTAAGAACTAAGCATAAAGCAAAAGACTAATGACTTCAAACTCTATAGGAAGGCTCTTAAGAGTTTGACTGGAAAACTAATGCATTTCTTTGTCCTTTAAGGGGAAGGATATATTTTTTGTTACGGTATTGCAAACAGGCATTTCCAAATTCCAGATTATGATTGCCAGAGTATAAGACTATCTTTTTCTACCTATGGTCTTTCTGTGACTGAGAGTAAAGATACTAGAAAGACAAGATGAGTGAGGTAATATCTTTTATTGGAGCAACTTTTGTTCTTGAAAGAGGCAAGTGTTTTTGCTACACAAAGCTCTTCCTCAGGTCTGGGCCTATATTTTGGCCCTCTTGAGTATTTCACAAAATATTAAGGTATAAGTTAATTAAATGTGTCAAAGAGAACTTACATTTGTACTCAACCACCAACCAAATTGCAGGCTCAAAAAAATAACATTGTTATTCTCAAATATATTTAAAATATCAGTGTTGATGTGGCAAATATGCTAAAATCAAACCACTGGCTTGTCAAAAAAGTTTAATAGGATTCTTCCACAATAGGTGACCTCTTAGATCAGGGGTAGGCAACCTATGGCACGTGTGCCAAAGGCGGCACCCGAGCTGATTTTCAGTGGCACTCACACTGCCTGGGTCCTGGCCACTGGTCTGGGGGGCTCTGCATTTTAATTTAATTTTAAATGAAATGTCTTAAACATCTTAAAAACCTTATTTACTTACATACAACAATAGTTTAGTTATATACTATAGACTTATAGAAAGAGACCTTCTAAAAACATTAAAATGTATGACTGGCACTGTCATAAACAGATAGTTAAGGGTTAATGCCTCTTTTACTTGTAAAGGGTTAAGAAGCTTAGTAAACCTGGCTGTCACCTGACCAGAGGACCAATAAGGGGACAGATACTTTCAAATCTTGGTGGAGGGAAGTCTTGTTTGTGCTCTTTGTTTTGGGGGTTGTTCGCTCTTGGGACTAAGAGGGACCAGACATCAATCCAGGCTCTCCAAATCTTTCTGAACCAGTCTCTCATGTTTCAGACTTGTAGTAACAGCCAGGCAAGGCATGTTAGTCTTATTTTTGTTTGCTCAACTTGTAAATGTTCCTTTTTGCTGAAAGGACTTTACCTCTGTTTGCTGTAACTTTGAACCTAAGTCTAGAGGGGGTTCCTCTGCGCTACATGAATCTGATTACGCTGTAAAGTATTTTCCATCCTGATTTTACAGTGATGATTTTTACCTTTCTTTTCTTTAATTAAAAGCCTTTTTTTTAAATACCTGATTGATTTTTCATTGTTTTAAGATCCAAGGGGATTGGATCTGGACTCACCAGGGTTTGCTGGGGGGAAAATAGGAGGGATGGTTAACTTCTCCTTGTTTTAAGATCCAAGGGGTTTGGATCTGTGTTCACCAGGAAATTGGTGAAGTCCCTCAAGGCTACCCAGGGAGGGGAAAGTTTTGGGGGGATAGGGAGTGATCCAGACACTGAAAATTCTGGATGGTGGCAGTGATACCAGATCTAAGCTAGTAATTAAGCTTAGAAGTGTCCATGCAGGTCCCCACATCTGTACCCTAAAGTTCAGAGTGGGGAAGGAACCTTGACAGGCACGCAATACCTTAGATTAGAGTGAATAAATGAAGACTCGGCACATCACTTCTGAAAGGATGCTGATCTCTGTCTTAGATTTTGCAAGTTAAAAGATTCTGGTGATCACAAGTGAAATATGAGATGGCTGTATACTAGTGGCCCATATGCCTGCCACCAGAGCTGGCTGCTCAAGCTGAGGGACGGTGGAGTAGGATGCACCCCACAAAGGGGTGTAGTAGCATTTACAAAGCCTCTGGAGCTCCAGGAAGCAATGTGCATCCCTAGAGTGGTGAAGCTATACACTGCTCCTTCCTATAGAGTTGTTGCTTCCAGTCACTAGCTAACATTCATTGCACAGTAGCAACCATGAATTTTACAAACAGGTATGAAGTAAAGTCTTCAAATCACAGTGTACATTAAAGCTAAATCCACAAAGAGATTTAGGCACACAACTACTCCTATAGGCACCCAAGCCAAAATTTGGATCTTCAAAAACCCTGGTCAACTGCCACTTAACTCTGTAGGGGCCTACTGATAAAGTCACCTACAGTAGGATAAGGTCACTTACGTTTTCTGCTCCTGGGCATGCACACAGCAGCCTAGCTCATGACTAATCCCTGGCAGGATACTCAAGCTGGGCATTCCCACATCAAAATCTCCTCCAAGGCCTGATCTTGTAGACATCCTTACAGGCTGCTTTAAACCACATCTATCAGATTATTGCACCTCCCCTCTCACCCCCTCAAAAATCAACAACACTACAGGAGGTCATGGTTTCCCCCTTGTAGCCCAGTGATTAGTTTATGCACCCAGGACTTGGGAGACTTGGTTCAAGTCCTCTTTCTGCTTGAGGTAGAGCAGGGATTTGAACCCTAGTACCCCTGTGAGTACCCTTACCACTGGGCTATGGAACATTTTAAAGTGAGTCCCTCTCAATCTCTCCTGTTGAAGCTGTCTCACTTTACATGCAATACTTAAATATTCGTGAAGAGAGAAAATAACTCTACAGCCCAGTGGTTTGTGCACTCATGGGAGTGTCAGGTTCCAAGGAGCTCAGTCACAAATTTAATTAACATATATTTTTTTAAGGAGCATTATCACTATGGAAGCATGTCCCCTGGAATGGAGACCAAAGCATGAAGGGGCATAGGAATGTTTATAATATCTGGCACGTAAATAGCCTGCAGTGCTGGCTACAAAAGTGTAATGCAAATGCCTGTTCTCACTTTCTGGTGATATTTTAAATAAGAAGCGGGCAGTATTACTGTTGTAAATGTAAACGAACTTGTTTGTCTTAGCGATTGGCTGAACAAGAAGTAGGACTGAGTGGACTTGTAGGCTCTGAAGTTTTACATTGTTTTGTTTTTGAGTGCAGTTATGTAACCAAAAAAAATTCCACATTTGCAAGTTGCAAGATGGTACTACAGTACTTGTATGAGATGAACTAAAAAATACTATTTATTTTGTTTATCATGTTTACAGTGCAAATATTTGTAATAAAAATAAGACATTTTTATTTCAATTACAACACACAATACAATTTATAAGAAAATGTAGAAAAACATTGAAAATATTTAATACATTTCCATTGGTATTCTATTGTTAACAGTGCAATTAAAACTGCAATTATTCATGATAAATTTTTTTAATCATGATTTTTTTTAGTTAATCATGTGAGTTAATTGTGATTAATCGACAGCCCTACTTCCCAGTAAATTGTGTTTATGAAATAATATGACAGCCCATAATATTTGGAATAGTGCTTTCCTGCCATTTCATGTTTTCCAAAAGAGAAAATATCATTGTGTTATTTTGTGTTACTCTGCTGGTTTAAATGGGAAAACAGTCTTGATCTGCCAAATTTCTTAGAGTATTTCTCAAACTGTTTAATTACAGTATTTTGATTTTTTAATATGCACTGTTAATTGTCCTAAGTAGATCACTTTTGCATGTCTAAGTTATCTGAGAGCCAAGGAAAACGGTTAGTAAGGATGAAAGATTCTGCTTAACCTATTAAATAACAAAGCTGATTGTTGCAAGGTGACAGTTTGCTAGACCCATAGATAGCAAACTTCTGACCAAATAGTAAAAGTTTTCCTTGTGTATCTCCCTTTGCCACTGATATTTTTTTTCAGCGAATGATCAGAAGCCATGAGCTGTAAAGACATTCATCCACATTCAATGATGTGTAATCACAGCTCCTCAGGTCTGATCTAGCAAGCATCTACTGATATGAGTAGTCCTATTCAAGTTACGAAATATGATATTCCTAGAATTGCCCATGTGAGCAAGTGCAGGACTGGAACCTGTGTCTTTCCAGTATAACAGAGTTGGCTTGTGACTAGCTTTAGCATTCCAGTACAGCAGAGAAAGGAAGGATTCCTTGTTCCTCATGTGGATATTTTAGGGCTACCAAGATCTTATCTTCAGATGCTGGGGGAGCACGTAGGCTGGAGGCCAGTTGCTCCCCCCAGTGAGTGACCTTTTAGGGGTGAGAGTAAATGCACCTACTAAAGGATCAGAATTTCAAAACAGCTCAGTTATCAAATACATATATCAAAATAAATGGCATTATTTTCATAGCTCAACACCTTTGTGTTACAGTGGGAGCTGCTGGGTTCTGAGCACTCTTGAAAACCTAGCTCTTATTGAGGTATCTACATGAGAGTCCAACTTTTTTTGAAAAGCTGACCCTAATCTGGCTTTGAACACTTCTGAACATCTGGGCCACAATACTGGAGCTGATTGGCCAGGTGGCAGGAGTAAACTAATCTCCCAAATATGTGCCATATTATTCTTCATGCGAGAGGGGAGCCCTGGGTGGAACTACGTCTAACAGGAGTTTTTCTAAAGCACAGTATCTCCCTGTGCTCCTCCTGGGGCAGTGCGTCTGGCACCATCTCATATTCAGGTTGTGCTTAAAGGTACAGTCTAATCTTAATTATTTCAGATATTCTTTTTCAAGGAGATTCGTACAATGAACTATTAAACTGATATCAGATGGTAATGGCATAAAATAAGCTGGCTTGGTTTTTGAGCCAACACCTAACTGTGAAAATCTCTATCAGCACACCAGTCCCCTGATACATCTTTTTTTTTTTTAATATTATATTGGCTATATGAAGGTTAAGTTTACATCTCTTTCAGTACTCTTGTAGCTATTACAGCGTTTTTGATTTGTTGTTACCCAGAGTTCCTTATTTCTTTAGCAGTTAAGGAATACATAAGAAACTAGAAGTTTCAGTAGGTGCTGTTTTGACATGTTTAACCTTTAAAAATAAATCACAGTATCTCTTCTTTTTAAACTTCCATACTTAACTCATTTTTTTAATACCAAAGGGTTATAGACTAATACTCTCAAATCTCTTCTTAATAAATCAAAGCCTTGTTTGAGTTATGGAGCTTTCAAAGCATTTAAACCCACAAAACACTCTCTTTTGTTCTCATCTATCTAATATAAAGTTTGTCAAAAATGACTTAAATCAATATAATGTGGGGAATTTTTTTTTCCTGAGACTTTGTAGACAATATGTTATCCCACAAGTGAAATTTTATGAGAAATTTATAAATCCTTAGAAATATAATGGAAACAACATAGATTGATATAGTATAGGCACTTGCTAATGCCAAACAGCATGCAGCAATGTTTAACACATAAGGAAACATATTAAAAAAACAAATCCAAAGTTGACCTAGATCTACTTCCATTTTCCTAGCAGCAGTCTTATTAGCTAATCATATCTTCATGCCTGAGAAAAAGCAGCTTATAAAATCCCAAGATTATAACTATTTGCAATTTATTTAACTTTAAAAATCTCCTAAAGTTTTATAAAAGGTAGAGTCTGGATGAGTCAGGTATGCAATGGCATAACAGATGAACCTTTCTGAAATGGCATTAACCATGCAGTGGCACCTGAAATAGCATTGCTGTTTTATACAAGGCCCGAACCTGTGAGGTTCTGAGTACGTGACATGTTGAGCCCTTCATCTTCCATAAAAATTAACAAACTGTGGGGTTACTCAGCACCTAGAGGCTCTGGCCCTCAGTCTTTTTAGATAATCAGATCAATGGCCCAGTTCTGCTCTCATTGAATTCAAGGGGAGTTTAGCTCTTAGATTCCTCTGAGATATCTAGTAGCACATTATCATTGCTGTTTTAGCATTTTAATTCTGACATTGGTGAAAGACACGAAGGACCCTTGGTTAAATGAGTACTTTTGGTTTCTATCACAGTGTAGCTGGCCCTTAAAGGCAGTCAGGGGCTCAGCATGACTATGACAGGCTGTGCTAAAAAGAATAAACCCAGCAACATGGATCTGGGGATAACTGATTGCCTAAATAGCTGGGCAGTAATTAACTAGTTAAGGCACATGGGCCTTACATATGTAGACTCAGGCAGGAAAAAACCCAGGGAGGAAGCACATGGGGAAAGAATGTGGCAGGGGGAACTGGCTAGGAAGTACTCCTAATGGAAGCTCTCCCTAGAGAACAGAGTCTCCTGGGGAGAGAAACAGCTCCTGAAATAGAGAGTTCCTAATGGGAGGGCTTCTCAGGGGGAGTTGGTGAGGGAGCTCACTAGGAAAGTAAGTCTAGGTGGGGGACACTCCCAACGGGAAAAGCTATGAATGCCAAGCCTCAGCAAAACCTGGTACCAATGCAAGAACTTCACCAGATAACAGCAGATGCCCCAGATCAAAGGAATTACATGTTGCCCTGAAGAAGGGTTATTTTGGTTTGATCTCTGTGGGGACCTTGACCCAAGATGAGAGATCTTTCCCCAGCTGATGACAAGAGACTTTGGCTCCAGAAGATGGCTCTGACTCACTCATAAGGGAGGTTTGATGGGACCTTCAGCTTTTTCCTTCTCAGCTAGGATGCTAGATGGAGGTCTATTTGTCAAATGTTCTTTGGGTTAAATAAACCAGACCCTTGAAGAAGCACTGTTCAGTATAACTAATCTTCCCTAGAAGCAGGGGGCTAGAGGACAAGCAAGTCACTGGCCTGCAGAGAGTGCTCTGGACTGGAAATTGAGCTAATTCCCTGAGTCACCAGCAGGAGGCACTGCAGGGGTAAGTCTGCATGCCTACACATGATGGAGAATGTGGGAACATGCGGCCTGCCCCAATACAAAGGGCTAGGGCAGGACTGTGGACTATTGCCTGAATATTGAAGGTGGAGAGATGCAGGGGATCATGGATCCCAGGTATGCTGGGGTTTATTATGCAGAGGCCCTAGGTACCATTCCTGGGTGGGGCCCGGAGGCAGCACCCCAGAGGAAAGGGGCCGAGGAGCAGCTGGGATTCCAGGAGACACCACAGGAACTGTGGGAGGTGCTATGGGCCCTCCAAGAGCAGGTCAGCCAGCTTGCGGATGAACGGCAGTCCCTGTGGGGAGGAGTTACAAAGAAACTGTGGAGGGCATAGGCAGAGGACTACCAGGGACAGGATGCCGGTGGCAGAGCATTGGGCTTGCTATGCCTGTGGTACGATGGGACACATAAGATGGGACTGTCCCTATGGCGTTGGAGGCAGGATGCCTCACACCGAACTGGGAAAGCAGCAAGTCCCTCATGCTGGCTGCTGGGTGAGGGAACTCAGGCGGCTGAAGATACGTTGGGCCTGTGAGCGAGAAGGCCACCTGCAGTGGGCATGCCCAGGCCCAAGGCAGAGGGTCCAGGTCAGCCCTCGTGAGGAGGCAGGACCTCGGAAGGATCTTGAAAGGCCCATGACAGCCAAGAGTTGGGAAGCCAGCTGGCGTTGCCAGAGACTGAGCCATATAAGGAGGCACTGCTCCCTTGGGGAAACTAAGGCAGAGCCAAAGATGGTGCCTGGAGGCCTGGGAGGGCCAAAACTGGATAAGGGCAGGGTGGAGGCTGCAGAGGTGGCAGTGGGCCTGTCCAGGGGCCATCCACAGTGGTTAGTAGATAAAGAGACTGAAACTGAGTGGGCCTGGCAGGGGGCCGGACCCAGACCATTGCCAGGACCACCATCACCCAGGAAACCCTGACAGACTGGGCCCAGCAGGAGGTAGTGGCCCTGGTGCGGGTAGAGCGGGTGGCTGTGGGGACCCAGACCCTGAGAGAGGAGGGCCAGGGGGACCCTGAGGGTGCGACTAGAGGCCATGGAGATGGCCCACAGGAAGGCCAAAACCCAAACCCAGGAGATGTCCCAGGCCTGGGAGACCACAGAGACAAGGTGTGTGAGCCTGGAGGGGCGACCCTGGAGGGCAACTTTCTGGGAGTCCTGACCAAGAGACCCCCCTTCCCCCAGGGGTGGGGGTTTTGAGAGGGTGGAGGTGTAGTGGGGTGACTGCCCACTACAGCCTGGAAGGGGTTGGAAAAGCCCTGCAGAGGGCTGGGGCTGGACAAGGTAAAACCCTGGTTGATTGGGAGAAGTGGCTGCAGCTGGGGCCATGCCCCAAACTGAGCAACAGGGCCTTATAAGAAGGCCAGGGAAGCCAGAAGCATCAGTCTCCCTCTGCCTGTAGAGGGAGATGGGTCTGACTGCAGGGAGCTAGACTGAGGGTATCTGAGTGAAGCAGGGCTGGGGAAAGGCAGAGGAGCTGGGGAGCTCCAGGCTGGAAAGCTCCAGGCTGCGGCCTAGCATTGGGATAACAGGTACTGGAGGTTGCAGAGGGCAGCCCAGGGTAGGCAAAGGCAGCAGATCCAAACCCAACCTTGCCAGTGATGAGTAGGCTGATACAGCAGCCTGACTCAGGGTGTGGGGCTAGACAATGACTTGCAGTAGCCATATGGTGAGGTGGGGATAGTAGGTGGGGGTCCCCTGGGAGGGGAGACCCTAAGACTAAGGGATTATTGCCAGGGGGCAGCACCCCAGGTAAAAGGGCCCTGAGTCACCAGCAGGAGGCCCTGAAGGGGTGAGTCTGCACATCTACATCCCCCTAGGGGAAACTGAGGCATACATTTAATTGTAGTGCTTCAGTGGGCTGCCAGGGGGTAATCCAGATGTGAGGGCCCCCATTACAGTCATGTACGTAGGTCATCTTGGATTTTTTTCAGCTTCAGAAGTGCATGTGCATTTGTTGCCAGTGTATCATACCTGTAATGTAAAATGTACATAATAGAATTCCAAATTCCCATTGGCTAAATGTAAATAATTACAGTTAACCAAAACCAGCAACAATTTCCACAAAAATAAGGCTAGTACTAAGTAGCCCTTTCCTTTTATCACATCCATTTTGTAAGCTTACTGATGTAAAATAGAAGGAGGTACTTATACCTATGTAGTCAAGCATGACCAGGGCTCAACCCTCCTTCAGGGAGTGGAGGGGAGCCACGCCGGCTCACCACGCTCCGGCCTTCCGGTTGGGTGAAGCAAGCAAGGCCATACACAGTCTGAGCTCAGGCCCTTCAGCAGGGGCTGAGCAGGTAAGGCCACAGTATATAGTTGAGCCCAGGCCCTTGGGCAAGGCGAGGCAACACAGTCTGAGCTCAGGCCCTTCAGCAGGGGTTGAGCAGGTAAGGCAATCACTGTAGATGGTCTCCTTAGGCAAAGGGAGGGGGAGTCTGCCACCCTTAAAGGGGTGGCAGGGGGAATGCAGGCCGTCCCACTCCACTGCGTTCCAGCCCGGGGCCCTAGCAGCGGTGAACGCCACTGCCGGTCAGTGGGGGATCCCGACCGAAACACTCTGACATGGGCTCAGGCGAGTCTGCAGCCAGATGGGAGTCAGCTGCCCCCGGGCCACTTCCAACCTCCCCGGGTACCTGCCCTTCGCCGGCATTGTCCGGGGGTTCCCAAACCATGGGTTCCTCAGCAGGCTCGGCAGCGGGAGGTCCAGTCCACTCCTCCAGGTACCGGGGTTCAGGCAGTCTGGTCCAGTCTCAGGGTACCAGGGTTCGGGCGGTCCAGTCCAGTCCTCAGAGTACCAGGGCTCAGTTGGTCCAGTCCAGTCCCCCAGAGGCTGAGCATCAGAGGGCTCCACCGGCTGCTCTGGGTACTGGCCCCAGGGGAGGTCAGGCCAGTACCTGTCCAGATACCGGGCGCGAGGTAAGCCGGGCCCAGTGGGAACTCAGGCCTCAGCATCTACCTTCTCTGGCAGCCTCCTCCTAGCTGGGGCTGGGCTTTTATACTTCCTGTCCTGCCCCTTGACTTCCTGGGGGCGGGGACAGGCAGAGGGGGCCTTGAACTTCCGGTCCCGCCCCTTGACTTCTGGGGGGCGGGGACAGGCGGCCGGGCCTCCGCCTGGGGCCGCAGGTTTTCTGCCCTATTCCCTTCAGGAGCGTGGGGGAGGGGGATCCCCTCGCTACAACCTACTACAGCTACTTTCATGTTTGTCTTTTCCCCCTCTACACAACACCACTCTTTTTTACAGTTCACCTTGTAAAATATGCCACAGTTGTCCCCAGTCACTTCTACTTGCCTTTGGCAAGCAAGGCGATGATGGGACTCATAAGTCTTTTCTTTACATTTCTGTACTATTTTTTTCTTCCCATCTTTTTGGGGGGGGGGGCAGTTATGACACTTTTTTTCTTTGAAAACAAAAAGTATGTATTTTTATTTTTTAAATTAAGCTTATTGACTTTAAAAAAAACAGCCTATTAATCAGAAACATACTGAAACAACCTAAGAATATACAGAGACATAAGTTATCAAACAAATAGGATAGTATAACAATACCTGACATGTGCAGCATAAGGAATTGCTGCTTTTATGATAGGACAGTAAAGTAATAAAATAGGGTGTGAATAGACATTCCAGACTATAAAATAAATAATAATAATAAAAAAAAATATCTTTAACTTGTTCAGTAGGATCTAGACTTAAAGAACATAAACAACAGGAGTATTTGATAAGTGAAAAGGAAACAGCTGATGTCAGGTTATCGAAGAGGTAAGGGCTTCTAAGCAAAATGATAAATGTTCATTTTCTGATTGAATAACAATTTTACCTCCAAACAGTGAATATGAACATTTTGAAGTGTCTATTGTGTTGCTTTTCCAGCATCATTTATCTGGCTGAAAATGCAATCCACAAGTACTTTGAAGAGTCTGGCATTTCTTAATGTCTGGAATGTGTGACGTTTTGTTATATGGCTTACTTAGCAATTGCTTAATAAGACAGTGAAAGCTAACATTTTAAATGAAACCATTTTATTTTACTTTGCTCTAAACAAGCATATTTTATTTATATAGTATCATCTATAACATAGGATTGAATATACTATTTGAGATCTTTTAATTGGCATGACTAATTGCCGATCCCAAATCTTTTGTAGAAATATGGCTTTTTTCCCTCAACATTTTTTTTTCCAGTTTTTGGAAATACATTCGTACTTGTGGGTTTTTTTAAATAAAAACTTCTCTTGCTTTGTTTACAAAAAGAGAGAGAGTGTTCAGGAGGAAGGAGGGGAAACACCAAAAAACTAAACACATAAAAATCCTTCTGTTTTTGTTGTGTTGAAAAACTGAAAATTTTCAAAAGAAGTTAAAAATCTTCATTTTTTAACAAAAAAATGCCAAAGAAAGTATGATATTTTTGTCCAGCTAAGTACAAAAGGAATAAATATAATTGTTAAAGTCACTTCGTCTTGCTACTTTGGTGTCTTCTTCTCCCAGTTTAATGTACTGCACAGACTCTATTCGAAAGCTTGACAATCACTGCTGAAAACCAAAAAGTATTACTTCTAAATATTTGTTTTCCTTTGAAGATGTTCACTGTTTTAAAATTCACAGAAAGTATCTGATATTTAATCTGAATAACTTGTGTGAAATAAAGAATTGCAGGATAGAAAGGGACACCTGAGTCACAAAGCCAGCCCTGTTTGAGATATATGTTTGATGCTTTACTTGCTGTGATTATACTGACTTTAATTTTTCCCCCCTCTTTTGCTCCAAGTTTCTCTGTGGTTATATTGGCTTTTATGGGAACCAAACAGCTAAAACCCTGCATGACTCTTTGAAAAGTGTCCCTTCATGTTAGCCTAGCTTAATCACTCTTCCTATTTATCACTCTTTTCTTCTGCACCCTTCTGCATAGGTTCACTCCCTCTGGGGCACCTGGCATGGTCACTGTCGGTAGACAGGTACTGGGCTAGACGGACATTTGGTCTGACCTGGTATGGCCGTTCTTGTGTTCTTAGATATTCCCTTACTAGCTCCATTATTTCATATTAGTAGCTTCCATGGTCTTGGGTAATTTTATAAACAAAAATTCTTATTAATGACTTTTCTACAATATTTTAACTTAGGTATTTCTATTTCCTCAAAAGCTTTCTCAGCTTTAAAACATAGGTTTGTTTTCCAGTAGCTTGAGAAGACACTAAATGAGACATAGAGTAATAAAGGTATAAGTTATTTATATCCAGTGCATATGTGAAATGAGCAGTGGATTTCAATAGTTCCTACTGGATACGTCTATATCACAACTGATGCTAAGAAACAAATGTCTGGCCAGCTCAACAGAGGCCACAAGGACTGAATGAGAATGGAAATTGAACCAGTCTCTCTTCCCTAGAGACATGATTCCTTCTGAAATAAGATCACAGTTAATTATAGTTATATCAGACTTCCCAATTTTGGTTTATATGGATTACTATAGGCTAATTTTGATTATTTTTGGTTACTGGATCATGTATCCACTGTACTCTTCTTTAAACTTCAGGAGATTTAAAAACTCCTAGCTTCATTCAAAACCAGTCAAATGCGAAGAATGTTTCACAAAACTTGCTGAAACAATCCATGAAGCATAATTGATGGGTGTAAAACCATGTTTACTAGAGCCATTTAAATTGTCAGCATGTTATTCACAGCTCAGCATCCCTGTTCAGTAAACTGAGCAAACCATTTCCTAATATCAACAAGAAACTTAACACATTAAAGACTAGATTTGAGCACTTCATCTACTGTAAACTGCAACACGCCTAGACTTGTGGAGTGCATTGGTCCTGCTTCAGTCATATGAGAGGTGGGGAAACAAAGAAGTTCTTGAATTCTGTACATGTGAGTGATGCTATAGTCAAGAGAATAAACACAGCTAAATAGTGAAGGAAAGAGTTACCTTTTTCTCTTAAATGTTGTTCAGTGGTGGCAAAACGAAGACTGCATTTGCAACATGCAAATAAATATCCCTGGACAGTTCTATTTAGAAGTTTTGATGAGTGAAAGAACATAATCATAATTTTCCCCCTCAAATTGTATTATTTCATGTATCAATGTCCTATAACACATAAAGCAGCATTCAAAAGTTTGATGCCTGTGTTTAAATTGCAGGGTGTCTAATTTGCAGGCCATCTGGGATAGAACCAACCAGCTTTGTTTCATGCAACCCAAAGTTTTTTTTAATGAAATGCCATGTATATAATGGGACACTATATTGGTCTATATAAAATATTTTTTATTGGCTTTCAGGAACTTGAAAGTGCCCTGGTTTTCTTAAGACATTTTTCTCCACAGAACTACTGACTTCAGGGGAAAAAATGGAAACTAGAGTATTAGTAGACAGTTTGGAGTAAATATAAGTTCATTATAGTTTTATTTTAATGGATTCAAAATTCTTCATGATGCTGTTTCAAATTTGTAAAATAGTTCACAACGTGAACTATGTGACAATTAACTTACTGACTCCTTCACTGTAAAAATGGGATGTGTGGTTTCTGAGTCCTTTTGACTATAAAGACAATGAGCCACATTCTCCACTATGCTACTGCAATTGAAATTTAATACAAGTGAAGCTGAACTGGGACTGAACACTATTTGGCAACAAAGGCAAGCAAGGACAAACACTGTTTGGCACCATTAAACCACGTTCAGAATTATTTCTGAAGCAGTTGTTAAAATCTGCAGGTTTGTCCTTGTCTATACTTGCAGCTAAACCATGTTCAGCAGATTTTTATTTTTTTAATGGGGAATCAGGAAGTGAGATGTCAGATCCCTCATCCTGGCTCTGAAAGGGTAAATGTGGATCTGACAGGTCAATCAACCATTCTAGTTACATTTGAGATGGAGTGTGGGTAGGCCAAATTAAAGATGAAGCCCAGCGGGGCAGTGCTGAAAAGGCAGGAAATTTGGAGCAGAAGAGGGCATAGGGAGAGAACAAATTACTCTGGAGTCAATCTCTTTGTAGTAAAGAAAGAAGGAGCAGCAGGACCTGGTGCAGAGAAGGTAACGTAGGACCTGCTTGTTAGGATTAGTGCTCTGTCCCCTCTAGCGGTGACTAGGCCAGCTAGAGATTGATGAGCCCGCTACAGCCTTAGCTAACAGAGATGTCTTTTAGCTCATGCAGTAGAGGCTCATGTGTTTAGCTCCAGAGGTCCCAGGTTTGATCGCTGCTGCTGATGCTCACGTCTGGGTTGGTGTTACAATAGTAATGGAACTGGCCAGAGCTGGGATAACCTGCCAGGTAGAAGGCTTATAGGAAACCCTAGGTAGAAGGAGAGCTCACTAAACCCAAGAGCCGGAGTTTCATCATAGAAGAGCTCAGCCCTGATGTGAAGGTGGTGGTGGATTGGGAATACAGCCAAGCATAGGATTGAGACATCTTCCACTTAACACCTCCTAGGGATCTTTCCCTGGAACAAAGCCATGTAAACTTATAAGGGATGAAAGGTTAGACCTGAGGGGGGCAGAAATTGGTTTGTTTGTGCTTTAGGTTTGGGGTTGTTGGGGAATTTTAGAGAAGAGTCCTTGAAGTCCTGGCCTTAAAACTGCGTGAATTTAGAGAGCCCATGAGAAAGGTCTGCTGACAAGCTATGGTAGGAAGAAGTCAAGAGGGCAGCAGAGTGGAGTCTTCTGGATCAGACCTTGGCTGCTGGTTTTAGGGACCCTGGACTGGAACTCAGTGTAGCGCGAGTGCCTGGATTCCCTTAACACCCTGGGAGATGACAACTGAGACCCTTGTGAGGACCATGGGCCCAGAGTCAGGGGCTGTTTCTTTGCTGTGTAGACTTTGAAGCTTGGGCTGGAGCCTGGGCTCTGGGACTCTCTCACCTCACTGGGTCTTAGAGCCCAGAAGTCTACACAATAATGAAACAGCCTGAGTCCCATGAGCCTGAGTTGACTGGCAAAGGCCAACTGGAGATGACTAGTTGCTGTGTAGACACACCTCTGGCAGTTGGTCGCTTTGGGCAAGCCTGAGTGAGAGATCTGGCAAGTAATCCATGAACCCTCTTTGCCTGGTTTAGTCCCAATTTAAGTGTGGGTTTAAAAAAAAATAAAAAATTGTGGCTTTCAGATTTAAAATTCAACCCTGTGCCTGTGTTTTCATTCTTTTGCATATTCTGATCTTCCTTTTGGCTTATTTTCAATGCAGATGCCTCTGGCGTGAATTGGTATGTACAGAATCATAGAAGTGTAAGACTGGAAGGGACGTCAATGGGTCCTCTAGTCCAGTCCCCTGAACTCAAGATAAGACTAGGTAATAGCTAGACCATTCCTGGCAGGTATTTTTACTAACCTGTTCTTAAAATCTCCAATGACAGATTCCACAACCTCCCTAGGTAATTTGTTCCAGTGCTTAACCAGACTGAGAGGAAGTTTTTCTAATGTCCAACTTAAACCTCCCTTGGTGCAATTTAAGACCATTGCTTCTTGTCCTATCCACAGAGGTTAATGAGAATTTTTCATCCTCCTGCTTGTAACAACTTTTTGTATACTTGAAAACTATTATCGTGTCCCCTCTCAGTCTTACTTGTCCAGACTAAACAAACCCAGTGTTTTCAGTTTTTCCTCACAGGTCATGTTTTCTAGACCTTTTGTTGCTCTTCTCTAGACTTTCTCCAATTTGTCCACATCTTTCCAGAAATGTGGCAACCAGAACTAGACATAATACTCCAGCTGAGGCCTTATCAGTGCATAGAATTGTGGAAGAATAACTTCCCATGTCTTGCTTACAACACTCCTGCTAATAAATCCTAGAATTGTTTACTTTTTTTTTCCGCATCAGTGTGAAACTCTTGACTCACATCAACCCTCCGATCTCTTTCTGCAGTACTCCTTCCTACATCGTCATTTCCCGTTTTGTATGTGTACAACTGATAGCTCTTTCCTAAGTGGAATACTTGGCATTTATTCTTATTGAATTTCATCTCATTTACTTCAGACCATTTTTCCAGATCATTTTGAATTTTAATCCTATCCTCTTGGTATCCTCTTTAATCTTATCCCAGCTTGGTATCATCCTCTGACTTTATAAGCATCCTCTCTATGCCACAATATAAATCATTATCCCAAGGGTTGGCAACCGTTCAGAAGTGGTGTGCCAAATCTTCATTTATTCACTCCAATTTAAGGTTTTGTGTGCCAGTAATACATTTTAACACTTTTAGAAGGTCTCTTTCTATAAGTCAATAATATATAACTAAACTGTGGTTGTATGTAAAGTAAATAAGGTTTCAGAATGTTTAAGAAGCTTCATTTACAATTAAATTAAAACTGCAGAGCCCCCTGGACTGGTGGCCAGGACCCGGGCAGTGTGAGTGCCACTGAAAATCAGCTTGCGTGCGGCCTTCAGTTGCCTACCCCTGCATTATCGAAAGAACTCTTAAGGAATTCTCTGTCTACCATAAACAAAACCATGTACATCCATTTTATTCTCTGCGGTCTTTCCACTCCCATGGACTCTTGTCACTTATTCTTCAGCTGTTTGTCTAATTCAGAATATAAGTACATCAGTGGGGCCTTGTTGGGATTCCACTCTTGCTTCCACTCAAATCAGTTTTACCACTGATTTTGCATTCATTGAAGGCAAAAACCCTAGCAACCAGTCACCAGAGCCAACAGCACACACAGGTTATTACAGAAGTATTCTGGAAGGGAAAGTTCTTGATATTTACAGTCCCTGAGGAATCCTATCCCACTTGTATTTCTGGAGTCTAAGCAAATTTTGCTTTTAGCCTATTGTACCCCAAAAATCTCTCTCCTTCCAGAGAGAGAGGAGGAAGACTAACAGAAGAGAGATAATCAGAATAAAGGTTAAGAAATTCACCATTCCTTTTCTCCTGTGCCTGTGTACTTTTCAAGAGAATCATTTATTTGTTTATTTCAAACTTGAAAAGCAAATATGTACTTGGAATGCTCTTTGCCATCAGTGTTCAGCATTAACCTCTATTCTGCAATTATCTTTTAATCATGTTCACTTATCTTATTTGTTCTATTATGTCTTTAGCTTTCTATTTATATCATTTTTCACATGCTTTCCAATTTCTTCACAATCACACTGGTCTCTAATGCCCTTCTATCTCTTTGCACTTAACAAGAAAAAAAAACATTTTTAGTTCTCAATAGAGATGTTCTAAGCTGGTCTTGAAGTACTTGGGAGAAAAGTGAATTTGAAATGCTCAGTGGATCACAAGCAATGCAAGTACTTGCATTAGTTCACCCAACAAATTTAAACTAGACAGTAGTAGTCTGTTTTTAATATGATGCAAGTGGTTATGCAAACAACGCTTTCAAGAAAGATACTGAATTATGCCTGAGCTATTTGCATGCCTCAACTTACTAGTTCCCTTTTGTGTGTATATTTATAATGACTCACTTGCCAGATCACAGAAGTAAGTCATTTGCTGTTAGAAATATAATAAAGAACATTTTTATTCTTTGCTTACCAACATTATAAATTAACAAAGGGCTTAATCCTATGATCATTTAAGTGAATGACAAAGCTCCCGTTGATGATAATGCATATGCTTTTTTACATGCTTAACTTAATCCATCTGTGTAGTTCTCATTAACCTTAATTAAATTTACAGCATGAGGTTGTCAAATAAAAGTGAGGACAAGAACCTTTTTTTATAAGGTGACAAAACAGGGGAAAATTGGCAAGCTTCTGTCTCTACTGCTGACTTGCTTGCAATTTCACTGCTGGAGCAGCCATTGTAAATCTGACTCCCATGTCAAGCTGCTCGAGGCTTTGCTTTTAGTTACTTTATGGTCACAGGCTCAGAATAGTGTTGCAAAGGTGGGGCTGTCTTGGAAGCTAAGCCAGATGTTTATTAGACTGGAGTGGGGGTAGGAGGAACAGATAAGAATTAAAAGTTTTGTCAAGGTCAGACCCATCTACAGCGATAACTCTAGGATTTCAAATATTAAATATCTGTGTAATTCCTTTTCTTACTTTTCACAAAATTAATAGTGGTTGCACTTGAAATGTTTTGTCTAGTTTGAATACTTCTACCAGTGCAGGATATAACTCCTCCCCACATAATGGGGAATATCATTAGAACTAGTAAAATCATTCAAACTGGTAAAAACTTAAGTGCTACTATTGTACAAATCTTGCTTCTGTGCCTCTGACAGGAATAAAGTGGCATAAGAATCCGGGCCAATGTAGGTATCTAGTTGGGGAATGCAAGCATTGCGTGGTTTGAGGTTACCATTGGAGCAGGCAGTTTGCTTCAATATGTCCACATAGCTTCAGTTAAGTCTGGAAAAGTAAACTAATCAAATCTCAATGAAGGGGCTACTGACTCTGCAGCAAGAGTGGATTTACCATGAAACAAACTGTGTGGTGGCACGGGCACCCAATGACAGGGGGGACCCCAAAATGCAGAATACACTTCATTTGACAACCTGCCCCTAAGTCCCAAACATCAGCGCAGCAGGGCTCAGGCAGGCTGCCTGCATGCCATGGCCAGTGGCCCCACACCGCTCCCAGAAGCATCCGGCTGCTGGCATGTCTGTACACGCCCCTTGCGGGGGAGAAGCAGCTCCACACACTGCCCCCACCCTGGGCAGCCCACAGAGAGATCCTCTGCCTCCCTCCCCACAAGAGGTGCATAGAGGTGTGCCAGCAGCAGGGCGAAGGCAGCTCCCTGTCTGCTCTGTCTCCCTCCCTTCACACCGTGCCAGTTCTGGAAGTGGCTGGCATGTCCCTCTGGCCCTTGGGAGGGGTGTGTGTCTCCACATGCTGCCCCCCGCCCCATATGCCAACTCCGCAGCTCCCATTGGCCAGGAACTGTGGCCAATGGGAGCTTCGGGGGCAGCACCTGTGGGCAGCAGCATGCAGAGACCCCCTACTCCCACACCTAGGAGCCACTGCCAGAGGGGTGTGTGCACCGGTTGCTTTGGAAGCCACATTGCCCCAGGTAAGTGCTGCATCCTCCTCCACCCCAACCCCCTGTCCCAGCCCAGAGCCCGCACCCAAACTTCCTCCCAGAGCACACACCCTTACCCCCTCCTGCACCCCAGCCCACTGCCCCAATAAAGGTACCTCACTTTATTTTCATTTACTTCCCATTACTTATAGGAGAAGGAGGAAGAAAAAAAAATGAAAAATGGAGGGGAAATAAGAGAGAATGTTCTCTTTCTTGGCTGGGTCCCACTGCGGGCTGAGCACAGGGTCCCACTAACTCTAAATCCACCACTGGTCTGCAGCGGAGAGTTACATAAGCTCCCATAGCAATGTGGTACAAAGTGAATGAGACTGTTCACTGGAAGCCTTCAGACTCGCTTGTTTAGTGTTCAGTTTTGCTTCTGGGATATCATTGAGCGTGGAAAAAATATAATATAGAATATAATTTTCAAAACTTGTTTAACAACTAAAAGACCTATCCATCATTATTTTACTTGTTACCCTGGAGAATATATGGAAGTTGTGCTTTTATCCTGATAAAGTGCAGTCCAGTGACACAAACTCTACCACCATTCATACTGTGGTGTGATTGTATGCAGTACCCTTGTGTACTTCAGCTAAGAAGGAGTGTTTCATTTGTTCCCCCATCTACTCTCCAGGTGATCAGAAATATTCATATATTTGTCTCTTCACTGAAAATTATATTCCTCTTGCTCACTCCATCTGTCTAGATCTTCAAAAGGGAAGAAATATTTCTCAGCATGAACACACTGTGGAACAAATGTCAAAGAAAAGTTTTAAATTACTCTGCCACTTCTGAGTCTACTGCTTTTTGGCAGCCATCTTGAGGGGAATAACTGACAAAGAGTCTGATTCCATTAGCGGTAAACGCTAATATGATTCAATGAGTGAAGGTTTTGTTCCCTTGTTTGCAGTACTTGAAGTAAGAAAGTTGTACATAAACTATAAAGCAATTTCCAATGTTCTTTATTATTTTAGCCATCAAAAATACTTTTATGTTAAGATGAAAGCAAAATACACTGCAGTTAATCATGCGGAAAAGCTTTTAATTTTAATCTTTAAACTTTTAGATTGCTGGGCTGCACCAAACATTTGCAGTTAACTTTGTAATTAAAAGTTTAAGAAGTCTCCCTTTTTTCTATTCAAATGTCAGACTAGAGAACTCCGTCTCTGGGAGAGATTATATCTTGAAAAGTCACTGCAGCATTAATGATCAGGAGCAGTAATGGCAGGAGGCATTTTGTCCTTGGAAGATCATGGGGCAGCAACTTCTCTTCTCTCCAATAACTTTCAGTGTTCATTCCCATCAGTGGTAGCTGGTGTAGAAGTACGTAAGAGCCTAGTCCTACACTACTGGAATTTTAAGTTTCGTGTGCAGAGTTTTGACTCTGCTTCTTGCCCACTCCCCATGTTCAGGGAGCACAGAGTGAGAGATTGTTTGTCATCCCTGCGCTGGGGAGTTGCCTGCAGTCTCTTCCCACCCTAGGCAGGAGAAGACAAAATGTGACCATGGAGAATGTACCACCTCCTCTGAAATGTGTGGTTGCTGGAGGAGAGAGAAAGAGAAGGTTTTAATAGATTTCCTTAAACTTGTCAGTTCCTTGAAGTCCCAATTCAGCAAAATAGATAAGCATATAAAGAGCCTCGCTGACCTAGGCAATCTAATATGCTTAAAATTAGGTATATGGTTAAAAATCTTATGAAAATTCTCATACATTTTTACTTAATTTTAAAGATGAAATGTTTTTTATTTTAACTCTTTATCCAAATTAGAGTCATTCCACATAAGCCAATTACATTTCCCATTGAGACAAATGGTAAAGACAGCCATTGACTGCATGGGAAAAGGATTAGAATCAAAGCAATATCTTTGTCTCATTAACATTACCTGAAAATATGTAAAAGAAAATACATAGTTTTTTAAACCTTGCAAATCGGTAGTTCTGTTTGGGAATGAATACAAAAAGTGTAGATGCTCCTATTAAATATGTTGAATTACTTCAGAGTGAAAGATCTTTTGTTTTGTTTAAGTTTGTGTTTGAATGCCTAATTACATTTTATGGGAGCAAGAAACTACTACTCTGTGAATGTGCAGGGTTTTCACATTTAGGGATCTATTTCCTTCAGTCTATCATAACTACCATTAGTGTTTATGGGAGCTCTACTCATGCAGAGCATAACAAATTTCTTAACACACTTAATTTAATACATTTTTGTTGTGATATTGGCCAGTAAGCACAGAAGAGTCACATCTGTGTCCTTTGATGAAATCATGAGGAAGCATAACTCTTAAAGATTCTTTGAGCGCTTAATAATGCCTGGGTTTATACTATTGGAAGAAACTCAACATTTTAATACAGCTTTAGACAATATATTCCGATTTATTAAGGCTCTGATCCTGCACTCCTTAAATCAATAGGAAATTTACCAGTGAGTTCAGTGGGAACAGGATCAGGCCCTAAAGATCTACCAAAGGCCTAAACCTGCCAATCATATGTTTACAAAACTTATTGAATTTGATTTACCTAATATCTATTCTATAAATGCTCTGACACCATGCTAATTACCATAGTATCTGACCACCTTCTAGTAGTGCATTAAGAAACTTAACTGAATATCTGTGACATGTTGGTTGTCCTTTCTTGTCTTCCTGAGGGGAGAAGCATGTGGACTGGAATTTCTTGTTTTTGATGTATGGTTTTGTTTTTTATATAAATATACCTGTTGCTCTGTGTGTGTTTGTTAAAGAAGGCAAAGTATAAAAAAAGTGCCTTGAACTTGGAGCAGACATTTGTGATGGTCCTTAGTTCCTGGAGGAGTTCGTTTCGGTCATGGACGAACCCTGGAGAAAGGCCAGTCTTCCACACAGACAAGCTACATTCTTATTGTAGTGACTTCCTTTGTGTCAGATAAGTGTATTTGTCTACCATGGTCTTTGCAATAGAGCATTTAACTTTCAGATATCCTGGAGTGCTTTGAACTTGATTAGAAATTTTATGGGAAGCCAGTGTAGAGCATAGATGATCAGTTTGTTGGACTGGTGCCAGTTGTGGGGAGAGAAGTTTTGTAAATGGAAAAAATGAGAAAATTAAGACAACTTCTAATGACTTCACTGTGTTTTGGATCATGTTCCCATTGAAGTGGCCTTATTTTCAAAAGTGCTAAATAATCAGAGGTATTGATTGCAGTGAAAAGCTTCAATTTGTAATACATACAAAGACTAGGGATAAAAGTGGGGTTGCACATATTTTAAAAGTCCCAAGACAGCAGGGGAGTAATCTTAAGAATTTGTAAGAATAAAGTTAGGTTTTGCTTGTACACATATTGGAAAAAAGTTAAGTCATGGACCTAAAGTTGCCAGCATTTCTTTAAAGTATATTTTTTTTTCTAACAGGTGTCTTAATGTCTTAAAATGTACATCTATTTTGCTCCATCCGAATACAATCTCAAATGGTTTCCCCTCTTTGACAAATTAAATTCCTGTGCCTATAAAAGCTTGTACATGTTGAAACATTTTTTTCTTCATGAAAGTATTTGAATCTTAAATTTAGTTCTGGACAGCCAAAAGTTAACTCACATAGCATATGGGAATGTTGATGTTTTAAAGCACTTACTAGCAAGAACGACAAAGTACCTCTTTCCAGAACAAGACTGCTATTCTCATCACTATTGCTCATAGTTAAGATCCAGTAACTTTTTGGTTTTGAAGAAAATATGCTTTTGGAAGTTTAAAAAATGGAAAATGTTGACCATCTCTTCAAATGTCTGCCAAATCACTTTAAGTCAGGAAAATGCCTAAAGGAATACAAAACTGTTTTTTTCCTAAAAACAGAACAACAAAAACAAAAACCTTTATCTTAAAAATTGTTAAGCTTTCCTTTTTGGTAAGAATTAGTAAAACTGATGAACTGTCATGCTTAGGTATTGTATGCCAAATTACATCTGGATTGAATTTTTGCAGTGGAATTCCTACAATCTCCCTAATATTTTAATGGAAACACTGACAGGGCCTTTATCTAAAGAAATAATAATGGCCATTCTGTTTAAAAAAAGTCTATCTAGTCCATTTATCTGACACCTTATTTAAGTAGACCTTTGCTTCTGTCTCTAGTATAGCCCATATGCTTAAATTATAAGTAATACCATATTTCACCAGACATTTCATTTTTCTTTTTCAGTGAAACTTTTTTAATCATTGTTTTAAGAACTCTCTCAGGACATTCAAAAAGTACAATGCCACTTTTTAATTGCAAAGTGCTGTTGGCATGGTATTAGAACTCTTGGTAGCATATAGGCTGACCGATCCTTTATTCCTTTCCTCATTCAGATCTAACAAATGTCCAGTCCACACCTCACTTGGTCAAAGCCCAACTGGGGAACATATTGTTTGACAAAGATCCAGAATGGGAGACTGTAGACGAGTGGACTCACCCCTGCGGCGCCTCCTGCTGGTGTCTTTGGGGAATTAGCTCAATTCAGCTCTGGAGCACCCTCTGCAGGCCAGTGATCTGCCTGTCCTCTGGCCCCCATGTCCCTCCCTGGATCTGGTGCCCTTTTACAGGGGGTGCTGCCCCCTGACAGTAACCCCTTTCTCTCAGGGTCTCCCCTCCCTGGGGAACCCCCACCCTCTATCCCACCTTGCCTCACTCTATCCCACCTACTGCTAGTCATTGTCTAGCCCCATGCCCTGAGGCACACTGCAGTATCAGCCTACTCATCACTGGCAAGGTTGGGTTTGGACCTGCTGCCTTAGCCTACTCCTCGGCTGCCCTCTGCAAACCCCAGTACCTCTTGGCCCAATGCTAGGCCGCAGCCTGGGGCTTTCTAGGCTAGAGCTCCCCAGCTCCTCTGCCTTTCTCCAGCCCTGCTTCACTCAGGTACCTTATGATGTCCAGCTCCCTGCAGCCAGGCCCATCTCCCTTTATAGCTAGAGAGACTCTTGAGCTCCTGGCTCCCAGCCTCTTTATATAGGCCAGCTGTGGCCTGATTGGGGGAAGGTGGCTTCAGCTGGGCCACACCTCAATCAGCCCAGGCTTCTTGCCCCAGCCACAGCCCTCTTCTGGGCTGTTTTAAGCCCCTCAGGGCAGGAGCAGGGGACCTCTCTGCTACAAAGACAAAAGATGGGGCTTGTTTCCGATCCTCTGTCCGTTCATGCATCTGGGAAGAGTTCCTCTGGGTGGCATCCACTGGCTCCCTTGATGCCTTTAAGGAGCAGTGGGCACTGTCCAGGGTTCTCTGCTCAGTGTCCCGGTCAGGCTCCCTTCTTATGACCCTTTGACCTCACTCCTGTTCCTATTCTTTTATTAGTTGTCCCCCGAAATCAGTTGGGTTCTGAGATCCTGTAGATCCTCCCCTTAGCCTGAGGGAGATCCTTTAGCAGTGAGTGGGCTTCCTCTTGCCCAGTTCCGAGAAACCCAATAGGTACAAAGACAAAAGAAAATTATAAGTTGAGGTAAGTTTAAGGCAATGAGATTAAATGTTTTTAGCATGAATAATATTATCTCTGAGCAGCAAAATAATTATGGTTAACATATGCTTAACTTTTGAGTGAATAGATCTCCTGATTTCAATGGGAGATGGTGCACTTAGGTCTTGGATTCCACAATTCCAAATTTCTGATGTAAATAATTCCCAAACATAAAAGTGTGGTACCATCAACTGTCTTAAAGATTGTAAATGTGGGTCTGAAACAAAGAACATTTGAAAGGTTTGTCTCCGTTTTAAAGTCTCTATTAAAGAATTGTTTAACATTATGCAGACAAGACATACACAGTGCAATTTAACACCCTCTATCTGCTTTTTTCCAGTCTTTGCTATTGGCTTTTTTGTAGGTGGAACTCGAAACATCTGCCTGACGCCTGCACCTTCCAACTGCTGTTAAGTTAATTCTCTGTATTGCAAGTAATTAATAATGTAAGGCTGCAGTGTCAAAATTATTTTGCCCTAGATGTAGAAGGGGATTTGAAGTACACTTCATTAGTTGAAGGAAAAAAATCAGAAGTGTACAGTTTCTGACAGTGCTAGGCAACAATATCTTAAGGAGTACCTGATGGACTATATTTAAAGGGCCATAAACCCTGAGTTATACTAGTATTATGTGCCAGCATCTTTACTTCTTTTATGGTCTTTGCTGGGTTAGAGAGGAAACAAAAGCATTACGGACTTGATCCTGCACCATTTGAGTCAATGGAAGCTTTCTAAATGTATTGTTGAAACAGTGACACACAGCAGCAACTGCTGCTATACCCTTCTAGAGTGTAAAATATGCTCTTTTTGCTCACAATTCCAACTTCTCTGGTCATGTCAAGGGTAGCCAACTTATGGCCTAGCCATCATTATATCACTCTGTCCTCTCCATGATGTTTCTAGAACAGTTGTCAGCTCTGGTGTCTCTTGTTCCTCTAGTCCTGAAACTGCCCCTGGCCTATCCACAGTTGTTCAGTAGGGAGTAGGCGGGAAAGCTTCTTGTGTCTGGGTACGTCTACACTGCACGATTATTTCGAATTAGCTTAAACCGATATTACAAAACAGATCTAATAAAATCGGTTTAGCGCGTCCACAGTGGGTCCCGAAATCGATTGTTGCGTCCATGGTCCAAAGCTACCGCATCGATTTCAGGAGCGGTTGGTGCATGTGGGTAGCTGTTCCTCAGCTATCTCCATAGTTTCCCACTTTGTGTTGAGAGCACAGTGCCTGATGGGGCAAAACATTCTGCCCCGGGTTGGTGGCTGGGATGACAGCCTCACCCCTCCTTTGTGAAGGCGTGAACCCTTTTTGGCGGCCTTGTTTCGCGGAGTGCATTGAGCAAACGCCCATAGCACAGCAATCTTTTCCCTTTTTTTCACGTGGTGGGGGGGGAAATAAGAACTGAGGGCTGTTCCCCCTGAACACGCCAGGGCACTGGTTTTGAAGCCTACAGACATTGGGAGCTCAGCCAAGAATGCAAATAATTTTTCAGAGACTGCAGTTGGTACTGTTGGGGGATTAGCTGGAGTCCTCAGTTACCCTCCCTCCCTTCAAATGAGCGGTTCCATGGTCTCTTGGCTTCCCATTACGGCTATGTCACGCACGCTGTGTATTCCATGGAGTTTTTTATTCGCAAACGCTTGGCATTCCTTTCTGTAACAGAGCGATACACAGATGTCTCCCCACTTACAGCTTGATTCAACCTCAGTACTCCCGTACGGTCTTATGCTGGAGTCTTTTTTCGATTTCAGGACTGCATCCGCCAGCAGTGCTCGATCAGAGCCGCCTCACGCTGGCAAGCGGAAATGTAATTCAAAGTTTCGCGGGGCTTTTTCCTGTGTTACCTGCCCGCTGCATCCGAGTTTTCAGATTGCCTGTCCCCAAGCGGTCAGTGCCTGCACTCTGGATGCGCCCGGAGGCCAGATAACCGTCGATTTCCATCCACACGAAACCCTAATCCGAGTTATCACTATTCGAATTTAGCGCTTACTCCTCTTGTTTGGGAGGAGTTCCGAAATCGATTTAAGGAGCGGTTTAACTCGATATTAATGACGACGTCGTGTGAACGGATACAGCGTTAAATCGGTATATCGGCCATTAAACCGATTTAAAGTCGCAGTGTAGACCTGGCCTCTCTTTGCACACTCATCCCTGCATGTGTTTTGGCAAAACTTATCCCACAGTGTAACTCATCTGTATCAGCTCTATTGAAATCCTCATCAATCTACATTTTCATGGCAGGTGACCTCTTGCCTCATTATATTGTCTTACATTAATACATAATGTACAGTTTTTATGCTCTGAAATGTTCATGCTATCCATTCTGTACCATAATAAATTCTAACTGCTGTTCCTCTGCCCTTCTGTGTGACTACTTAAGCACTTTAGTTTTGATTCGGCAAGAGGTCTGTAACTTGCAGCCCCATATAACACCATAAAAGGTTGGTTGGTTATAATAATGGACTACCTGTTTCCTTAACTAGCTCATCAAGAAATAAAATCTAACTTTGCTGGTAATTAAAGCAGCAGTTTGCTCTGTAATTATGAGAGCAACATTTAATTATAATCAGACTCTTAAAAGAAATTTTAAAATATTTCTCGAAAAAGCAAAACCTAATTATGCCTTTATGAGGAGGGACTGAAAAAGAAACAAAATTTGATTTTCATAGATTCTAGGACTGGAAGGGACCTCGAGAGGTCATAGAGTCCAGTTCCCTGCCCTCATTTGTTTCGGTTAAAAAAATAAACAGAAATGCATTCCCTCCCTCCAGTCTCAAAGTATATTTTTGTCTGTCAAGAACAGTTTAAAATCAGGCTCAAGGTATCTCAAGTTGGATATCTAAAAAGGTGGACATCCACAATCAGTGCCACTACTGACATCTTGGCTGAAGAGGTTTGAATTTTGTGTACAGTGTATTCTAGTGTTTCTAGACAAAACACTGAACATACATACATGAATGCAAGATGAGTTCTAATCCCATCACGCTTATTGGTTTCTCATATGGTTTTGGCAATGTCCAATTAAAATCTATATCTTAATTCCTATGCAAATTAAGGATGATAATATCTCTCATTTCACCAGAGGGATGTTAGACATTTATTAATATCTTTACTGTGCATGGAATATTTAAAGAGATCAGTATAACAACACTTAACCTTTTTAAAAATTGCATTAAATGAGCAGGCTAAAAAGTTCTATGTTGTAGCAAAATTGATGTGTTTGTAGTGTTTCTATGCATTTTTTATATAACTTTCAAATCCTCTTGAAAAAGTTATATGGAAATATACTACAGACTTTCTGAAAAGCTTTTATGGGATAATCTATACAACTATTCTCATTCACTTTCTATTACACAGTTATCAGAATGTTCTAAGATCTAAATCAGTTCTGCAAAATTGTAAAATATCTTTCCTTATGCGTTGGTACAACACAGTCTGAGAAGAGTAAATGTTAGCAAAACACTTTCAATCGTGACCAAGGAAAGAGTGTTTTATTAACAGAATTTTGGTAAAAATTGTAGGGATAGAGACTATACCCCAGATCATCAGCTGGCATAAATCTTAGCTGTTATAGAAGTCAGTGGAGCCAGGGGCAGCACTAGGCATTTTGCCGCCCCAAGCACGGCAGGCAGGCTACCTGCGGTGGCTTGCCTGCGGAGGAGCGCGGAACCAGTGGACCCTCCACAGGCACGCTGCCGAAGGCAGCCTGCCTGCCGCCCTTGCGGTGACCAGCAGAGCGCCCCCACTGGCTTGCCGCCCCAAGCACCCTCTTGGTATGCTGGGGCCTGGAGCTGCCCCTGAGTGGAGCAAAGCCAATTTATAGTACTTGAGGATTGGCCCAATTTCTTTATTGTAATAGGTCTGCAAAATACCTAGTATATTACTGTAATAATATTTAATAATAATCCTTCTGTGGCTCCCTGGAGGAGAAGGGAGTCTTGTCATAGCATCTCCTTGTGAGAGTGGTCCCTCAAAGGAACTGGGAGGAGGGTTTGAGGGTAGGAGGTACCAGAAACTCAATCAAACAGCCACCAGGAATAAATTCCAATACCTGTTTGTCTGTAGTTAGGGCCCTCCAGTTTTTGAAAAATTGTTAAGGTGGCCTCCAAATGTCAGAGGAGGGAAATGAAGTGGCATCAGTAAAGGATAGAGGAACTCTTTGCTTGGGGGTGAATAAAATGTGGAAGTGGACGTTGCAGAGGCTGGGTTCCTAGGTCCATAATCCCTCTGTATTTAGCATGGTGGTTCCTGAGGACAGCCTAGGAGTTGGTCTTGCCTTATTCCAGTGTCTCTGATGTTTTCTCTTGGGCAGGGATATAAGTGTTCAGTGAGCAAGGCATTATCCATTGAAACTTTAAGGCAGTGGAGAGACTAATCCATCTTCTCATTAAGTAGGTTGACAATATTGAATAGCAGATTGTGGATGGCACTCTGCATGGGAAACCTGCAGATTGTAACCATGAGTTTCTCCTCGTAATGATGGCTGCATGCTCCTACGTGCAGTATCTGCCAGTTCCACCATGGATTGGACAAAAATTTTGGCCACCAGTCTGCCTCCATCCACTAAGACCTGGAAGCAGGCCCTGTCCTCTTCAGGAAGCTTGTTCTTAAATTCCAAACACTTATAATTAATTAATCATATTTGGACAGGAAGGCCTGATAATGTGAGATTCTAAAACAGGGATGTGACAGAGAATATCTTTCTCCTTAGAAGGTCACAGGGTGTAGTCTATGGGTTCTGTTGCTTGGACTGCTCTGTAGCCGCCTGTACAACCATAGTTAAATGGAGGATGAGAGAACAAAAAGCCTATCTTTGAATGGAATAAAGTAACACTTCTCTTAGGGGTGGGAAAACAAGAAGCAGGGTATGCCAAACTGTTGTTGCTGGACTCATGTTGGTCTCGTTGATGGGGAGAACCACTTGATTAGAACCAGAAGGCTACAGAATGCCTAGTAAACTGTGCTGAGACTCCTGGTCTTCCTCAAGCTGAATCTATAGCTCTGCAGCCACCCTGTGCATGAATTCTTCATACTGTTTAAAGTCATCTGGCAGAGATGGAGATGATGTGTAATCACCTTGTCCAACGAAGACAAGAAAATCAGTCCTAGAACTGATGGCTATGTCTCACCTTCCTTTTCCGAATATTCTGGTGGGCCAGTTGTGGTTGTCTGGGTGATGGCAAATAGGACTTCTGCACTGATTCTGGGTGACTTGGGTAGGGCTCCCATTGTCCTCAGTATTTCCAGTTGGATGGATCAACTGGTTCAGGAGGATTCCATGACATAGAGTACCACCCGTCTCATAGCCAATCCTATTTGCTCAGAGGCTGGAACCCCAATCTTTGGGGCCTCTGATTCATCCAAATTCCTTATCTCCAGCGGAACTGACAGTACCAATAGTTGTCCCCTAAAGTAGGCACAGGAGAGGGAGTATGACTCTGCATCATTGGGATAGCCTCTTCCTCTGCTGTAACTATATACCAGAATAGAGATGGCCCCAGTAAGAGAAGTGTCTGACGCTGGTGCACATGGGCCACACTGAGAATGCCACATTGGGGCAGGCTGCAAGAAATGGAACAGATACTCCCAAAATTAGGTACTTACACTATAATTAGATTCACCAACCAATATCAAAACTGTGCTCTGATGTCACCACACTGGTTAACAAGATGCCGGAACCACAGCCCCCTTTAGGCATGTCAGCCTTTGGTTCCCCTCTAAGGCAACCAGTCATGGTATCTTGAGAGGTTATTAAAACTCTATTCACCATAAATCAAGTTCTTCCAATCCAAAACTATCAGACATATTATTCCCTAGGGACTAGGTCAATGAATATTTCATTACCCAAATACACACTTACGGACAGTCCTTAATAATTAAATCTAAGATTTATTAATAAAAGGAAAAAGGAAGAAGAGAGTTATAAATAGTTAAAAGATCAATACTCATACATATGACTTTCAATGTTTATAGATCAGGATAATAGCAGTGATGTTACTAGATCTGCTGTCTTGTAAAAGTATCTGTGAAATCAATTCAGTAGGCTATAGTTCTATAGGTAGATAAGATGTAAAGTCTGTTAGAGTTTCTCCATGAGAGTTCCAGCATAATCCATGCAACTACCTTGGAACCTCAGTCTTATGATTTAAACCTTCCCAGTTAGAGTTTAAACAAACCTGAGATGAGGGGATCCATCCCAAAGCTTTCTTTTATAGATGAAGCAGTCTGGCGCTGACAGGCACCTCCACCACATGGGCTTTGATGAAAGTGAGCCAGCAGTTTGTGATCTCTGTGCAATTGGTCTTTTCTCAGACAATGTTTTTAGCAATATCATTCAAACTATCAGGACAGTTCACAGACGGTTTACTATGTAGAATTACAAGCTTTAAGGAGAGATTAGAACAATAATACTATTACACAACAAGTCCCCTCTAAATGATAATAGCCCCTTCTGATCACCAAGTCAACAGAATACTATAATGAAGCATTATAAGACAGGAACAGGATTTAGTATCTACAAGCTAATTAGATCACTGTTAGATTTTTAATAGAATGAAGGTAAACATATACTCTTTCATTCTCTAAGAATACAAGAAAATGAGTTAAAGGTTCTAATCTTATTTTACATGGCTTTGATAATTATTTACAAGAAATGACCCTGTTTACCATTGCAATTCCCTTCTGATGTGTCCTTAAGGATTGCTTGAAGGTCATCCAGCTTGCTGATATATATTTTTTTAACCTTTGCTAGCCCAGTGTTACAGGGTGAATGTGGACAAGGAAAACACAAAGATATCCTTCTGGGAGATGTATGGTCTCTCATAATACTGGAGTATGAGGAGAGTCCATTGGAAGTGCCATCAGAGTGAGAGCTTTCCTGGTTGGTTCCATTTGGAGCCATGTCATTACTGGTACCACATTGGTTCTAGAAGTGGACGGGAGCACAAGGAACTGTTTGTCCCAAGCCTCCACCACCAGAACCAACGTCAGATCCATACCATTACATGTTGTCTTTTCCTATCAAAGTTTACTCTGGCTTAGTCCTTTAGCACCTCTACACACTGACTCTTCTGACTTTGATGGTCTCAGGAAGGGATTTTTTTCTTTTGGGGGCAGTCTTAGATGAAGATGGCTTGTTCTTGTGTCTGAAGGCAAGTCTACACTACAAAATTAAGTTGACTTAAATTATGTGGATGTACAGCCACCACAGTAATTAAGTTGGTTTTGCGTGTCCACACTAGCTCCTTCAGTCAGTGATGCACATCCTCACCAGGAGTGCTTGCACCAATGTAACTGTGAGTGTGGGGCATTGTAGGGCTCTGGCTGTCAGCCCCAGATGGCGGAGCTCTGGCTTCACCTGTAAGCCTCTTACATCAGTCAGATGTAAGCAATGCAGTGTCTACTCTGACACTACATCGACCTAAGCATTACACCTCTCAGAGTGGTGTAAGTTGGTGTAGTGGACAACTTACATTGGCAGGAGCAACATCGTAGTGTAGACATATACAGAGTTTAACTCTGTAGCGTAGACCAGGCCTGAGAGTACTCTTTGCTGTCATGTAAAACACACTTTAGGCATAACAATCTTGTCCTCCATACCTGAGTTTGTTCTTGGAGAGATGCTGCCCACTTGGTGAGACTGGGTGGGGGAGGAGATGGTCCTTGGCCTTCATCTGATTGGGGCTTCGTTTCCTTCTCCATGAGATGTTTTCTGAGTCTCAGGTCATGATGATCATGAGATCTGGGGGAAGGGGGGTGGGAGAGCAGCAGACTCTGTACTTCACAGAAATATGAGCCTCACCCAGGCAATAGAGGCAGTGTTGATGTTCATTGCTCACTGAAAAGGAACAAAGGCTGGAAACCATTTGTTTTTAACCCTGGGTATAATCCCAGACTTCTCAGGGGGTGGGAGGAAGTCCCCAGTTGAGAAGAAATTGGGCGGGGGGAACACCATCTAACTAGACTATGTAAACTATATTATAAAGATTTCTAATACTACTAAAGCTGTTCTAAACTAGTAAAAAAAATCTTACCAGCGCTAGGTGTGACGCTAGGCTATATTTTAGCTAAAGAGGTGGAATCATATAGGGCTTTACTGTGAAGCTTTTACAGTGGTGAACAGCTACTCATAGGAATGCTATTGACTTCAGTGGGGTTACTCAAGGAGTAAGGTATTTAGTATGAGTAACCATATCAAAATCTGGCCCTTAGTGCTTTATAGTTTATTTAACATATATTAACACTTAATTTTCTAGGATATAGTGTTTAAGAATTGATTTAGAATAAACCCTCCTTCATTCTAACTAGTAGACCATGATTATGACAATCATCTATAAAGTCAGAGGAGACAAACAAGTATAAGGGAGGTAAAGGAAAGAATTAAAACCAAGAACAATTAAATGAACTCTATCTGGCTAGGCTTTTATGCCATACATGCCAGCATACTAGCTGAACACTTTGCAAAATTAAATATTTCACCATCTCTGGCATTAACCCAAGTCCCTTTATTCTCCATAAATCTTCTATGGCATCCAGTGAGTCTCTCTCAAGTGTCTTCAGCATTGGCAAGTCCAGTTAGCTCTTCTTTTTCAGCAGCATGGCCTGGTAGTTTTAAATGCTAACCAAAGGTATGTCTATACTTCAATCACAGGGTGTGATTGCAGCTCCTGACATGCATCCAACGAAGTGGGTATTCACCCACGAAAGCTCATGCTCCAATACATTTGTTAGTCTATGAGGTACCACAGGACACTCTGCTGCTTTTATAGATCCAGACTAACAGGGCTGCCCTCTGGTACTCAGCTTCTGTAGGTTTACCTGAGCTAGTTTTAATCTAGCTATCTTGGGTACTGAAGCATGGTTCAACCTGGGCTAATTGTGCAAAAATTATCCAGGATTCTGGGTGGAATTGTATAGCCTGCAACAAAGCATGTGCTGCCAGTTTCATTGTTTTGGTATACAAGCTACCTAGATGTCTCGTCAATTTTAAAGAGGCCTAAGATTATAATCTTTCAGATGAAGATGACCAAAGATACTGAACAAGATTCTAATATCAGTTACACAGACGGACATGCAGGGGAACAATATCTTCCTATGTCTGTAATCACCTAGCCTCTCAGAGCTTAATAAACATAAAAAAACTGGTGTCAATCCCAGGTCGTCTTCTTCCTAGCTCAGGGTATAGTGAAGCTGGTCTGCTAACAGTTTTGCAAACCCTTTCATAAAAGATCTAGTTTATATTTTATGATGTAGATCCATTCCTGTACTCACATTTTAGTAAAAGTTAAAAGACTCATTGCTTTACATCTTCAAGCTCTTAACCCTTTCTTTCTTTACAGTCCTGTGCTGATCCTCTGATAAACGTGACAAATGTCAACAAAGTGTCTGATTTACTTTACTAATTTTATTAGATTATGTATGGGTTTTCATAGATGTCTTTCTTCTCAGGATGTCCTTAAATTACTCTGCTAAACTTAAAATCAATAATGTCATATTTAAGCTCACTATTGGACAGTATTGAACCAAATGAACACTATACACATTGAAAAACTGACTGCCTCTAGAAAGGACAGATTTGCATTTTAAAATAAGGTCATGTATTACCGTATTTCCATTAAATTTAATATCATGGTCACAACTACAAACATTTGAAAGTTTTATTCCTCTTAGTTTTCTTTGCTATAACAACCTCACAATGCCATGAAATGTTAAAAAGAAATACATAGAAACTTTCATCTCTCCATAATAAATGGCTAAGTATACACATTTGTGAATCTGACATTTAGAAGGGAAAATACAGATCAGTTACTTTGCATAAATCAATCAGCATGCAAGCCTTTTTTGAAACAAAATTCTTGTGCTAGCTTTAGGAAATCTGCTGCTTTTTGGAAGAAAAAAACCTATAAAACAACATTTAAAGTGGAGAAAAACAATGGTAAGCGACTGCTGTACAGCAAGAGCCTCCTGTCTAAGATGTACTTCATACTTCAACCAAGCTGTCAATCAAAGCATCTGCATAAACAATGCATTTCATTGCCATGAAGAAAATTGTGTCTTTTAAACTCCCATATGTTACTGTTCCTGTAGCCTTATTGCTTGTAATTTGAATTTGCATTTGAAGCCTGTTCTAAATGGAAAGATTATTTGGACAAATACAATTAATCAGGGAAGGATTTTTTTTTTTGATCCTCTGATACATGTAGTCACATAGAGCCTGATCTAAAGACTATTAAGACTATTGAAGCTAATGGAAAACTTTCAATTGACTTAAGTGGGTTTTGGATCAGGTCTGTTTTGCTTAATACTGCCATAGTCTTTAGTTCAGAGTGAATTATTCCAAAAGTCAATTCTAAAACCTATACTCACAGGATTAGATATATCTGTATTGCTCATGTGTAAATTAACAGAAACCAGATAAATATTCTCTTTAAAAAAATATAGTATTGACCCTCATTTTTCTACACTTTTAAGTACACATCTATTCTGTTCTTTAGATAGCAAAATTATTCATATCCTACAAAAAGCTGTTTTTGCTTATTTTATGAACAAAGGCTTAAAGTTACACACATGCATCTTGTGATCAGAGAGGATCTGGAGGTTAAGTAAGCTTGGGAGGTAATAGCTTGCTTCTCTTAGAAATTAAACTTCCTTATAGACAATATGTTTCCTAGAGGCTGAAATTCTGAAGTTTACCTCACTTGACAGTATTACTTTACCATGTTCAGTACAGCCATTTCTAAGCCAATAATTTATTGCTTTGAAACCAGCAATTATTCTTATCATGGTCTTACAGACACCAGCTAAATTCTTAAGGCTAGGTACCACTTTAGCTTTTTCCTGTAAGCTCACTCTTCATGATGATATACTTAAGGGACTTCTTTGTTTCCATTAAGACTTATTATCAGGATTCTTTTTTTAATGGTAAGGTATAGACTATATGCTAAAACTTGACAACTGAGGACCATATGTGAAATAAAATGATCTCAGCATATAGGGCTGTGCAGATTCATATCAAATATATGACCAGCTATATCACTGATCAGTAAAACCTGGAATTTTACAATCAACCCTTTGACATTCCATTATCTTCCTCAATGGTAATTGTAAAATCAAATTTTATACCTGTCAATGTAGGTAAATGTGTTTAAGAAATTAATAGTAATCAGAACTGCCTAGAGACATGTAAGGGCAACTGGAAGGGGGGGGGGCAAAGAGAGAAGAAGAAGTGGGAGGCAACCTTTAAATTTATCATTCACTGAGGATGAAATTCACCCCAGTGTAGAGGGCCATTGCAAGGCTCATCCACCACCTAAGTCTGGTATAAGTCCTGAAAAGACTTTGTAGTGTTGCATAGATCTTATGTTGGCCCTCTGCACTGGGGTGAATTTCACCATGTGTGATTTAATGAAATCACCTAAACATACAGAGTAGCAGTGGAAAAAGTCACAATGCTCTCATTCATTTTAATCTGGAAATCTCTATCAGACTTCATAGAATTTTTTTTCTTCCAGTGCTTCTCCTTCACAGAAAAGGCAATCCCTCACCCTCTTATCACTCCTGCCTTCCTCTATCTTAGTGAATTTATTCCTCATACAATTATTGCAATTATTTTAATAAAAAACAATGGAAATGTAATGATAGATGTCCTATTATTCTTCTGGCTATCTCAAGTGTGACAAATCTTCATTCTCTGTTTACTTTTTTCTGACTTGTAACAAAATCACTAAGGTCCATCATCCTTATATGCTGGTTGAATGTTAAAATTGGAGTTGGATCCAAATAAAACATTGATCAATAATAGCCACCACTCTAATCGTTGAGTAAATTCAAATTTTTAAAAATGGATTAAAATTTAATAGGCTGGGCCCACTTCTAATTCAAGGGACAGTTAGCCAGCTAATTCATGAGAAAATTAGTAATGAAAAAGAAGTTACTCAGATTTTCTAGAACCTCAACTGAAAAAAAGAAAAATGAAAACAACCCAAAAGCTTATTTCACTTTTTTTATTTTCCCCTCTAAACTGGATCCCCTATCTTTATCACCATTGACTCTTCCTTTCCTTTTCTGTAGTACCCCTGGTCATTCCCTTCTGACTTTTAGACAGTCTGCCATTGTGAATTATGCGTAGGAATTGCCAAGGGCAGATGTCTGTAGATCTGTTAAGCAGTGGGGTTCCCTTAGAGGTTGCAATATAAAAAATGACTGTTGATGATAGCCTGGATGAATATTGAAAAAGTGCTGTGGGCAGAAGTCAGTGGTAAAAAAAAAAAAAAAATAGGATAGAACTAGGGGAGCATTATTTACTGTTAGGAAAATGAGCTAAATATCCTGTTGTTGCTATTACCCATCATCTAATATTGGGCCAAATGCTGACCTCCTTATTCACATTCTTACTATGGCAAATATCCAGGGATATGTGTAAGAGCAAAGACCCTGAGTCAGCAAGAACTTAAATATTTTTCTAACTCTAAGCACATGAGTAACCCCACTGATTTCAGTGGGACTATTCATTTGCTTACATATCTTACTTAATAAGGGCCTAAATAAGGCCTGAAAAGAACTTTCATTCATTGATGAACAGAAGCAGCAAGACCTTGTAAGTCGATTAGTCTAGGAGAAAGTGAACTTCTAAGCCATTCCTCCTGAAAAGAAGTAAAGTAAAATTCCTTCTGTACTCTGTTAAAAATATTATAATCAAAGGTGTCATGAACAGTTTGGAGGGAGATATATCTGCATATTGTTCTATAGAATGGTGAATATATTGAGGGTTGCTACTTGGATGCAGGTAGGTGATGAGATGTATTTCAAAATGGTGTAGATAAGGTTCATGGTTGACTTTAAAAATCAAATATAAAATATATTTTAAAAAAACCCAACAACGCTGATACAGAGAATTAATGATGCTATATAAAAGCATGGGGCTAGATCCGTAACTGGTATAAAAACATGTAGTTCCACCATTTCAGTGAAGTCACTGACTGATGTCAGCCTGTCCAATTATTTACTGGATGGTTTTATATGCTTATGAATGGAAAGCCTTGTTTTTTAAAAAAACTTAAATAACATGGAAATATTTGTGTTGAGACTATAACTAAACAAATACTTTAAGCCTTTTTTTTTAACCCAATGTAAAATCCTTTTTTCTTCTAATATTAGACATGGTTTCCCTGACTTCAGAAAATGAAATTAGAATAACTAAATTAAATTTCTATCTCTGTGTAGAGGAAAATTAGATAATATAAAACTTTATCATGTGCAATATGTGATATTTTGATTTAGATGTATACAATATAGTAAAAATTGAGGACACCAATTCCATTCGTTGGAAATTAATTAGAGAATCCTTTGACATTTGCTCTGAATAAGATTTACACAAATATGAATCTAAGGCATAGATTCATGATGCCTATATGAATCTACACCCTGTCTTTTGAAGATAAAACAAAATATTTTCATGGTACACTAGGGGACACCATGAAGTTGAGTACCAACTGATGAAGACGTAGGATAATGCAAACCAAAGAAAATAGGTATCAAACTAAAAATTACATGATTTTCAGCTTCTATAGATCAAGGCTGAGGTGATTCTAATACGGTATCTCATTTCCGATAGTGGGCATCACTAAATGCTTCAGAAGAAAAGACTCCTTCAATATGCAATATGGTACAATATGCCCTCTGCATTAGGTCTCATTCTGATCTCTGATATTAGAGATTTGCTTTAACTCTGGAGTTTTATATCCCTTCCAAAACTCATTAGCAACAATTATTATAACTCATGATATTTTTGTTATTCACATAAATGTTCAAAACCTTTTTAAATTGTGCTACATTCTTATCTTCAAAAACATCCTGTGGAAATGTGTTCCACAACTTAATTACACATTGTGTGAATTGTCTGTTTTTAATTTGTCACTTTTTTAATATCACTGAATTTCCCCTGGGATCCTTCTTAGAATTTTGCAAAGCTCACCTAAGTACTAATATGTGGACAAATAAATCTCAAACATCCTTTGCCATGTAGTTTCTGTGTACCTGTGTATATGTATATATGCCTGCTGTTAAGTGATTGCAAATGGTGCCTACACTGTGTTTAGTATTGCTGAGAGTCACAGTTAATATACATATATTCTGAACTACTCAATACAAATAGATATCTTTTTTTTCAGACACCTGTGACTTAGAGTAAAGTGTATTGGATATTTGTCTATGCATGTTGCTGTTTAACAGTGATAAATTATGTTTTTTTAAATGTAATGGATAGTGAGTAAGAAATGCCAACTTTTAAGTAACATATAACAAACTAATTCTAATGTCAAGTGGGCAACCTAAGTTTGATTCTGGTCTCAGTTTCTTCTTTTCCAGGCTACAGACAGCATTCTCAGGACCAAGTGGGTAAAGAGTCCCCTGTATACCTTTCAACTATTGGCCAGTAGAAAGGGACTCCCAGTGCAGGCTCATAATGCAGCTGAGCAGCATCTCCATGAGCATTTGGCTAAATCTCTTTTTAAAATATCTTTGCAGGCACTAATTTCTGTCTCATCTGCTGATTAGACAAATAATTTTCAAAATGTTTGCAGAATCCTTTTTGAGTGCTAAGATAGATAACCTTACTAAGCCTGATAGCAAAACTTGCAGCTCTAAAATTGTCGGGGCATATTAAGAAAGAAAATCAAGATGTTGGAGTCATGAAGTCTAAATATCCCAACATTTTAAAAGAAACACTCTTAAATTTGGCCATAATAATGGATAACGAGTGAAACCATGGCTCTGTTGACAGGTATGTAGGGACAGGCCAGTATTTCAAGCAATACATTTTAAGAAGACAAATTTTCTCCAATTTTCTTTAGACCAATCAACTGAAAGGGGAGATAGAGTTTAAAATTATCTAATAACAATTGAACAAAGAGTAGCAATGTTCAGATCAGCCTAAATGACAATAAACAGCCAACCACTGGAAATCAAATTCTACCCATCCTCTTTAATGAGTGGTGAACTTAATGGGGCTGATGGTGAAAGGGGCTACCCCACCAGAAAGGGATGGAGATGCTCGCTGAGGGATACCAGGTAGGTCTTCCCCTCCCACTCTTGGCCTTGGGGAGAAGAGGAAAAGGCACTGATTGGTCTGCATTCCTCAGTTATCAGGATTTAACTTGGAGAGGCCACATGGAGCCTTTTTCAGCTCTGTTCCAGAAGCAGCTACCATAATACAGCAGCAGTCGTCCTCTGTATGCAGAAGATGACAGATGAGGATTCAGGCAGGGCCACCCAGAGGATTCAGGGGGCCTGGGGCAAAGCAGTTTCAGGGTCCCCTTCCATAAAAAAAAAAATTTGCAATACTATAGATTACTGTATTCTTGTGGGGGCCCCTGCGGGGCCCGGGGCCTGCAGCAAACTGCCCCACTTTCCGCCCCTCTAGGTGGCCCTGGATTTGGGGGCCAAAGCAGGAGCTCCCTTAAGGAGGAATTTCATGCCGGTTTCCTCCTGGCCACCTACAGTCCCCCTGTTTGTGGGATGAAGTGGGGGCCGAGTGTCATGTGGTGCTACTACAGTGCCCAGAAAGAGCCATGTGTCACTGGCCAACCCTGACAAGTCTGGTTGCTCATGGGAGGGAGGCTGTGGACATGCTGTAGCTGCTGTGAGAGCACACTGTCCCTTGTGTTCTGCTCACCCACCTGATTTGGGAGGCAAGAAGGACTTGTGAAATTTTGGCCAGAGGTACGTCCAGTGCCGCTGGGAGTGCCTGCTCCAGGAGCCACTCTGAAGGAGCCAAGAAGAACATCCAGTACCTTCCCTCCCCCACATTTTCACCTGGAAAGTCCAAACTTGGACAGTACATTAGGCAATTGTGGGTAGAGGTTAAGTTAGTACAGTCTGAAATGCTCTTCAGATGGATTTGGCGGGGAGCTGCAAACCCAACCTGTGTGGACAAGGCTAGGAAGAATGTGAACAGGGAAGTCATGATGATGACAGGGGTGGTGGTGGTGATGGAGTGTGTGTGAAAAACTAGTACAGGGATCAGCAATCTTTGGCATGTGGCCTGCCAGGGTAAGCTCCCTGGTGGGTTGGGGTGGTTTGTTTACCAGGGAGTGCAGGAAGTGGTGGCCAGCACATCCCTCGGCCTGGAGCAGTGAACCAGGGCCACTGGGAGTCACGATTGGGTGAACCTGCAGACGCAACAGGTAAACAAACCAGCCCGGCCTGCCAGGGGGCTTACCCTGCAGAGCCATGTGCCAAAGCTTGCTGATCCCTGAACTAGTCACTGTTGCCCCCTGTGGCCTGTTTTGGTTTAGTTAAATGAATAAAATGAATGGTTGCTAGAAGAAGAGATCATGCAATTTTGATGATGGTCTTTGGGCTGATAGGATAAGGTGAGACCTAGTGACCCTTGCAGGCACAGGTCCCAGCCTCTTGCACTGTCTGTCCCCCTGGGTGGGTGAAGGTATGTACATCTGTGAGCAAGACAAATAGAGGACTCAGAGTGAGCTGAGTTCTAGAGACTAGACTGAGGAGAGTCTACCCCAAGTTATGGGTTATATAGTAGGAGCTCTGTAACCCCTGCACTGGAATTAATTCAATGCCTGTTATAGGAAAGTATGGGTGATGGATAGGTACTGCCCTTCCCTCTGTTAAATTTTAATAATAGTTATGGGTTGCTACTTAAAATCTGTTCATGTCTGCCTTCATGTAGCCACCATCTGTTAGGAGGATATAGTTAAAGATAGTAAAAATATACAAGGCACTGATGCAAGGCATGAGTGGAAAGTCCAAATTCAATGAGTTTTATTATGTTATGGATTCCCAAAATTAATAATCTATGGTAGAAGAGATTAAATTTAAAAAATAGACAGCTGCCAAGCATTCTTCACCCTAACGTGTTGTTATTTGCCTACATAAGTTTAAAGAGAGGTAATCTATTTTAGCAGCTGGCAAAAACATCATACTCAGTGAAAAACGGTCATTTTCCCAAGACCTTTCTCACCTTTTTATAGCAGCAAAGACCTGCATTAGCAGAATTCTGCTACTCCTGATGTAGCCATTTGGCTCTGTAAGGAGGCGCCCTGGCTCCCTGTCGCACCTGAGGGGAACGAGCCAGAGCAGGCACCCCCGTGGGCGGAGCCACTACCGCCTGTTCCCGCCCCCCGGAAGTCAAGGGGCGGGACAGGAAGTATAAGAGCCAGGGCTCAGAGCTCAGTTCAGCGCCGGCTGCCGAGGAGGACGGACGTAGAGGCCCGAGCTCCCTCTCGGCCCAGCCTACCTCAGGCCCACTACCCAGAGGAGCGCTGGCGGGAGCTGCCCCGGGCCCACTATCCAGAGGAACGCTGGCCGGAGCTGCCCTGGGCCCACTATCCCGAGGAGCGTTGGACCGACCTGCCCCGCACCAGGTACCCCGAGGACCTCCAGCTGCAACGACCCTGTGCCGGCTATCCGGAGGAGGCACTGGACCCTACGGCCTCCCAGGTTTCCAAGGAGCCCATGGTCTGGGACCCGCCGACGTACGCCGAGGAAGGACAGGTACCGGGAAAAGGGGGGATTGGAAGTAGCCCGGGGGCGGCTGACCACAATCAGGCCGCAGAGGGCCCTGAGCCTATGGTCGTATGTACCGGCCACGATCCCTACTGATCACCCAGTCAGTGTGTTTCGCTGCGGATCCCCACTGACCGCCTTAGCGGTGACAGCCGCTACTAGGGCCCCGGGCTGGAACGCAGTGGAGTGGGTGGGCCTGCGTTCCCCCTGCCACCTGTAACCGGGTGGCAGTATCCCCCTTCACCCAGAGCTACAGTTTGTTTGCTGCTCTGCCCTGCTCCCAAGGGTCAGAGCCCCCTGAACTATTTGCTGCTCTGCCCTGCTCCAAAGAGTCAGAGCCCCCTGACTGTTTGCTGCCCGCCCTGCCTGAGGGCTTGGGCCATAGACTTGGTTTGCTCAGCCCCAAGCTGAGCCTGACTGTTTGCTGCCCCGCCCTGCCTGAGGGCTTGGGCTATAGACTTTGTTTGCTCAGCTCCTAAGCTGAGCCTGGACTGTTTGCTGCCTGCCTTGCCTGAGGGCCAGGGCCTAGAGACTTCTGTTTGCTCAGCCCTCGAGTACGGGAGCGGAGCATGAGCTGTCCGGCAGCCTGGAAGGAGGCGCCCTGGCTCCCCGTCGCACCTGAGGGGATGGGGCCCGAATACACCGGCTTACAGGCTCAAACAACTTCAGATGAAATTGTAGTCGCTGTTGTACACCAGCCATACGAAATAAAACGACCTGCATTAAGTCCAGCAAGTAAACTACTGGATATTAGATATTTTTAGATATATTGGTATTAGATATCTTACCCGGCAAGACTGTCGATGTTCATATTTTGTTTAAAATCTTAAAGGAGCTCTGAAATTTGTAATATAATTAATATATTGACATGTTTAATCTTATTTAATATTAAACACAACAAGAAAATTGCATAATGTGCAAAAAGCTTCCTCTGTTAGCTTGCTACCTTATTTTATGATTGACAATCATCTAGTAAAAAATCAGTATAAATGTATTGCTTATAATATTGGTTCTGTTAAAAGTTTAATGGCTAGACCATTGTTCTGCCATTAGCTATAACCATTTAATATCCAGCCTTCTCACTTTGGACCTGGGGCCAGTCCCCTGGAGTTAATAGAAGTCCTTTCTTTTACTTCAGAAGGCTTTGGATCAAATCCTTTTTGCCCTCCAAAATAACTCCATTAAAGTCACTGCAGGTACACAAGTGTAAAACAGTGTGAGAGGCAGAATCACTCACTGTGGGTGAAATTCTGTGCAGCTAGCATAAAAAAGAAAAATGGTTCCATATTTTTAAAGTTTATTAAAATGCTAAAATAAAAACATCACTTGGACTAAACTAAGGATGAATTCAATTCAGTTGTTTAAGAAATTAATAAACTAATGGATTAACAAATGTGTTTCATTAGTATCAAATTAGTTAAATCACAAATTTAATACAGTAAATAAATCCTACACAGAAATACAAAGAGTGAGCTATCCTTTAAGTTACATACCAACTAAAGAACTTTTACTCATGGCAAAGTAACCATATCTAACATATTAATACCTTACTGATCAGACAATTGATTACATTTCATTTCAATGTTGGAGACAATCCAAGACTTCTCCTTGGGTTTTGCCTATTCACCGGTGACTAATTTTTTCTCCATCCCTTTCAACAAATATCTCAACAAACACTTTAGGATGCATGCATATCGGATAACTTTGCCAAATTTTTGAATCAGTAATTTGCATATAACAGTTATACAATTTCTCAGGGTTTCTAATGCAACACAAAACTTACAACTCTTTAATTTGTATTATTTAAAAAGACAATACTTAGTCACTTAATCTTTGGACTATTTCTTGATAGTGCCTTCCCCTGGGATTTGACAGGTGCTCATGCATGCATTCTCCCTCTCCCATACACACACACATTCACACCCAAAAATTCTAGAAGGGCAAGTTGCTGCTCAGCTTCTTAAACACAAATGTCTGATGTCCTTCCTGTCCAAAAGAACAAAACATCACTTGCTCCACCTCACAATACCCCCCTTTTGTGTCTTTGAATGAATCAGCCGTGACACATGCCTGGACTTCCAACTACATGATCCAAACCAATTGAAATGATGCAATCCTTAAGAATATACTGTAAAATATGCTGTAAAATTCAAGCTCAGAGTGGAAATTTCCTCAAGATACAAGTCATTGCATATAATAATATTGCACCTCCAGATTTAAAAAAGGGGGTTGAGGAAGTTATCCTGACTGATCTTCTGTAGTAGACAATCATGGGATGCTGTGCAATGTCAGCATCTAGTAATAGGCCTCAACAAAGTCATGAAAATAGGTAATTGCCTAATAAAACAATTTCACCCAAATTTCTCATGCAGTCTTCAATATTTCTTTAAATACCTTACAAAATGTCATCTTTCTCCCACCCAAGAATGGGGAAGTTGAAACTTAGTGGCTTAACAAGCTGAACATTCTCAAAGCTTTCACTGGGTAAAATTCATAGCCCATTTATGAGGAAGAAGCTATTATAGAACTTCAATTCAATCTTAATCTAAAATAAAGATAATAAAAATGTATACCAATTCTGTTTCTCATGTACACTATATCTCTCACATCCCTCTCAATTTTGGGATGTCTCGGGAGCTGAAATAGTCCCTGCTGTAACTTAAGCAGCTCTAGAGGGCAGCAGTCTTCAAAGCTCTACAGCACTTCAGGCTGGGGCCTTGTTTCCAACATGCATCTTCTGCCACCACCTATTGGTCTGGCATACTCCCTGCACCAGTGCTTGTTAGGTGGCAGTCTTTCTCAGTTCTTGCATTGGGGGAATTCTCAACCATCACTATCTGGCACTTTTATAATCCCTTTAAACTGCTCTGTCTAGCCCCCCTTCTCTCTCTTTTTTTTTTTTTTTTAACTCAGTCTAAAGTAGGTCTGAGAATCTCAGGCAGTACTGGTAAGAGCAATGTTCAATTTAGATGTTTCATTTCATTATTTGGTTGACAAAAGATTAATTACCCAACAGTTTACCTATGGAGGTTACTCTACCAAACAACCTTATACAAAGAACATATTTACATAATTCCTAAGATACAAACGTTAAATAAAACCAACCCCATACCTACATCTTTTGCATTCTTTAAAGTTCTGTAGTTGGAGTATTAAACTATTAACCCTTCAATAAACAAAGTTCTTTTCTTCCTTAACAAAAGGAAGATGGAATTTACCTTAGTTTAGGAAACACATCTAAACAGCTCTGAACATCAAAGCAAAGATTGGGTAGGTGGAAATATTTACTCTGATAGTACTCAAAAGAGAGTAGCCATATTAATACATAGAAATACCCTTTTTGGTAACTTCAATCTTTGTAGATGACAAAGGACCTTCTCTCATCTTTTCTGGCACATTGCCTGTCAATAATCTAAATATAGCATATATATATGCCCTTTTGATGAATCTCAGTTTGCTATCAGATTTATTTACTAATTACTGTAATCTCAGAAATAATTTATCTGTTCTTAGATGAGCTTTTAATGTTTTCAAATCTAAATTAGATAAAATGGTTTCCAATTTCTCAGTGGAAACTAAATCTAAAACCTTAACTTTTACCCTCCTGGAGCAAAACAAGACTTAGTGGCTGTCTGAAGGCTTCTGAACCAAAACAGTAAAGTTTTATTTATCATTCTAAAATTCATGATTCTTCTTCTAGAATAGATTTGAGGCTAAAGCAGTCACAAATAATTTAGCCTCTAAGATAAATATAACTATCTCCAACCATGTACCATTATACACCTGGATAGAAACATTGAATGTCAAAGACCAGCTACTCAGATCAGAATTCCCTTTTTATAAACAAAAACAAAACATTTGTTCAGTTTACCAGCAGAAAAAACCAACCCATCCAATTCTCACTAACATTGCTTTTCATTGAGTTTAATGAGCATTAGATTGGGCACCCTACACAATAATACTGTATTTTGAAACAAAAGACAATAGGAAAGTCTTCCAGATGTATTAGAGGCATAACCATTATAACCAAACCAAAATAGCATTTTTCACATTTTTCTAGTTAATATTAGAAAAGAAACTGATACCACTTGGACAATGGTTGATGATGGGTGCCTCCCAAGAAGCTTGAAATTATATAAGTCAGATACATTATCAATCTATGACACAAGCAACTCTCTTCCAAGAGCATGATCACTTTTTAAATTCTGGAAGTAAAACTAGGTTTATGGTTGCAAAAATATGCCATTCCATGATGCACTGACAATGATATCTGAAATTCTAATGTAACAAAAATAAAACTGATAAATAGCAAAAACAGACACATTGTTTAAATTCTACAAAACAAAGACAAATCCTGTTCCTCCTCATGAACTCATATTACAACATAAATACATACTTATCTGAAGTAGCTAAAATCCTTCATATTACATAGTAATAAAAATGTACAATTGGTTGTAGAACTATGACCAGAGAGATTTTAAAGCGCTATGGGGGCCCTTCGGACTTGCAAATCTCCAGGGCTGGGAAGCTGTAACAGTGAGTTCTATAAATCTTGTTGTGAGCTTCTAGAATCTCAAATACTCCAAATATTCAGTCCCTCTTTTGATCAGAGAAAATCACCTGACTTCTGTCAAGAAGCCAAAATAACTCCCCTTCTCCCCCTCCCTCCTGCAAAAAAATCAGATGAGTCTAAGTTACACCGATTGTTATAAATTATCTCTCTCTATATATATATATATTATAAAATATTTATAAAACTGTTAGAAAACTGGCTAGCTTTATCCCAATAACCACTACTTCACTTTGACCAATTTGGCTTTGTTACAGGGAAAGTAATAAATCATAATATTCTGCAAATATTACACATCATCTTCACTTTAAACAAATGAAAGAAAGTAGCCTTCTACTACTAGATGCAGAGAAGGCATTCAGTAGGTTCCTTTGGGACTATCTTTTTGCAGTGCTGGAGAAATATAGTAAGAATATAACCTCCACCAAATGGTTCTGCAATTCTCCATGAATACTCCTTTGTTTGAACAGCTGATCAGGGACTTTCTCCTTAAAGAGCGGCAAGTAAGGTTGTCCTCTGTCCGTTAAACTGCTTGCTATTGCCTTGAGATTCAGGGCATCACAATCCGTGATAAAAAACACAGCATTTCTCTTTACACAGATGCATCCTGCTTTTATCTCAGAGAAAAATAAATCTCCACTTCATAGCTTAAAGAAGTCATAGAGGTCTCTAGCACAATTGTGTTATTTATGTTTTTATATTACTTTGATCAAATAAAAGGTCTTTTAAACCCACTCAGTGAGAGTCTTTAAGTAATTTTCCATGCTGGTGACCCCCTGAGGGATTCAGATACCTGGAGTTACAAATCTCACCCAGTTGAATTAAACTAATAAGGATAAATCTGAAAGTCTTCATGTCAAGACCTTTGAAGATGGTATAACTCACTGTTACATATACACCCAATCATGCCCACCTTTATCAGCACATGGTTGGTTCTTCTTTGTGCTTTATCTCACCCCTTTAGCATGGAGCAGGGCTCAGGAGCCTCTGCAGGGTCAGCTGCTGGGGGAGGGTAGGAAATAAATTGGGATATTGGACGTGCATATTTCTTTATCCCTTCTGTAATCCAGTAGAATTCACTTTCAAAAAGTAATACAGCCACAGGTTGTATTCCTTTTCTGCATATCTGATTCGTGGTCACAGGAAACTGCCACAGCCAAAGGGTGGGTGCTGGGGGAAAGAATTGCTAGTAGTGAGGTACTAAAGGAGCTTGACAGTATGCAGAGTGTAGGGGTCAGGGCTGATGTAGAAGTACAAGGCGTCCACACAGCTGGGTCTGATATCCCAGAGCCCGACAATTCATCAGTACTGGAGATGGGGCCTCGCACTCATGATAAAGTTGTGGGGTATCTTGGCAGTGATGTATATACAAAAAAGGCCCTACCACAGCTTGACCTGCTAGCCTGGCCCCAAGTCTGCCTTCATCAGCTAAACAAAAGTGAATGTGTGTTTTTTTTTTTTTCTCTGAATGTTTTATTTCCTACAAGACCTTCTCCTATTTTAACGTACTTGGTAGGTAGACAAATTACATCAAGCATGCAACAATTTTACACAGCATGAGAAAAGACTGAGAATCTGACAGTCAGCTGGGAAGATGCTTTAAGATGTCCCCTTCCCTGTCCTCACTTCTGATACAAAGAAAATACATAGACTGAATTTCCTACACCTTTGATAGTTTTATGTGGAACTTTATTTTATTTGATGTTATTTTGCAACAGCTATATTTAAATTCTGGATAAAATCCTAAGGGGTGGAGAATGACATTTTCATAAAACTGATACACTTGTGAGATTTCCATTTATTTGTTTTCCATCAAAGATACACAGATATTTCTGTATTATTAAATAGGATGACAAATTGAAGGTATTATTGAATTCAAAGAGGTTCACACTTGCAAGAAAGATACAATTAAATTAAAAAAAAAAGTCTGGCTGGAAATTTTCTTCAACCTCAAAAATTACTTAAGTTCTCAAAATAAATATCCTTGGAGCTACCAAGGTAAAGGGCTTAGCTACAATGTTTGAGTCTTTATAGAAAATCCTAAAATAGTTGGATAGAAAGTCATGGAGAACACAGACATTAACTGGTTCCTATGGACTTTGGCTGTTTCAACTGTGCCAAATATATCAATTGTTGTGCTAGGGTTATTGCTGCAAGCTTCTAATTTTAATTGTTGATGAAAGGAATAAAATACATAATTGTAAAACAGAATTTGAGGGGTTAAATCATGGGGGGCAAACATTTTGGGCTGAGGGCCACATCTGGGTGGAGAAATTGTATGTAGGGCTGGGGCAAGGGGTTGGGGTGCGGGAGGGAGGGAGTGCTGGATGTGGGAGGGGGTGTGGTGTGCAGGAAGGGGCTCAGGGCAAGGGATTGGAGCAGAAGAGGGGTGCAGGGTGTATGAGGGGGCTCAGGGAAGGGGGTTGGAGTGCATAGGGGTGAAGGGTGCAGCAGGGAACTCAGGGCAGGGGGTTGGGATGCAGGAGGGGAGTGAGGTGTACGAGGGGGCTCAGGACATGGAGTTGGAGTGCAGGAGGGGTGTGAGGTAAAGGCAGGGGGCTTAAGGCAGAGAGCTGGGGGGCAGGGTGCAGGAGAAGTTCGGGCTCCAGCCCTGCGCTGCTTACCTAAAGCGGCTCTGGAGTGGAAGCAGCGCATACTGGGGCCAGGGCAGGCTCCTTGCATGCCTGCCCTGTCCCCAGCCCTGTGCTACTCCAGGAAGCACTGCAGCCCCAGGCAGGGATGGGGGGACATAGGGCTCTGCATGCACTGCCCTTGTCATGCCTCCAGGTACCTCCCCTGAAGTTCCCATTGGCCACGGTTCCCCATCCCCGGCCAATGAGATCTTCAGGAGGCAGTGCCTGGAGGCAAGGGGAATGCACAGGGCCCTCTGCACCTCTGCCCGGGGTCTGCAGGAATGTGGTGCTGGCCGCCTCTGAGAGCGACATGAGGGTCCATGGCGCCACAGGGAAGCAATCCCACAGGCCGGATCCAAAGCCCTGAGGGGCCGGATCCAGACCGTGGGCTGTAGTTTGCTCACTCCTGGGCTAAATCTACTACCTCCACTAGTTTCAGTGGAGCTGTGTTGATTTACTAATTTGCTGAGGTTCTGGTCATTACTTTTTCCATTGCTTCAGCTAATTTTTAGAAGGATTTTGTAGCCAATATATTAAAAATTATCTACCAGAAAATTGGAAGTGAAAAGAGGTAAATTGTATATTTGTATACTATGTAACACAGCATCTGCATGGCCCATAGCACTAAATCTCTAACACCAACTGTCATAGTATAATTCCCCATTCTGAACCTTAGCGTCCAAAAGATGGGGTACCAGCAAGAATTCCTCTAAGCTCAATTACCAGCTTAGTACTTGTAGCGCTGCCACCAACCAGGAATTCCAGTGCCTGGTACACTCTGCTCCCCCCAAAACCTTGCCCGGGGAACCCCAAGACCCAGATCCTCTGGATCTTATCACAAGGGAAGCATCACTTTTCCCCTACCATTGCCTTCTCTCCCAGGCTTCCCCTCCCGGGTTACCCTGGGAGATCACTGTGATTCACAATCCTTTAATGCTGAAACAAAGAAGAAACTTCACACTTTCCTCCCTCCTTCTCTTTCCCCTCCCAGAGTTCCCTGGAGATGAGAGTAATCCTAACACGAAGAGAAATTAACTTTCTCTCCCCGCTGTCTCTTTTCTTCCCTTGGTTGGATCCAGACCCATTCCCTGGGGGTCTCACCAGAATAAAAAAAAACATTTCAGGTTCTTAAACGAGAAAAACTTTTTCATTAAACGAAGGAAAACACTAAAATATCTTTGTAAATTTAAGATGGATTAGGTACAGGGTTTTCAGTTATTAGACACTGAGAATCCTCCCAGCCTAAGTATACAAGTACAAAATTAAAATCCTTTCAGCAAAAATTACAAATTTGAACTTCACTTCCAGCAAATGCCCAATTAAACTCCTTCTCAGCCAAATGCAATTTTCAAATAAAGAAAAACAAAAAACTAACCCTCAACCTCTCACTTATCTACCTATGTAATTTTACTTTTTTTAAAAACTAAACCTTATAAGAGCTCTGAAATCAGAGAATTGTAGATTGAGAAACCTTGGTTTGCACATTATGGTTCACTCTCAGACCAAATAGAACAACCAAATTCTACAGCACACACAAAGATTCCCTCCCTCAAGATTTGAAAGTGTCTTGTCCTGTTTGGTCCTCTGGTCAGGTGACAGCCAGACTTACTGAACTTGTTAACCCTTTATAGTCAAAAGAGATATAAAGTACTTCTGTTCTATTAACTCCTACTATTTGTTTATGACACAAACATTTATCTAAAAATGTCAACTGAGTGTTCCTATAAATGTACATTAACATCTATCAATACAATAAACGTTGGCAATTGGTTGGATTAAAATTTGTTTGCGGGACACAACATTTTTAGCAGACACATAGCTAATCTGAACCTAGTCAGGTAGTATGATGGTTTGGTGGCCTGTGTGAAAGGAGTAGGTGGGTCTAATGACTTTTTTGTAGAAAAGATTTTACATAACCTCTTGAACAAGTCACTTAATATGTAGTTGAATCAATTTTCCAATTACTTTAAAATTCTTGAATGAAAGGTATGATTGATATAAATACAAAATATTATACTAAAACTTATAGTTTATTGGATATGGGGAAACTTCTAATTGTGAAGAGAAAGGAGAATCTAAAATCTAAAAATGTTTAAACAATGATGTAGTGGAAGTATTTTAGAAATAGAAATAATAATCTTCTATCCAACTCCAGGCAGACGAGTGTCTGTGGATGAAATCCTGGACCCATTAAGTCAATAAGACATTTACAATTAATTTTAACAGGGCCAAGATTTGACTTTGTAACTCAGAACCATCACCACCATACTGGCATTCTTGTTAGCAGTCTCACAAAAACATCAAGAACTGGATGGTTTTTGAGGTTAGGATAAAGACAAATTGTGTTAAAAAGAGTCTAAGACTAGAGCGACTAGACTGGGTGAAATTTTTCAGACAAAGCTTTCCACCCCACCACCAAAACCCACAGATTTATCTCAGCCAATATAGTTTGTGAATCCATATCAAGCGAGATGAATTGGTTTGGTTTAAAAGTAGTCTGTAAAAGTTAAAATCTTTCATTTTGGTTTTTTCAACACAAAATGTTTTCATTTTTTGATTTGAAATGACTTCTTTGTTTTGAAATCTATATCAATTTAACTACAAAAAAGACTCAAAAATGTGTTTCAGGCCACATGACACATTTTTTTAAACTTTTTTTTTTTAATTTGCTGAATTTTTTTTTAAGTCATTTTCGCTTGATCCAAAAAAAACCATTTCCCCTGATACAGACTTTTTTGGTTTGGTCAGCAAACTAAAAAATCATTTATTTACATAACTCTACCTAAGGCTACTCCGGAAGCTTGTGATATATTTTTTACATAACTTTAGAGGTTCCATATAGCCACACAAAAAAATTCAGAGTGAAAATGAGCATATTTTTGAGCTAAGATTGCTTTCCCAGTCACGTTAGTAGTACACTTTTTTCATGTTTGTAGTGCAATGGCAGTCATTGCACTGAAATTTTTCAAGAAGTAAAATGATTATTCAGAGTAAAGTATTGAAAGGAAATACATAGAATATTGTGCATATCTCTCTTCCATGTCTGCACATCTGGCACCTTATGTTGGCAACATCCTACTTCAAAATAAATAAATGTACTCAATAACTGATGAGGAAAATTCACTTCTTTGTCCAGGAATAATGCAGCCAGAGTGTAAGCATTTGTGAAGCCATCTGGGAAAATAGATTAATTCATTCTCTTTCTGTCTGTACCTGCTTTGAGTGCACTCTCATGAAGGTAATTGAAAATTAGCTGCTGTCTCATTTACCAGTTGTCCACTGTAATCACAATGAAAATACTTTCCCCCAAAGAGATATGCAAGTTAATTGAACAGAGGGAGAAATGTATTTAACTAGAAGGGAGGCAGAGGTTATTAAGTTTCATATAGGATAGTGTCATACTTTACCACACAACAGCTTGTTTTTGACCATTCATCTGAGTTTCATCCAATTTCAGAGACTGTAGAGATGTAGACTCTTCAAAGTGGCCACATACACAGAAAATATACCGGCCAATGTTAAAGATATTCTGGCAACATTTATCTGAAGGATGAAGAATCAAAATAGCATTGAACTGCAGAGAATGTTATAGGAATTTTGCAGGAATAAAGGACAAATATTGGAAACCCAATATGTTCTTTTCAGTTTAATCAGTCAAAATTAAAGGACCAAGGTGCCAAACCATGGAAGTTTGGAGACTCAATATCTTTGAGGATCTGGGACCAAATTATGCTCACTATTACATTGTTACAACCCCATTAACTTCAGTAGAGTTTTAGAGGTGTAACTAGGAGAATTTATATTCTCAGAGTCAAATTCAGGCAGCTGATTATCTCTAGTACAAACTAATGCAGAGTATGTAAAATAGGACCCAGTAGATTTTAAAATCAGTTTCAGACTGGACTATGCTTTGAGATGTGATTTCTTATTCTTGCTTCATTAAGTCCCCTGTGTTACTCTCTGGTTCCATAAGATATTGAAGTCTATGACAATTGGACCTTCATCCTTCTACATCTTCAGAAGTGAACCATCTTTCTGTTATGCTCTCTCTTTCCTGCAGACCTCACAGAAGCCCTTCTATAGACTCCAGTGGCTTCAGGCTCTGTGAATTAAACAGAGACAGGATAGGAGTAGGCAAGACAAGGGGGTAAGTAGGCTCAGCTGGCTTCTTCTCCCATCCTAAACCCAGACTTAGTAGTAATTTACACTAATTCTCTCTGTGCTAAGGAAGACCCTGCCCTGTTACCCTTAAAGAGGCTTCGAAGAACAGGAGGAAGTTGAGGGAGTTTCTGCAGTGGGGATTCTTCTAGGCAGTGCAGCAAACTGGAGGTGTGGTGGTCAGTGGCCTTTGTCCACTTTCCCAAGATTTATATTGGGATGGAGGGAGTGGGCCCCACAAGAGACAAAGCTTAGTGCAAGAATTCTAAAGAAATTCCACAAAACTTTTATTGAATAGAACCTATTAGGCCTTTACTTTTCTTCTACGCATCACATCGCTTACTCTTGGATGTTAAGGATGGATGATTACTTCACTATTAGATTTGGAGAGCATGTGTTTAGAGCTGTGTGTATATATATATATAGATATATATATAATATGAATAATAAGGATATCCTGGTGAACCATGATGGAAAAGTAAGCAGTAGCAGTGCCACAAGAAGAAATACAATTCAGTGATCTCTGCAACTGATTTAAAACAATAAGACATACTTTAAGATAATAAGCGTGTTTTTAAAGTATTTGCATAACAAATGCATTCTGTTCTAAATGTTCATTTAGAAAATTGTGTCACCTCTACTTTGTTTCATGAGACAATTATATGGTTCCCAAGTGAATAAACTTCCCCTTTGCTACACTAGGTGGCTAAAGGTTGAGTAGAATTTCTTGATTAACTTATCAGACTTTTATTGAGAAAACAATTCAATGTGCTCATTATGGCTACTATGATACAAATATTTTTTTCAGATTAGTTTTAATTTTTTAAACCCATATGCTGATGTAGTAAGAGAAGCCGCAAAAGGGAGGTGAGCAGTTGGGAAGAAAAAGAGAGGAGAATGGTTAGAAAATTTACTCATAGTCTTCTGGTGATTAAAAATTAGAGTTTGGATTTTCAAAGGGGTCTAAAGGAGTTAGGTGACTGTAGCAGGTCTGCCCCATTAAGACGCTGGGGAGTCAGGAAGCAGCAAGCCCTGACCTAAAGAGCAGCTGAGCTGGTAGGTGTTAGGAACCAGCTGATCCAGCTAATCAGCAGCTAATGATTGATTTCCAGCTGGTGAGTAAGCTGATTTCCAGTAAGTGAGTACTGAGGCCTGTGAACAAGGAGAAGGAAGAGATAAATACTTTCCTGAGAAACAGCAGCTGCTGCTGATGATTAATTAATTAATAGAGCTGACTAACCCATCAAAATCTGCACTCTCTCTCACACATGCCCCTGAGTAAAAGGAGGTGAATGAGTTATGAGCTACAGGGAGTGAAGAGGCTGTTACATTATCAGTTTAGGTCAGTGCTATAATTTTTGTTATTTGTCTGTATTTGGGGATGGTGGTATAATATATTAAAGGAACCTATGTGGAAAGCTAAAGCAGAGTTGGGCTAGATAAATTGATTTTTATTTTTTTCTCAAAGCTGGTGGGTAGGCCCACCAGACTATAGAACCAAAATCCTATTAAATGTCAATGGGGTTTGATTGTCAAGCTGTTGTAGGTGCCCTTAACCTCATTTTAGACTTGCAATTTGAACAGCTATCTTTTTCTGGTAGGTTAAAAATGTAATAGTGGGTGTGTAACTATAAATGTGATACATTTTAGGTGGTTCAGAATTTCCCACACAGGTAAACCCTAAAAATATATATTTTTGAACTATCCAAAACTTCTAAGTCTGTAAAACTGGGCTAGTAGTGTTATGAGATTAACATTTAATGATATATACAATGTGTCCTAGATCCTGCTTCTAGTGCAACTGGGAACTAACACAGAACTTTTTCTGGTATTTTCATACATCCAGCTAGTTAATGTAAGGGACACGCACAAATTAATGTTTTTATATTTATTTCTCTACTTAAATCAAACTTTTTTTTTCACTTGGTAAGGTCAATACTTAAAAAATGTTCCATTATAATGGTTACTCACAGTAATCCTAATCTAAAATGGAATGTTTTAAGAAACTATTTAGGCAGTGCATGTTGCAAACCCTTATTACACAGACTCAAAGGGAGTTTGAAGGAAACTGTGAGTTTGGGAAAGAAGTGATAAACTTTAAGGTACTGTTGTGCCCTACAAAGGATGTGAACACTATTCCACAGAGATTGAGAAGGACAAATCCTTCTTGAGAAGATCCCTAGGGGAGTGTATGCATTTGTGAATGTATAATTTTATATTGTGTTTGAACTTGTGATAGTAACCAGTACTAAAATTGAGGCACTCAGTGAATTTTGTTAACTTTAAGAGGAGTTGACAATATTTACAGTTGTTTCAAGAGTGACTTAGTAAATATTTTCCATGTGAGACTTTGTTTCAGGATCAGATTTAACTCTGTGTAATTTATTTATATGTTTATGTATGTACTGAAAAGACAAAACTTCAGTCTGTACCACAGCAGAAAAAATAAACGGAGGTAGAGAAAGGGGAAAGAAATACTGTAGCTGATGTTAGCCTGTTGCCTTCCCAGACCTGTTAAACAAAAGGAATGAGCTAAGATATAAACTCCTCTCTCCTTTCCTGCAGATAATCACAGGCAATACTTTCACTGTTTCAGACATCATATTGCATTTGTGAGTGGGTCACTAGGTAAATATAGGCCCAGGTGTTAAAGTCCCCAGTTTTTACCAGTTGAGGATCTAGACCATGATGCATTATTGTTTCTATTACTGTACCCTCCTGCTGTATTATACACTTAACGCTATTATTGTAACTGGAGAGAAGGCAGGGCTTAACCCCTCTATGCTACCACTCACATACTGAATCTGCTCTCTATCACAGCATACAAAAGGACTAGAGAAGGGGGAGGGTAGATGTATAATAACTTGACTGAGTCTGTATTGAGGTGTGTAAGTGAAAGCAGCTGACTTATACCTGGAGAGTTAATGAATCAAAAGCAATGCCAAGCAGACACTTATGTTTTCAGGTAAAGTACTCACAATATTTACTTTGTTTTATTAGAGAATTGGAGCTTATGATTCTATATTTGGCCCCTTACATTTGATATAATCACAAATAATAAAGATTTTTCAATCTTCACTTTATTATTTCTCCCTGATACCCGTACTATGTAGCTTTTTGGACAGTTCATAAGTCTTACTTTTGTTTGTGTTCTAATACATATTGGTTGATATTTTTATACACACTTTTGGCCTTTGTTTTATTTCTAACGCACAGTTCAATATCTTAATATCCTACTGCCTTGAGCTCTGGTCACCATTATTAATTGTGCTGCATATTGTGCAGATGGGTTAACTCAGCTAAGTTTTTAGCTATCAAATGTAGTGATTTTTCCCCCCCACCCCAATATAATTTTATCTAGGTAAAATTTTGAAGCCCTTTAATTGGGCTTTTATGAACATTCATAGACCAAATTATTGTTTGTACAAATGGGGAAAACAGATTTCAGCCCAGAAAAAAGATCATGTAACTTAAGTCACAAAGCTCAAACACATTGAGCATACTGGCTACTCAAACAATTAGTCACAGCAAACAGTCTGTGAACAATCCATAGGCTGAAGTACTTCTGAACAAAACATTAAATGAAAAATTTTCTAATAAGAACAAGTTAATAAAAATCACAATCTGGTCACAATTCATGACCAAGTAGATAAAAAAAAAATAATCTTGTTTGGATTAATTACCATTATCTATAACTGGAATAGTATTAATCAAAACTCTTACTGGTGAGGCAATGTCCATTTTTTTATTAGAAGTCGAACTGACCAACAAAAATTGCATCTTCAATAACTCAGCACTTCCCCCTGCCCCTCCCCAGGTGTCTCTTCAGCTTTAATTTATTTTTTTCCCAAGATACTCTCACTTTAGATTGTATGCTTTATTCTTTCCTTCCATTGCTCCGTACTAAACGCTGATGACCTTGTCTACCTATACATACAATACCTATTATTTCAGTTATCATTTAGCCTCATCAATTGCTCTAACTGGCATTAGAGAGAACAAGAGAGGAAAATATCATGAAAATAGCTTCAATAATGGGATTCAGTGATTCACAATGTTCTGAGAGATACTATAAAGATAACAATGTGTTCTCTATGCCTAATTTAAATAGGCATTTAGAAAAGGCTGTATGTAGTCTGTACCTAGTTGTAGCACTATAGTAGGAGGTAAAGCACATGTTTTCTTGATTCAGTGTGATAAGTCTTCAGGACTCCTTAACTAGCTTCAACCTTCATTTAGGCCAGTGCAACCTCACTGATTCCACACATACACTGACTGCAGCAGTGTTGCATACGCATAACTGAGGAAACAACTTGATCTAATGTAACCCACGCTCCTCCTGGATGTGGTGTTCCTCTCTAGTGGCACTGAGAGATTGAGTTTGCTCTACTACAGCCTTAGCTAAGGCCATATGGCTTTTAGCTTATGTAGTAGAGGCTCATGCACTAATCTCCAGAGGCCCTCGGTTGATTACGCACAACGACCATGGTGTTGCATTAACTGGTTGGATGAATTACTGGTAACAAAATAAAACATCGTGTCAAGCTGATATTTACTACTATTCTGCTGGAACGCTTTGACTACTTTCAGGCCTATAAGAACTGGGAAAAGAGAACAAGACAGAGTCAAACCCAGTTAAGTGGTGCTTCTTCTGCCTTTGCAGCAGCAAGAACCAGAAACAGAGGAATGGCCTGAGTGGCAAAGATTACAGTCTCAAAGCAATCAATTTCAGGTGTTACTTTCTATCCTAAAAACTATTTATCATTCTCATTGCCAGAGAAGTTTGACTAATCTTTATGGCTGTCAGGATTATGGATATCAGGAAAGAAAAGACACAAGAAAATTGTGTGTTAAGCCTTGCTTGCTTTGTGCTTTTATAGTCCTGTCTTCTTATGGCTTCACTAAAAGAAAGTGAAATTTGCTGAAGGCTTTATACGAACGACATGCTTTGGAGATGTTTGTGACAAGTCAGTTGGTCCCAGATCATCAAAAGGTATTTAGGCATCTAAATCCCAATGATTTCAATGTTATGGCAGGATTCTGAAAATCAGTAGCAATATCCATCATTATTAGGCAGAACTAAGCAGTAAATATAAATGGATGATATAAACAAGGATTTAGTCAGGAGGAAGCTAATTTAATACATAGGGCATGTTTCAACTGAACATCAGCTGCCTAGAGTTTAGTTCACTCTCCGTAAAATGAACTCAGTCATCCATGTACCTTTCTCTTTTTCCATCTTCAATTATCTTTATGTGATTTCCTTGGGCTTTGTCTAGGAAAAAAACCAAAACATCTTAGAAATAATCACTTTGTATGGCTCAAAGAAGTATTCAAGCATAAACAGGATAGAATTTCACTGGGCTAATACCTTCTGTTTCAGCTGATGGTGACAGGAATGGCTGTCTGGCATGTGCAGGTCTTACAAGGCATGATAAGCCATAATGGACAGGCTGAAGTGACTAAGAATTTTTGCATTTTTCATATAGCTTGGTTTTCACTTAGGAGTTGTTGGGCACCTATTCAGAAAATGTGGAATCAGGACAAGCATGTGCCATCATTATCCAATCAGAGGCAATAAATCAATCTATGGAAAAAATAAATAATGGCAGCAACTTGCCAGAAGGCTTTACCAATGCATTTTTGTTTTGTTTTTTGTGTAGCCCTGGCAGACTTTCACTTTCTGATGGGTGATGGACATAAAATATGTCTCCATTGACCTGACTGCAAAGGAGTTACACCAGTGATGAACTTGGCATGCAGTTCATGACCTGCTTGGTAGTTGACATGTTAATTGGCGGAGGTGTCCTTTTCCTTCCTTCCTCTCTCCCATTTCCCCGGCCCCTGCATTCCTATGTGGTCTCAAACACCTGGACAGCAACAAAGAGACTTAAATATAGGCTTGGGGGACAAAACTTGGAAAATGCAGAGTACAACCATTTTTATATTCCACACATTATGGAAGTGAACAAGGGGGTCACTGAAGGGTTGCACATTTTTAAGCTGTGTAGTCTGAGGAAAAAATAGAGCTGTGCAGAATTCGTTTTGAACTCAAACCACTTGAAGTTGAGGCTGTTGAAGTTTTTCCTCTACCCCCAATGAGGAAGGGTGACAGACACCCCATAATTCCTAGCAAGACATTTCTTTCCATTGTTCATTCACTACTGCACACTCTGGGACCACTCTGTCCTCATGCTTGTATGTGGAGAAGTCACTGGAACTGGGAGGATTTCTCCATTCCTACTTCACCACATAGCCCGTTGTCCACATCCTGCTTCCTTAGAAGAGCATACTGGGAAGGAGGAAAGGCCAATGGGTAAAACAAGTGGCTGAGGGAAAATGTTAAGTGCCCCATCACTATAAAAAGCAAGCTCTATTTAGAGACTGGGAGGTGACACAATATCTGTCTGTCTTGGGGTTTGAGTTAATTAGACTGGAATCTCAAAGCAAAATACAAGGACTGGTTCACTGCTAAACGCTATGAAACAAAAAAATAGAAGCATTACTGCAAAATTCTCAATCTTCATGGAGATACAAATACAAATGGTGTTTTTCTGAGCCTAGAGGCCCCCACCAAGAATCAGAACTCTATTTTACTAGGCACTTCACATAGTTGCAACAAAAAGACATCCTCTACCCAAAAAAGTTTACAGTCTAACATGTGACGATGGAGGGGAGGGGGACGGCTGCCTAAATGAGAACAGTTGGAGTGGGCAGATGAAGGGAGATAGGGATGACAAAGAACAAGTGAAAAAAGTTGTTTGCCACAGAAAATAGTAGTACTGGAACACTGGCAATCTAGCCATTCATCAAAAAAAAAAAAAAGAGAATTAATGTCTGCTAGATCCTGGCACGTTTTCTTCCTATGGCAGATTGCTAGATGTATAATTACTATATGTAGTAATTTATTTAATGCAAGGATGAATAAGAAGGGCTTTTAACTGTGTAATAAGCCAGAAACGAAATTGCAATCTGTTCCATTTTCAAATTTTTCAAAAAAATTACTGAAATATAGGTGTGAGATATACATTTTTCAGGAATTTAAACAGGACATTAGCTACATAATTTTAAATCAGTAGGAATCAGCTGTCTAAAATGCTGCATAACACACTGAAAACTTATCTCATGGGTCACACAAGAAAAATTGGGTGCAAGCATTTTTCTTCATTTATCCATAGATAAAACTGCTTTGTGGGCTGCCAGCCACATCCCCAGCCATAGCCATCTGTGATAAATACCCACATTTCTGCAGTCACATTCTTGTACTGAACAAGGTTTTACCATGTTACATCTCCACTATTTACCCATTTTCAGCTGCTTCCAGAAATGACATCATCTGTGGTCAAGGAAATACATTGGTGTTGAACCATTAGTTTATCTTTTGAGTTGAGGTAACAAGAAAGATTGTGTATGTATGTTTCGATTTCTCTCTCTACTTTGGGCCATATTGTGAACATCGTATTTTCAGTTGTAAGCAGTTAATCACATTACTATAGTTGTATTGAAATTGATAGGATTACTCATGTGAGTAACAGCTCTCCAGTGGTAATAAGTGGTTCAGATTCTGTCCCTTTGAAAATGAACAATGAATGTAAGGACCCTGCTCCAGGGCCTCTGAAAAACTCTGGTGGGGGCCCCTGTGGGGCCCAGGGCCTGGGGCAAATTGCCCCTCTTGCCCCCCCGGGCAGCCCTGGCTGCCAAAGTAGGAGAGGAGACTGCTTTTTTAGATATAGATATTAACTTGTTTCTTCTCTGACTGCTGATCTAAATCTGTACCTGGATGGAACCTCTGGTATCTGATTATACAGAGTGGCCTTAACAGAAGCTAGCCAGTGTTGCCGTGGGCTTAGCCTTAGGTTCTGTGTCTCTTACTTTCCTATCCTGCCTCCTTGTTGCAGCCTGGGGACTCTCCATAGTGGTTCTTTCTGGGCTCTCGGTGTTGCTAGTTCTGTGCAGTTTTTTGGCTGTTCAGGCCAGGGCCAGCTGTGGGGTGGAAGGAAGGGAGAGAGCCCTGGATCCTCATACCCATGGAACAATATAATGGGGGCAAGGCCAGGCCAAATTTGAGTAAGTGTCATTGTGACATGGTTTGTGGGGACAATGTGACCCAGGATTGGCCTAGCAGCCCCTTTGTCATGACAACGGGGCAGTTGGGCCAAATTTGAGTGAGTGACATTGCAGCCTTGCGTGCAGGGTTACAATGCTACTCATGTTTGGCCTGAGCCTTCACCTGCTGGCTGCCAAAACTTCAGTGGATCTTTTCAGAGGCAGGTACTGGCTGGCTATACCCAGGGGCATAGCTAGTTAGCTTGCTAGCAGAGAAGAGTGTGGTAAGGAGAGGGGATTGAGGCACCAGGGGTTCCTGGAAGGAGATGGTAGAGGGGGCTCCATTTTAAGGGATGAGTCTTCTGGAAGTGGGTGAGTGTAGGAGCTAATGGGCTAGGAACATGGCGTCAGGCTTTTTGAAAGGGTGGGTGGCTTCAGTTTCAGATTCTGCCCTGAGCTCCCAGAAACTTCTCTGGCCCAGGTCCTAGCTGGGCTGGAGCATTTGCTTTTGTGTGTTTAGTAATCTGTTGAATCCTACTATGACAGCATGTAGAGATAAGACCTAGGACAGCGTTCTTGGGGTAAATGCAAGATTGTAAACAAGAAATAAAGTCAATCTTGCATTCACCCCAACCATGCTGTGCTAATTGTCTGTAACTTCTACAGTAACCTGATAACGGCTGGGCAAAGAAACTGACTGAGAGTCTGGGAGATGGACTGCAACATGCTGGGCAAGGAGATAAGTGGGAAACTGGTAGATTGTGAGGAAACAAACTGGTTCTCAGTCTCATTCCTTCCTTCCTTCCCAATTCCTCCTCCAATCTGGAAGCATGTAAGGTGGTGAAAGAGTGGAGTCAGATCTGGTGAAGAGCTGGAGTGGTGGGGGAGGGAGGGTTTTTTGGGTGGGAACTGGGTCTGTCTGGGCAATGACTGGGAATTGGAGTTTGTGGATTCCAGTGATTTTTCTAGGTACTTATTTCCAAACTCAGTGTGTTCCCTCTCCCTACAAAGCCAGAGTTAGGCATCCAGGCTCCCTGTACAGTGAATGGGGGTAGACAGAGATTCCCACCTAAGAATGGGATCAACAAAAACCAGCATGATAGATGGCTCCCCACTTAAACTAGGCAATAGCAAATGCTGAGGAAAGGGTAAATTTACCCCTCAGTGGTAATTAATTGCTTAATCCCATACTGGAGGGAAGTAACCATCTTTGCTTGGGATCTGAATGTCTCATGGAGTCTGGCATCTAAGCACAATGGAATACCTGCCCATGGTGCACCACACTGTGTATTGAAACCTGCGCTCCTGGTGAGTACCTGCAGAGCCAATGCAAGAAGCCAAGTATGCACTCACACAGGGATACATTAACCGCAGCGACTTTATGCTGACATAACTTGGGCTGGCAAAAGTTTGTAGTGTAGATATGCTCTCAGCTTGCTAGACACAAAAAAGATTTAACAGGGACACAAGTTTTATTGTTCAGAACAACAATTTGCAACACACCACGCTGCCTACTATGCTTTACTGCCCATTTCAAACCCTTTATGCATAACAGTCTAACTCCTAATTACCCACTTCAAGTGACTGACTCAACAGGTTTTACCTCTTCTGCTTAACAATCTGTCCCAACTTGTATTTAGATCAGACATTGAGACCATGTCTACACTACTGTGTTAAGTTGACTTAAGTTATATCAATGATTATAAACCACTGTAATTCATCACTTGTGCATGTTCACATGACTCTCCTTGTGTCCATGGAGTGCATCCATGATTGGTTCTCTAGCACCAATGGAGAGCAGTGCACCACAGGCAGCTATCCCACTCTGCAAAGCACCGTCTTCTCTCAGTAGAAGTCCTGGGAATGGATCCCAGTGCATCATGGGGCTGGGATCTGTGCCCTCATGATGGAATTATGGGATGGAGAATGCAATTTGTGCTGTTTTTCAACTTCACCTGTAAATTTTGTGCCTGCCATCTCTGCCTGAAAGCATGGATCCCACACTGCTCTCCAGTCTTGTGGTAAGCATTATGAACACAACATGGCTGATTCTGCAGTATTTCATGAGCTAGTGATATGGGATTGTGATGCAGGTGTGGGATAATGACCAGTGGCTACAGAACTTTTTCATATGCGCAAAGCCACCTTTCTTGAACTGTGCAGAGCTCACCACCACCTTGCGGTGGAAGGACACCAAAATGAGAACTGCCCTAATAGCAGGAAAGCTAATAGTAGTTGCTCTGTGGAAGCTGACAACTCCAGACTATTACTGGACAGATGTCAATCAGTTTGGAGTTGGGAAGTCCACAATGGACAGTGTAGTCATGCAAGTGTGCAAGGTCATTAATTGCCTCCTGCTACAAAGGACTGAGACTCTGGACAATGTGCAAGGTATAGTGGATGTCTTTGTGGCAATGGGATTTCCTAATTGCGGAAGAGTGATGGAACACACATCCCAGTTTTGGCCCCAGACTATCTTGAACTGAATACATCAACAGAAAAGGCTACTTCTCTAGGCCCTGGTGGATAACCAGTGCCATTTCACTGACATCGATGCAGAGTGATCAGGCATCATTCCTGGAATGCTGACCTGTACAAAATCTGTAAGCAAGGACTTTCCCCTCAAGATTCCAATAGGGGGTGTGGAAATGCCTATAGTGATCCTGGAAGACCCAGCCTACCCCTTACTCTCATGGCTTATGAAGCCATACAACAGAAACCTTTACAGCAGCTAGGAGCACTTCAACAGGTGTAAAATGACTGTAGAATGTACATTTGACAGATTGAAGGATTGCTGCCACTGCCTCTTCAGCAGGTTCGACCTGAATGGGAAAAAATATTTCCACAGTCATAGCAGTCTGCTGCGCTCTGCATAAGATTTGTGAAGCCAAAGGAGAAAAGTTTCCTCAGGGCTGGAACATTGAGGTGGATCAGCTGATTTTGAGCAGCCAGGGGGCCTATTTGAATCAGGGGGTTTTGAAAGAGCGTTTTGACAATGAGCCCCAATAATGTGTCTTTTTGTAAGGAATTGAGCCATGCATGATTTACTTGCCACCTTGAAAGACCTCTGTAATGATTCCTGCCTGAGCGTTAATTGTAGTCTCCAAATGTGGCAATTGCCATTGTTTGAATTTCTGTTGCAACCACCCTAGGTAGGTCACAAATAATCACTGGTTTTTTTTAAGACTCAATTTTTGTTAAACAGAAATACACAAATTAAAATTTCTTACAAGGGTCATATAAATCCTCCTGTCACTATGGAAAATATCCTTAGGGTGGAGTGCAAGGGGTACTGCAACAGGCTGAGAATGTGTGAAGACTGTGTGTGTGGGAGTTTGGGGAGGCCAAATTCACTTCTGTATGGACTGCATGGGGAGTCAACCACACATGTTCTGCCTGCAGCATAATTAGGGAACTCAGTCTCTGTTTGTTTGGTCCTCCATGAGCTTTATTATCTCCTCCTGACCATGTCTTGTCTCCTGGCTGTCCATTTGTTATTCTTTGTTTGTTGTCTCTCTTCACGTGCTCTGCTCATGATCAGCCTAATCTGAGTATTGCAGCAATTCCAAAAACAAGATGTCATTGTCCGCCAAAGTATCTGATGGAGGCACTCTGCCAGTATGTAGGTGCTGGCCTTCAAGGGCTGTCAAGGTTTTGTCCCCACTTTGAACCTGAGTACAAGAAGTGAGGACCTGCATGAACACTTCTAAGCTTATTTACTAGCTTAGGTCTGGTACGCTGCCACCAGCCAGAATTAGTGTCTGGCACACTTTCTATTCCCCCAAAACCTTCCCTGGGGAACCCAGACCCAAACCCCAGTGGAAGGACTTCCCCAACCTGTCTTTGGTTCTGTGGTTCTGTTCACCCCAGAATGGCCACTGGGATGATCATGGGCTAAGCTTTCCCTGGTACTTAGTTGGAACTACCAACTGTTTTTGAGGATGCCAGTCTTCCTGGTGTCCACCAGAAAGAGTCTCCTTGTATAAAAGTCCTTGTTCTACAACAAACCTGGCATCGTTAGAAAGCTGAGAGGCGTGTGGGGCTCCGCCACTGCCGCCTCAAGCTTATCCTGAAGGCGCATGCTTCTGCAGTCTGAATCTGTTCCCTTGAGTCTGGACACCAGTATCCTCCTTAGACTGTGGACTTGGCTTGGTCCCTCTGAGCGATGTAGTGATGGGTTGTTTGGTGCTGTGACTCGCTTTTTCTGCCTGTGCACTATGTGATATCCAGGCCGCTGAGCCTCTGGGTAGGTTGTCTGCGCTTGCCAAGTCTCAGCCCCGATGCCCTGTGCGTTGCAGTTGGAGATGGGTTGCAATCCTGGTTCAGTGTTGCGAAATGTTCTCGTACTGGTCTTTTCCAGTTCTGGTTTTGGACTGGATGCCTTAATGGTTTGTTGCCAGTTTGTTTGGCGGGATCCGGTCCACGCACGTCTGCTGGTCTCGCTAACACAAACGGGGCCCTGGGACAAGGCCAGGAAAGAGGGAGGTCTGAAGCTTGCTTGCTTGTTGTGTATACACACTTCACCTCTTGCCCACTACAACGGTGGCCAAGTCTTGTCCCCCAGTAGACATGGAGGAAATTTGATAAGACTACACAAGTCCACATTCCTGACCAGCCCTTTACTGACAGGAATTCAGCTATGCAAGTTTACAGATTTACATCGAATGGTAATCATTGCACTTGGCCTCTGGTAATGAATTTGGGCCAAAGGATTTGTGATAGCTACACTTTCCCCCATGTCTCTCCACACATATACTCTTCTGCCCACCTCAAGGTTCCCTCGTCTGAGGGTATTTGAGAGGCACCTAGGGCCTGCGGATCTTTGGTTGATGGTGTAATGAACTGCATCGGATTGGGTTCTTGGGGGCATGGCCTTTATGTCCCAGTCATTAAACATTTAAGAACATCGCCTCAGCTGAACCTGTCACTGGCCGAGTGGGTTTCTGAGACTGGTGAGTGGACAAGATAGGGATTTCTGGGCTTCCGGTATTGGTAGGTGGGTCTGGTTTGCCCTCGTGATAAGGATCTATTTGCATGCCCCCGTTATCTTCCCCTTCATAGTAGCCTTTTTCTTTCTGCTACTTCGACCCATTTCGGCTCCATCCCTCATACGCCTCGGTTACATTTTTGGGCTTCCCATCTAGAACACCTTTCTATTCTCAGGACACACTCTAAGAACTGCTCCAATGATTAGGAGGTGCAAATTCATCCAGAAATTTAACATTGGCTCCTGCATCATCCAGGCATTATAACTTTTCCAATGTGGAGGCATGCGATAAATAACCACATCGGTTCCACTTAGGGCCTAAACCTCAGGGCATGCTTAGGTGTTAGCTCAAATTCTGATTCTGCCTTGGTGAAAAAGTTTATAATCGCGCATCGTATTCCTTAGCACTTCACTGCCACCCTCTGCTAGGGTCCACGAGCAGAGGCCTTTCACCTCATGTCATGGCTTCAGATATGCTGTACCCATGCAAGGGTCCTTTCAAATTTCTAGAAGCTCATGCATCACCTGCTGTAGGTAGGAAAATTTCTTGGATATGGACAATAACTGCAAGAGTTGTTAGGATTGGCTGTCTCTGCTTAGCTTTCTAATTCCAGGGCCTGCGGTGGCCATCCCTGTTGATTTCATTTCTTTCTTACTCTTGTTTCTCTCCATCATCTCCTGTGGCAACCTCTTGCTTTCTCTTACTGCGTCCAGCCCTAGCCATATCTGTTTAACGCTTTCTGGCACGCCATTTTCTGCTCTTATGCGGCCGCACCCTCCTCTCAGCTTGTTGACGAGATTCTTAGCTCAGCTACTTGTTAACAGAGAGTTTCTAACTGCTAACCCTGAGAGGTGAAAGAAAGAAAACAATTCAACTTGTAAATGCCCTTTGCTGGCTGTCTGCTGCTCACAGCTTGAAGCCTCCTCTTAACAAAGACTCTGTTAAAAACTTAACACCTCTGCCCTCAGGCTGCTCCCAGCAACTAGAAATGGAGAAAAAAAATCTCACTAGCTTTTGTTCCAGCATCCCAAAGCGCTGCTCACCAAGAGTCAAGGTTTTTTCCCACTTTGAACTTTAGAGTTCAAGAAGTGGACTGCAATGAACCTCTAAGCTAATTACTAGCTAGTCCTGTACGACTGCCACCAACCAGAATTTAGTGTCTGACACTTTCTTATCTCCATACGCCCTTGGGTCTAAAACAAGGAGAATTAACCATCCCCCACTCCTTCGCCCAGACTTCCCCTCCCCTGGTTGCCTTAGAGCTCACACCCGCACCAAATTCCTTGATCTTAAACAAGGAAAAAATAATACAGGTTTAAAGAAAGAGTTTTTAATTAAAGAAGAAAGAAAATTATCTCTGTAAAATCAGATGGAAAATGCGATTACGGGGGTACTCAATTCAATAACCAGAAGGACCCCGCCCCCACAGGCCTTAGATCAAAGTACAGCAAACAGAGGTAAACAATCCTCCAGCAAAAATAACCCTTTACAAACGAGCAAACAAACATAAGCCTAATCCGCCTTGCCTGGCTATTACTTACGTTTTGAAACAGAAAGACTGATCAGAAAGATTGGTGAAAAGTCTGTAATGATGTCCCGTCCCTCTCAGTCCTGAGAGCGAATAACGAAGAAAAAAACCCACAAACACAGACTTCCCTCCACCAAGATTTGAAAGTATCTTGTCCCCCTATTGGTCCTCTGGTCAGGTGTCAGCCAGGTTTACTGAGATTCTTAACCCTTTACAAGTAAGAGACATTAACCCTTAACCATCTGTTTATGACAAGGGCACATCTGTAGAAGCAAAAGAAACAGGCCACAGTATCCTGTATGCACTCTTCAGTATTGAATAATAAGTTACATGCATCTCTTTCTCATTTTCCCTTGGCAAGCATGCAGCATGACCAGAGCACTAAACATGGTGAGTTTGACCTGGAGGGTAGTGGCAGGAGAAGGAATGCAAGACAAGACAAAGGGCCAGGGTAGTTTCAGAAGGGGATTAGTACAAGCGCCTAGGGACACTATTCTGAATACTGGTGCTGTTTTCCACAAGTGGAGGCAATTGAAGCTGCAATCACACTGCTGATCGTAACCAAAGATGCAAGGGTGCATCTCCTGCATGCGTGCAGCTTCAGACTAGGCCTGTTTGTGGCTCCCTTGCATGCTGCTTTGGTTCCTGCAGAAATAATTGCTGATTGGCATGGCAAAGTTTCCTACAGTGGGGGAAGAAACAAGGAAGCTCTGACAAGGAATTTTTGGCAGAGGATTCCAGAGTATCTGCAGGAAAGTCTTTCCTAGAGATCTTGAGCATTCCTGGAGATCTCAGTGGGCACTAACAAACTTTTCCACAAGGCCCCCACTAAACAGCTGTATAGGGGAATGAGAAGTAGTTACAAACAGTAGCTACTGTTATTAATTTTGATCCCATCTTTGCATATGAATCATTTAACAAAATAAAGGACACCTCTACCTCCTATAACCATGCAATATGAGAGAAAAATGAGTATTTACTGGAGCTCCCTTCTGTTTCAGGCATGCCACACCTGGACTGCTGGGAGTGTCTTGATGTCTCCAGAGTCAGAGGTACTGACTTGCCACATCATCTGATGAGACTGTTGCTCGTCCCACATCCTCCTCCAACTTTACTTCCTTGTCCGTGACTTTGTTCTTGGGGTTGACTCTGCTGGCCACTGCCTCTAATTCCTCCCATGAAGTATCTATGGGGCTCTGAGAAGGAAGTGGGGTCCCAGCTATGGATGACATGCAGCTTCTTTGTAGAAGTGGCATATTTTTGGCACTAGACCATAGTGGTGGCTGGCCTCTCTTGCCTTCTGGTGCCCCTGTCTCAGCGCCTTTATTTTAGCACAGCAATACTGTGCATTCCTTTTTGTGCCTCTTCTCATCCATGCCACATGCAAAGTTACTATGGCTGGTTCAAAGCTGTGAATATACAGCCTCCTCTCCCCACAAATCCAGCAACTCCAGTGTACTCTTTGCAGGAACCTGTTTGCTGTGGAAAGTCAGCTGGAAAGATGTGATGTTTGCTGAGCATGGACAGTTCACAAGAAGTGGAATTTTTAAAACTCCTGGGGGAGGGGCACATGCCTGTGTAACTGTCTGCAGGGCTTACCAGAGTGGTCATGATGGGTATTGTGGAACACCTGCTGGAGGCCACTTAGGGCAACATAAACAAGCACAGTGTCTACACTGACACTTCCTCACTTTAACTTTGTCACAAAAATTCTATGCTGCTCATCAATGTGGCTTTAGGTCAGCATATCAGGAGAGTTAAATAAGTAGGAGGAGCATTGTTGTGTGTACTCCACCACTACCTTTGTCAACAAAACCTATGTAGTGGAGATATGACCTGATTCCTTCCCCAGACCTGAAGAATAGTGTTGGGCACTTCAAAAGGTCATAGATCTTCCACCAACAGAAGTTGGACAATAAATGATGATATTGCCTTCCTACCCTGTCTCTTTGCTTTTACATTAGTCCTTTCAACTTAAATGATTCTTAGTCATCAAACTGAAATGGTCATCAAAGAAGGTAATAACTTTTTACTCTTAACAATCCTTGGAGAGGATTGATTTTTTTTTTTTGTCTTTCTGAGTTTGGTAAAGAAGGGCTAGATTTAAAAAAACCAGCCACGGTATTTTGGCTGCTTAAAGCTGCAGAGCTGTCCCTAGGGGATCCTATATGCATCTTTAGGGGTCCAATACCCTTTAAAAATGTATCCTGAGGTTTCTTAATCATTTCCAGATAACTATTTAGTTCCTCAATTACTGTAAATATTTTATATTCAAACGGCTTATTTTTTGTAATTTATATCATGTTCACTTGATCTATATTGGTACATAAGAAACCTCACTAATGATATAATAGCTTCCTGATATATCAGGTGCTTCCCTTTAGCGAAAAAACAAATGAACATTTTAAGCATAAGCTTTTTTTTTTTTTTTTTTTTTTTTTTTTTGCAATATGTAAAGAAATATTTTCATTTTTAAATGGAAACATGAGGTTACAAAGAACCAAACCATTTCCCAACTATAGAACTTTAAAGAAAAGTTGGAGGGGAAAAAAAAGAATGTGTTTATAAATCAATTTCAAGAAGAATATTTTTAGAAATCTGAGAGAAGGCGAAGAAAAGGTGTGATGAAGAACCTCCGAGCTTAGCTTTCTTGGTTGTGAAACACCATCTGCGACAAATCACCTCTCCTTCAACTACCCTTGGAAAAAGAATAGCTTCATATCCATTAACATGGAGGGGATGACCTGCTCTTTGAGAAGACAGTTGTTAGTTACTTGCATTTTACTAACTTGTTCCCAAAATTATAGTCTGCAGTATCTTCACCATCTATTCAGAAGGAAAGACTCCTACCACTACTGTGCAAGGCAAAGAATCACAATATTTAAATATTTCTAATAGAATATGGAATATTTAAAGCAAAATAGAGGTTATAAAGTTGTATTCCAGAGTCAGTGCAATCAGCCCTAGAAGTTGATCAGTATGACTTTATGGCCAAGGAGGTATCATTGTCTTTGACACTTTTCTTCCCTGACACTGAAAGAAAAGCAGAGGGCTTATTTAGTTTTATAAAACAACCAGACAAAACTAGCATGTGAACCACACTATTCTCTAAGTGTGAAGTAACTGAATAGTAGCTGTCCTAAATTTCAGTAAAGATAACTGTGTAATCTAAAACTATTGTCATCTTTAATATTTGAATTAATAATGGTTTCTCTTCTCTCCCTCCTCCCCCAACAATTGTGATCAAAGTGAGGGTTAATGATATCTTCTCCCCCACATACACACTTTGGGAACATACAACTGTGTGGTGTGAGTTTTTTGTTGTTTTTTTTTGTTTGTTAGTGAGAGTGTCTGTGTGTGTCCCTCTTTCTTTCCCCTCCTCTCCAAAAACAACAACAAAAACTGTGGCAGTGGTGTAGCACTAAAGCAGAAATGAATCTTGTGACTTGTCAAAAGAAGTGCTTTTGTGTGCTGCTTCAGATGAGGGGTTAGCTCAGCAAGTAATGTTCAGTTACATGACTTTCTCACCATCCTACCTCTTATTTCCTCAAACCATTGGGAATCTCCTCTACTTCCCCTTGTGTGCCAGTAAAGCATTTAAGCATTCACTGAGACAATGCATGCGCTAGTGCTTTGTTTAGTAGCAGGAGCTAGGCACATCCCCCTAGGGAAGCATGGAGGAACATGTGGGGGGGGCATGCCTGGGGCCCGGCCCGGCCCAGCCCAGCCCAGCCCTCACAGAGCATGGAGAGGGAGGGCCATCCATCTTTGCTGCAGGCCCAGGACTCCACCGGCTGACCCCACTCCCAGCTGTGGCCCTAGCCTCTTCTCCTTTACCCCAGCTGTCATAGCTTCCTATTCAGATTTGAACCTTAGCGTTCATAAAATGAGAAGCTAGCATGAAACCTCCAAGCTTAATTGCCAGCTTGGATCTGATATCGCTGCCACCAGCCAAAAATTCCAGTGTTTTGGCTCACTCTGGTCTCCTAAAAACTTCCTGGGGACCCAAGACTCAAGGCCCTGAGTCTCATACCCAAAGGGGAAAACAACCTACCTCCCCTTGTCTCCTCTTTATCTCATCCCTAGCTCCCCTCCTGGGTTATCCTGGGCGATACTGTACTTAACTCCTTTAATGCAAAACAGAGAGGCAATTACCTCCTCCCCGCTTCTTCCCCTGAGGCTGCACAGATTCACCCTCCATAAATCTAACCCAGAAGAGAATTTCCCTCTTCGTTCCTTCTGCTACCCAGAGAAAACTCAAACAGGTCTTAGAAAGCTTTATATAAAAAGAAAGAAAAACACATAAACATGATCTCTGCATCAAGGTGACAATACACAGGGCTATGCTTATAAGAAAATATATGAATACCAGCCTTATACAAATAGAATACAGTTTAATGTTCCAGCAAACTACACACATGTAAATTACAAACAAAACAATAAAAGCCTATTATTTTGTCTAACTTTGTACTCACAACTTGGAAACTTGAAGATTAGAAGCTTGAAGATAGAAAGATCTCTCTCTCATAGCTGAGACGACAGACAAAACAGACCAGACAAAAACATTCCCTCCCTGAGCTTTGAAAAATCCGGTTTCCTGATTGGTCCTCTGGTCAGGTGTTTGCTTCCCTTCGTTAACCCTTTACAGGTAAAAGAAACATTAACCCTTAGCTATCTGTTTATGACACCAGCTCTTGGGGGTGAAGGGCATGGACAGGGAAGGGGGCATGAGGTAAAAAGTTTGGGGACCACTGAACTAGGCTGACCATATGTTGGCTTACTAAATTAGCCTCAAGATGTGTCTTGACACATTTACATAATACTGATCTTCCTTGAGTATCTCAAAGTGCTTTACAATCATTGTAAACTCTACCAGAATTAATCCCTTCACTCACTCCTATTGTATATCTGGGGAGGGTAGAATGTAGCATCTCTTAAGCCATGCCACATTCTATAGTGGCTCGGAACAAGGAGAAGAATGCTGAATCCAGTTAAAACTTCATGGGGGAATTAGGCAAGCACCATGTAATTACCTGAGGTGGGATTTAGCCAGTTTAGCAGCATTAGCAATCAACTCTTTTAAAGTTTTCTTGAGTTCCTTCATAAACATAGTTGAGTCAACATCACCAAACATTTTGACCATAAATATTCCCTTTAGTTTATATGGATTTTATTTGTCCTCATCGTGTCTCCTTTTGTGGTAATTTTCTCTGAGCTTTCATACAACAGATTTTACTGGCATAACAGCTTATGGAAATCAACTGTGAAGCTTGCACACTCAGTTATTCACAGTGGAAGTGTTTTGTTTTACATGGGATGGGACATTAGTCACACAATTTGTCTGAGCTCCTAAAACATGTCCAAGAAGCAATTAGAAAAACTAATTAAAGATCTTACCTTGCCTTTCACTGATCACACACATTTTGCTTCAGTTATTGACACAGTGACTGTGGTTCAGACCAGTATGCACAATGTACTTTATGTATTTTCTATAGGATGTTATGCTACATGATGATGTAGAACAGAAGTCGCACAACTTATCACAAGAGCACTAGAACAGGGGTAACACAACAAACCAGACAAGGATCTGACCCAACTTCATCACTGTGATCACATATGAAGCTCAGAATTTGAGCAGTGAAAATAAGATTTTTCAGTTCACTGGCAAGTTAAAAATCATTTCTGATCAAACCAAAAGATTTTTGGGAGAGCTGGGTTTTAAAAGAAACGCCAAGTATTTATTTACTAAAATATTTTGGTTTGATTTTGACCATTTATAAACATTTTTATTTTTTTAAAGGAAATTTTGAAACTAAAAGTTGCTTCAAAGTGGAAAAACGTCAGAATGAAATACTTTTTTTTTTTACAATTCAGCAAATCCTACAGGACTGAAAGGGACCTCAAGAGGTCATCTAGTCCAATCTCCTGCACTCAAGGTAGGCCTATATAATAATTGGTTTTAAAAACTAAACCATTCCTGACAGGTGTTTCAAACCCATTCTTAAAACCCTCCAATGATAGAGATTCCACAAACTCCCTCAGCAATTTGTTCTTCTTAACCTGTGAGGATAGGACAAGAACAAATGAGCTTAAATTACAGCAAAGGAAGTTTAGACTGGACTTTAGAAAAAAAAATTCCCAACTATCAGGGTGAATAAACACTAAAACAATTATTTTTTTTTTGTCTTCTTCCTCATAGCAACAGTTTATGAACTTGGAAACTATTATCTAGAATAATAGAATATCAGGGTTGGAAGGGACCTCAGGAGATTATCTAGTCCAACCCCCTGCTTAAAGCAGGACCAATCCCCAAACACGTTTTTGCCCCAGATCCTTAAATGGCCCCCTTAAAGATTGAACTTAACCCAGGATTTAGCAGGCCAATGCTCAAACCACTTATTGTCTTCTCCCTCCGTCTTCTCTTCTGCAGACTAAACAAACCATATTTTTCCTCAAAGTAGTTTTCTAGATCTTTAATCACTTTATTTTGCTCTCCTCAGGGCTTTCTACAACTTGTCCATGTCTTTCCTGAAATGTGGTGCCCAGAACTAGACACAATACTCCAGCTGAGGCTTTATCAGCACGCAGTAGAGCAGAAGAATTACTTCTCTTTTCTTGCTTACAACTCTCTTGCTGTCAAGATTCCTTCCCCACTCTGAACTTTAGGGTACAGATGTGGGGACCTGCATGGACACTTCTAAGCTTAATTACAAGATTAGATCTTTTAACGCTGCCACCATCCAGAATTTCAGTGTCTGGAGCACTCCCTGTCCCCCCAAAACTTTCCCCTCCCTGGGTTGCCTTGAGGGACTTCACCAATTCCCTGGTGAACACAGATCCAACCCCTTGGATCTTAAAACAAGGACAAATTAACCATCCACCCCTCCTTCCCCCACCATCCCTGGTGACCAATCAATCCTTTTGGATCAAAAAAAAAAACAAGGAAAAAATCATGCAAATCTTAAAAAAAAAAGACTTTTAATTAAAGAAAAAAGGTGGAAAGAAAAACCCTCTGGGAGAGATTAGCATCCACTACTCTGAAGACAACGCATTCAAAAGCAGCAGAGGATGTCCCTGGGCACAATTGTTAAGCAAAAAAAAATACCCAATTTTATCATTTCCGTATATGATACCCAAGACACTTACAAAGAAAATAAACATAAACCTACTTAGTCCTTCCTAAAACTTACTACTCTGATAAGAGGCTGATTCCTTGATCTTTTTCACTCTGGCTGAAACTGAAACTCTAAACAAAGGAAAAACTTCCCTCCTTCCTTTTGAAACATCTTGTTCCCCCATTGGTTCTTCTGCTCAGGTGTTAGCTAGGCTAGGTGAATTTTTTAACCCTTTACATGTAAAAGAGGCATTAACCCTTAACCGTCTCTTTATGACACCTGCTAAAACATCCCAGAAAGAAGTTTGCTTCGTCCCGCCAACAGTGTGCACTTTTAACTCTTATTTCGCTTGTGAGCCTCTATAATACCCAAATCTTTTTCTGCAGTGCTTTTTCCTACATAGTCATTTCCCATTTTGTGTGTGCAACTGCTTGTTCCTTCCTAAGTGGAATACTTTGCATTTGTCCTTATTGAATTTCATCGTGTTTACTTTAGACTATTTTTCTAGTTTATTTTGGATTTTAATGCTATCCTCCACAGCACTTGCAACCCTGCCTAGCTTAGTATCATCTGCAAACTTTATAAGTGTACTCTATGGCATCATCTATTTGGTGATTTTCAGTCACCAAATCTCTGCATTTTTTTCCAGATGTTTTGGGCAAATAACTCATCCATCTGTACTCAGAATTACTTTGTGTGAATATGAAGACAGAGACTTAAATTTAAGTTGCTGTTGTTCCATAAATCTTAGACTACCCTAATATTTTTGAGGCAAAATGCAAGCATGAAGCTTGTGTGACTAGAAAGGAAAAGGTTTAATATCTCAGCTTTATAAACCCCTCCTTCTTAAAAGGACTCAGCAGTCAGAACTAATGCCATGTGATTGCTGTGACCAATCACAATTACCCAATACAGCCTGAATGTTAAATATCAAGCAATAAATATACTGTGAACTGTTCACAATAATCCACAAGTGTGCCAAAAATTAATCAAATTTGATTAGGGAATAAGTTCCAGAAAGTCACAATCTGCTTACAGACAAGCCTCAAGTGGAAAAAAAATAGTAAATTTATTCACTGAGTTATTTGTGCCAGTTATTATAACATAAATAAATCCTGTGCTTTCTCATAAATGATCTAGAAATAAGGGGTGAGCAGTGAGGTGACACATTTTGTATATACCAAATTACTCAAGATATAAAAGTCCAAATCAGGCTGTGAAGAGTTGCAAAGAGATCTCACAAAAGTGGGTGACTGGACAACAAAATGACAGATGAAATTCAGTGTTGATAAATGCACACTGTAAAACATAATGTCAATGACACATACAAAATGATGGGGTCTAAATTAGCTGTTACCACTCATTAAAGAGATTTTTGGGGTCATTTTGGATAGTTCTCTGAAAACATCTGCCCAATATGCAGTGGCAGTCAAAAAAGCTAACAATGTTGGGAACGGGACACCTAATCAGATATTAAATATGCAATGTCACTATATAAATCCATGGTAGGCCCACACCTTGAATTCTGCATGCAGATCTCCTTGCCCCAGCTCAAAAAAAGATATGTTAGAAATGGGAAAAGTAGAGAGAGAGAGAGAGAGACAAGTACAATGGGTAGGGACGTGGAACATCTTCCATATGAGGAGAGATTAAAAGGACTGGGACTGTTGTCTTGGAAAAGGGACAGCTAGCCACAGGAGGGTATGATAGAGGTTAAAAGCATGACTGTTGTGGAGAAAGTGTAAAAGGAAGTGTGATTTACCCCTGCATAGAACACAAGAACCATGAGTCACCTAATGAAATTGATAGATAGCAGGTTTAATACAAAGGAAAGTACTACTTCATACAACACACAGTCAACCTGTGGAACTCATTGCCAGGAGATATTGTGAAGGCAAGAACTATAACTGGGTTAAAAAAGAAGTACCTAAATTCAAGGAGGGTAGATCCATTAATGGGTATCAGCCAAGATGGTCAGGGATGCATTCCTATCCTCTGGATGCTCCTAAGCCTGACTGCCAGAAACAGGGACTGGACAACAGGGATGAATCATGTGATAACTGCGCTGTTCTGAAGCACCTGGAATTCTCCACTGTTTGGAGACTGAGTACTGGGCTAAATGGACCATTGGTTTGACCCAGTATGGCCATTCTTATTTGGTATTCTGATTTTTATTTATTTTTAAGCTGCATTTGACATATAGAGAACAGGGTGTAAAGGCTAAAGAGGGGGGTGGAGAAATTCAAAATTAATGCATAAGATGAATGTGTCTTGAAAATATGTAGTTGTCCGTACCCGAAATGCGGGTTCGGTGAATTTCTTTTGATCGAGTGAGGAGAAAACCGAGACCAGACAGGCTGGAAAAGTTCAAAACACCATGTGGCCGTTTATTAACAGGGGAAAATCACAACTTGGGCTGGGGAGGAGCACTTCTATCAACTAACAGTGCTATTAAAACAAGAAACCTTTACACAATCTAAACAAGCTATTTACGTCTATTTACACGCATAGCCAAATACTTCAAAACCAATTGCTTTTGTAAAAGGTAAACGAATACACCAAATTAAATGATCTGTGTGCACACTTAACCAAATATATACACCATTTAACCTGAATAGCAGTTCTTTAAAACAACTCAATTCTGGTACTATATATACAGAACTTTATAACAGACAGCAGCACATGCAGTGGTATACCAAATTAAAGGGGAAGAAGCGAGGGAAAGGTTAGGCAAAGCACAGACAGTTAGAGGGTAAGTACCATATTCCAGGCGCAGCTGACCAGCAGAACAGACACCAGAAGCATACCGAATCTGTGGAAAAATACCATAGAATAAATAAGCAATCCATAGAAAATACCGTGGAAAAAATAAGCAAACCGTGGAAAAATAATAAACAACACGACACGAGCTGGCTATATCCGGAGGAGACCCCTGGCTGAAGGGTTGATCAGGTCCTTCAGTCAGTTAGCGGATACTCCTACAGACCCTGGCTCGAAGCATGGTTTTATTCCAGGGACTGTTTTACACCTGGCAGAATTTGATTGATCCCTAGCTCCCCCACCCTCCAGGTTCCGAGCTGTTGCCCCCTACGTGGGCAGATCTTGCACACAGCACACTAGAAGCTACTAGAAGCTGGACTTAGCACACTAGCGTAGTTTTGCACACAACCCTAATCCGACCCTTTGAACTGAACTACGATTGGTCAGATTGGGCCCCTTTGCACAAGGCACGCTGGTGTTATGCACACAGCACTAACCTGACCCCTGGGTTGCTAGGCAGAAGAGCAGGAGACTGCACACGACCCTAGCCTAACCCCTAGGTGACCAGGTAAAAAGGCGAGAATCTGCACACGGCCCTTTAAGGTTGCACACCGCACTACGGTGCTGCACACAGTACTAGTGTGACCTCTAGATGACCGGCAATTGGCCATACAGACGCCATCTTAGACCAGAGGCCTTTGGGCTGCGACAGTAGTATCAGTCTGATTTGTATAAGCTGTATCATCATGACTTCAATACAAAAGTTACATTAAAACACACACATTCACAAAAGGCATACAATATTTTAGACAAAAACATTTTGAAACCAACTCATGCAGAAATTCGGAGGGAGGTGCGATATTGGTGTAGAAGAGGTTCCTTTTTAAGAAAAAAATATTTCGTGCCTGTTTTAGATTAAAGCACTGTCTATTTGATATAGCTCCCTCCCAGGTCCGGCTAACAAGAAAAGCTGGATCAACCAGCTGTAATACTAATCTATTGCCAAGGTCACTGATTTCAACTAATTTGAAGAAGGCTAGTAATTATTTTCAAATGAGAGAGTTTGTTGAGTACATGGAGGATAAACTCACCATGATTCAGTGGAGCAGTGCTGTTTTCATTCACACTTCATCAGCTCAGGAATGAGAAACTTAGCAGAAAGATGGCATAAAATGCTTCAAAAAAATCAATGATTGTAGCAAAACTGCAAAGTGACAATATTTTAGCTACAGGGAGGGTTCAATTTTATTAATTTGATTTATATTTTTTATATTGTACATTTAGTTTTCTTTTTGGATTTGTACAGCTAGAGTAAGAATGAAAGAAATCATGTGTGATTCAATGATGGTTTGTGACAAGTGATTAATTGTCACTAATTCTCAAGAGAATTAGTTTCCTTTTTTTTTTTTTTTTTTTTCCTTTTAACCATCTCTTTCATGGGAACTCCTGTTAAAGTCTCCCTATGAAAACAAGGAGTCAGCTTAACAGTTTCCCTATATCAGCTCTCTGTGTCATTTGTTATCATTTGTATCCTTTTTAATGTTCTCATAATCACTGCCTCCTCTATATAGAAGACATTAGGATAACAGTAAATTGCCTAAGAACCTTAATTTTCACTTTAACTTTATTAAATTTTCTGTTGACAATCCTGATGGGATATATCCTTTGCTGTGTAATTAATTCAGACCCTGAATGTCAGAACCAGATTTTTTTTGGCAATTAGTAGGTCCAGTAACCTTCCAGAAATGTGTAATTTTTCTCAAGCAATTATTAAGGTGTTTGTTCATCCGTCTCTAAATATGCTTATCTCAAATTAATGCTAATGGAACTTATATGCACTCTTCACTGGGAAATAAATACTTAGTAGGAAGCTTCACTGTAGATATTGTGGATCTCTTTGTAAATATCTACTGTCCCCAAGTGAATGATTAAATAATGCAAAATACATAGCATGTTTCTTTAAATATTTGATTCTTTGGGCCATATCCCCAGCTAGTGTAAATCAATATATCTGTAGTACCACTGATTTATGCTACCTGAGGATTTGGTCCCTTGTTCTCAACAATCCAATCAGATGTCTACATTGAAGTTATGTTGTTAAAGGTTTGCTATAATAAAAGATAGAGGGGGGGAGGCATGCTAGTGTGAAACTGAAACTTTCTTTTTTCACTTCTGTCACATGATAGGAGGCAGTATGGTCTGGTTCATTGACTGCAATGCTTAGTGTTGCAGTTTCTCCTTTACATACATATTTCCATTGCTTTTTGCTTCCATTTCATTCAGAAATTAGTTTTCTTTAGTACTCAAAAGAAGTAACTTGGTTCGCAGGGACAACTAGTTGTGTGTGTGTGTTTGTGTGGTGTTGTTTTTATTTTTTTAAATGACCTACTGGTTTCTACAAAAGATTTTGAAAATACTGTTTAAACTACTGGGGGATAGGGTGGGGAGAGAAACAAGGTGGGCCTGGTGAGGTAGCGTTGATTAGTGTTGTTTCTGTTTTCTTTGTGATATTACTTTCCAGAAAATCTAGTTGTTATTGAATAAAAAGCTCTAGCACAGATTCTCAAGGCTGGTGTTAACACTGTTTGGTATGGGATGTGAAACTGGCATTTTGAAGCGCACAGGTGTTGATAATTGATGTCATGTTCTGTTTGTCACTAGATTCATGTTAATCAATCAAACTTTCTCCAATATATCATTCTATTGCTGTCATGTTTTTTTTTAGCCAGTAATAGCCAATACATATTTTCTTTCCATCTAGTTACTTGCTTCATTTCTTCAACCCTGCCTCAGTTATAACAGCAACAGCTGTAGCAGAAAAACATTAGTTTGTGTGGCAGCTAGATTGGTTTGCTTATTCTCTAGCCTCATCTGCAGTAGATAAGGAGAAGGTGTGTTTGAACAGTCTGGTAGCTAACATATTGCAAAATCCTAATGTAGACGAGGCAAATTGTAATTTTAACTTTATTTAGCTGCTTGAGATGATCCTTGGGGGGAGCAAGGACTACACAGTTTAGGGTCACAGTACAGTAAGGGCTGTTTCTTCTGAAGCTGTGTAGAGATTTCCCCAGAAGCTCTTATTGGCTGGGAGTGGGGATGCTGCTGGCTTCTTGCTGCTAGCTTGTCTACCACTGTGGAGTGGGACAGCAACAAGGGATGGGGTTGCTCATTGCTCCCCACTGGAGAGAAGTGTTGCTTGAGAGCAGTGATGGGTGACTGGTGACTTGACTCCCACTGGAAGGGAGGGAAGTCATTCCGCAACAGACAGCATATTGGCTGAAGATTAGCTGTCTGTCTCTGGGTCTGACAGATGGGGGCTGGAAGGAAATGACTGCAGTTTTACTTTGTGATGTCAGGGAAATAAAGGTAGAGAGGGGGTCTCTAGAGAGAGTGGGAGTCATGCCTGAGCTGCTGCTCTAAGGAGAAGTGGGAAACAGCCGGGACACCAAGACCAGCCCAGCAATATGGGGAGTAGACTTGTCAGCCCACTCAGCTGGGGACTCAAGGACTCAGCACGGCAAGATCACACCCTAGAATCAGACTGCACAACAAGAGGGTTGCAAAGTAACTTTGTGTAGGTCTGAGCACTGGGGTGGAGCAGTGTGAATAATTGATTCTGATTTGCTGGCTAAACCCAAGAATCTCCTCTTCTTCTCACTTCCTAAAAGAACAGAAAGCTTCTAGATGAGCTGAAATGGAAAAAGTGGTGGGGATGGCCTGTTTGTTTGTTTGTTTGTTTTGTTTGTTTTAAAAGGGGGGGACACTTTTTAAAAAAACTCTTAATTTGAGGTTCAACAAAATGTTTCTGAATTTTTACACTTGACAATAATTTTGAATAAAAAGATTGAAACACTTCACTGAAAAGTCAAAACAAAATATTATTTTTAATTAACTTGTTTTGTGAACTGAAGACTTGGTATATTTGACATGAATTTATGTAATGGTGCAGTTTTTTTTTTCTTCAATGAAAAAGTTCAGCTGAAAATTTTTAACCAGGTGTACACTAGGGCTTAGGCTGCTTGGACTGCTAATCAAGTCAGAGAGAATTAATCTGTGTATTTCGAGATACTGGGGACTGGATGCATTGCACTATAGCTAGGGGAGGTATATGTGTGATTCCCATTAGAGGTCTCCTCCTGGAATCTCCCCTGACTCTGACTGAGGGTTCGCTCCTATGTGGATAAAGATATTATTTCGTTGTTGAGAGTTATGTCCATTCCTAGAGCTAACTGATGTCTGTCCAGGGTGGGCTAGTGCAGTGGTTCTCAACCAGGGGTAGTCAGAGGTCTTCCAGGGGGTACATCAATTTATCTTGATAGCATTTATCAACCTGGGGCCTGCAACCCTCATGGGGGTTGAGGGATGGGTTGAGGGGTCCCAAGTGCAGCGCCAGCATTAGGGGGTGACAAGCAGAGCAATTGCCCAGGTTTGCACACCACAGGGGAGCCTGTGAAGCTAAGTTGCATGCTTCAGCCCTGCTGCCTGGGTTTGAGCTTCAGACAAGACTCACAAGTGAAAAACAGGCTCAAGTATCACACTGAAATGTAAATACAATATTCATATTCCAATCAATTTATTTTATAATTATATGGCAAAAATGAAAAAGTAGGCAATGTTTCAGTAATAGTGTGCTGTCACACTTTGGTATTTTATGTCTGATTTTTTTTAAGCAAGTAGTTTTTAAGTGAGGTGAAACTTCGGGGTACGCAAGATAAATCAACCTTCTGAAAGAGGTACAGGGGTCTGGAAAGGTTGAGCACCACTGGTTAGTGGTTAGAAATGGGCCAGGAGGGTTGTCTGAGGTACATAGTCTGTGTAGCAACCACCCTACCATCCCCAAGGACTCCCAATTGACAATATTTACCTTGTACATACAAACCTGCCTCCATTCTATTTAATGGCATGCTAGTCTGTAGCTGACTCTTCAAAAGCCCGTGTCCTTGGGAACTAAACCTTTCCCCTCAAATCTATGGGCCAAATTTCAGCTTTCCAATCCTGGAGCCAGAGAAGCCATAGAGCCAGCGGCAGCTCCAGGCAGGGGCAGCTCCAGGCACCACCACGCCAAGCACGTGCTTAGAGCAGCAAGCCACTGGGGGCGCTCTGCCAGTCGCCACGAGGGTGGCAGTCAGGCTGCCTTTGGTTGCTTGCCTGCGGGAGGTCCGCCAGTCCCACGGATTCGGCTGCAATTTGGCGGCGGGTACGCCGAAGCCACGGGACCAGTGGACCTCCCGCAGGCAAGCTGTCGAAGGCAGCCTGACTGCTGTACTTGGGGTGGCAAAAAAGCTAGAGCTGCCCCAGCTTAGGGCTATCCCCTAGCCAGAGTACAATTACTCTGGCTGTATCTCTCCCTTCTACTGACAAGCTGATGCTGCTACCTCTGGAGCTCAGGATTCCCCTGCACTGAGGGAATCTTCAGATAGGTAGATCTGCCTGCTTTTCAACCCTTGTGCATCACCACCACGCAAAGGATTGGACTGCAGAACAGGATTTGCCTTGTTGACTTTTTTAATATGTGGATATTATCTAGGCTCATTTAAACTGAAGAAACTCCCCTGTAGCGCCAATGCCTAGGAACTCCTAGAGCAACAAAAACAGATTAATTTATTCCATCATTTAACTCTGTGCAGCCATGAGAACAGAAACTGGTCAAGAGTTCAAGCATCTGCTGTTACATTCCCAAAGGAATTGATGTCACTTTTTCTGAAAAGCATGGGACCACCTTTAAGACCGTGCAATGCTGGTTGCCTTAACTGTTTGCTAGTAAAGCAGGATTGTTCTTCAAGCCATTGCAGGTCCTCCTAGAAGTCTTATGACATTCTTTCCCATTTTGTGCAATTTTTTAATATTTATAAGTTTAATATTTTAAAGTCTACCACAATATCATTAAACTAAAAGGAGAGAACATCTTGATACAGAAAGACAAGGTTAAATGAAACCAGATTTTAAGGAAGTATTTTGATGAAAAAATCTATTATCCATAAATATTCAGAGGAAGATACTGGTGTTTTCTTATGGTATTTTCCCTTTAAATTAGCAATACTGCAATTCAGAGTTGTCATACAATTTTTCATTAAGCTGTTGAGACTGTTCGGAGAGAATTATTGCTTAACTGCCACCAACACTCAGGATTCCTAAAAGTAGCTCCTTGTATAATTTAAATAAATATCATAATACTGACGTCTTTCATTTATATAACATTCACTGCGACTCCTAAGGAAAAAACTACAAACTGTTTTCAAATGATAAGCTTTCATGCTACTTGATCTAAGTCACCATTCAGCTACCTCTACATTTGGAGCAAGGGATACAAATCCGAGCTTGGGTAGACATACTCATGCTACCTCTCATCAATGTAAACTCTAAAACCAATAGTGTATCTCAGCGGTCTCCAAACTTTTTACGCATAAGAACACCTTTTGAATTTAAGTGCAACCCAGGATCAACCCCACCCTGCTCACTCCTTCGCACCTCCCTTCATCACTCACTCTCCCCCACTCTCATTCACTTTCACCAGAATGGGGCAGGGGGTTGGGGTGAGGACTCTGGGTTGGGGCCAAGGAGTTCAGAGTATGGGATGGGGCTCTGGGCTGAGTCTGGGACAGGGAGTTGTGGTACGGTAGCGGATGAGGGGTGCAAGCTCTGGGAGGGAGTTTGGATGCAGGAGGGGACTCTGGGCTGGGGCAGAGTGTTGGATTGCAGGAGGGGGTTCGGGTGTAGGTGGGGGTATGGGATGCTGACTCTGGGAGGGGTCTCAGGGCTGGGGGTTGGGGTGCAGGAGGGATGTGGGCTCATGCTGGGTGGCTCTTACCTTGGGCAGTTCCTGGTCAGCACACAGCAGGGCTAAGGCTGCCTCCCTGACTGCCCCGGCCCCATGCTGCAACCAGCAGGCCCCTGAAGCCCCTGAGGGAAACGGGTCTCCACAAGCTGCCTCTCCCTGCAGACATCATTCCTTCACCTCCCAGTGGCTATAGTTCCCATTCCTGTCCAATGAGAGCTGCAGGGGCAGTGCTTCCAGGCAGGAGCTGCGCAAGGAGACTCCTGCTTCCCCTCAGAGTCGCAGGGGTGTGCTGGCTGCTTCTGGGAATGGTGTGGAGGCACAGCAGGCAGGGAGCCTGCATTAGTCTCACTTCTAGCAGCCGGAGATCGCGACTGACTGTCAGAAGTTCCAGAATTAACTAGTCAAGCGTGATCTACTGGTTAGTGACCACTGGTGGAGCTGCAGTAGCATAGGCAGTAGTGGCAGCATGGGCTAGACAACTTGTTTAAAAACCCACCTGGACCTTGTGGGTCCAGCTAGCCGATGCTACTGCTATTCATACTAATGTGGCTAAGCTATTGTTTTTAGTGTGCTAGAGCAGTTAGAGCCAGCGTATGTTTTTACGTGAGCTGAGAATCACACCGCTAGCTCCAAGTGTAGGTATACTCTATAAGATATAATTAATTGCTGTACTCTTAACTACCTTATTGTCATCTTGTAAATACAAATTTTTTTTTTCAGTAAGGCTACATTATTTCAAAAAATTATGCACATGCTTAACATTACTACTGTGAGTAGCGGCTAATCATGTGCATTAATGTTCACAGGATTGAATTAACTACAAGGTAATTCCATTATAATGTAATATGCAAAGTTTGACCAAAGTTTAAAATACAGAATACTCAAACTTTTTCTACCATTTATTGCATCAGACAGGAACTTTTGTACTTTCAGCAGAATCTCTGCATTTAAACAACTAAGTGATCTAATTCTCTCCTGACATAATATTGCATCCTAAAAATTCAAAACTGAGTCAAGCTCCCTCAAAATCATGAAATTGGTTTAAACATCATATCATTATTATTTTTTTTTAATTTTCCTTTTGAGCTTTTGGAGTTTCTCAGGTACTCCTCTGCAACAATGAGGGCTAAAAGAACTGTGTAAAAGAAGAAAAGCTGAGATTCTCAAACAATTGCATGACTCGAGGTGCTGGACTCTTATAAAAATTAAAATGCCACAAGACTCATATTAAAACCACAAGAGTTGACTACACTGCTGTTAGTAAAGTCTGGACTGGATGTTCAGTTTTCTTCCTATCAGTTTTTGTTCAGTACCTTCTTGAACAACACAGATTGTTGAGGTGTGTATGGTCAGGCTTTATTTCCTGAGCCTTTGTGTTTTTTTTTTTTCTTATTTTGTGTATTGCTCTTCTATACATAACCTTCCAGATCGATATCTTCCACCAAAGTAACCAGGACACCAGTTAATTGCTGCACCTTTCTAATTCTTCCTATTTTTTAATTACAGAAGACATGTTTAACTGAAGTCCTCTGCCTTGACCCAGGCTGCTGTACCATTCATTTTTGTCGCAGAGGATTTACATTTATTGTAACCTTACTGAATTTAGCAAGTACCTGAGAGAAACAGTCTCAGATGATTTATGAATCACTTAAGTCCAAAATCTGTAACTGAGACAGAAAACATTTTAAAGTACTTTAAATCCAGATTTCACTTGAAGCACAATATAATAGTTCTGTGGCACCTTATAGACTAACAGCCGTTTTGGAGCATGAGCTTTCATGGGTGAATACCCACTTCATCAGCATCTGACGAAGTGGGTATTCACCCACGAAAGCTCATGCTCCAAAACGGCTGTTAGTCTATAAGGTGCCACAGGATTCTTTGCTGCTTTTACAGATCCAGACTAACACGGCTACCCCTCTGATATAGTAGTTCTGTTATTATCAATGCCCTATAGTGCATAGCAAGAGGGTGTATGTGTGTGTGTATGTAAATATGAAGACACTTATCTGGACAATGAGAACAACAGTTACAGTAAACAGGATAAAATTAAATAAAGGATATCAGCATTCATGGTTCAAGACATAACACATCTAGTTACTGAGGGAGTTCAAGAAGTGATTTCTCTTATGGACAGGGATCCTTGGAGTTTCCTCTGAAGCATCTGGAACTGGCTACCTACTACATGGTATATTAATCTAAGTCAGTACATCAGTTCAAACTCCCTCAGAAGCACACTAGAGATTGCAAGTAAATAGCCAGAATACCTGATACAGCAGCCCTCCACACAATACCACTAAACCAATGGGTATTGTTCCTAGGCATTCAAATAATTGTGGAAAATGCCAGAGCATAGTACCAGAAAAGCAATATCAAGGTATCAGCCAAAACTCATTAGCTAATACTACTATGTAATTTATGGAAGCACCTTTTTGGGGGATAATACTTGTAAGTGAAATAAATCCACCCCCCACCCCCACCCCCGCGCCCTTCTCCTGCTCTAGATAAGACTTTTTGTGGGGAGTAAAGGGGACTCAAGAATATCAGGTATTGGTCGAGCAGTACATTCCTGGAACTCACATATCTCAGTGTAATGTAGCTCTAAGATGAGGAAAAAAGCAAAACATTTGGTCCTCTATTTTCCAATGATATATTAACAGATTTGTGCATTTATTCACCACAGAAATAGAGATTTAAAAGCAGCTGCCACTGCAAAAGAATCAATCATTCATAAACCATCTGAGCACCTTAGACAGTTTTTTGGTATGTTCTATTTGTTTGATGGAAACTTCATTTATAGATTTTTCATGCTAGTCTAATTGATTTGCAGGAGGGCTAACAACCCTATTTCCTGCACCTGGTTTGACAATTGATACCATCTGGGTCATTGAATTAGCAGCTGTAGTTCACAAGTTCTATCAGTTCAGATACATTTGACAAGAGTTCTGCTTCTTTGGTCTCTTCCAATTTATTTCCCCCTTTTATATGCTGAAATCTGCAGAGTGTCTTCATTGCAAAGCAAGGTTTCCTTAAGTTATGGGATCAGGATAATGATTATCACTGGGGAAAAAAAAATCCATCATCCTAACAGCAAAAACAAAGGGATGAATTAAACTGAAGGGCACATCTGCATTTTATTTACTTCAGTGGAGATAAAGGGGGGGCTCAGCATCTCATAGGAGCAGACCATTATCATGAAGTAGCTAAATAAAATTATCCAACTTTATTAATTAGAACCCAATTTTGTCTAATCCTCTGGACCCCAGAGAATTCTTCCCAGTTCACTAAATCTTTGAGTCCAGTTTCCCAGTTAGGTAAATTGGGAGAATAGCAGTATAATAGTCTCCTACCAACAGTTGAAGATACTTGGTGTATTTTCAGATTTTACTTATTTTTATATATATAATTCTACAGATGGGGAAACTGAAACACAGGTAAAATGACTTGATTCTGAGACAGTACGGCCTGCCTTTGGTCTGAGCTGGGGCCTAGTAGTCACAGGACCATTCTCATCCTAGTGCTGATTGACATGATATGCTAACAATGACTTATTATGTGACTTTGAACTGATTGGTTAACCTCTCAGTTTCATTTTACCTAATGTACATTTGGGATAATATTTATCTGCTTTATAGGGGGATTGTGGCCCAACTAAGTTCTGTTTCTGTATTGGTATAAGAGCACTAAGTGTGCCTCAAAAGACGTAGGAAAAAAATATTCAAGTGTCTTAAACTCCCACCATGTGCTCATTCCTTATGCTATTATTCCTATATGCCATTCCTTATATTTGATTCTGATGATCTTCTTAACTATTCTCCAGTATTCTAATTTTCCATTTTTGGTTAAAATGAGTGCAAAGGGTGTGGCAAGACAATCCTGAATACCTAGATGACACAGATCTCCTTGGCCTTTGTCAGTCTAAGTACAGAGATTTCACTAGTTGCTTAACTTGATGATTTTCTCCTGACAATGGACGAAGATTAGTTGTCCATAATGATATTGTTAGGGATATCAGCTGTTTCCTGTACTAATGTTCACAATACTGAGCACAAGTGGATAAGACATGCCATTCCCTGGAGTGATTTTGTTCCAATCTCCAGGGGGATTGAAGACAATTCCTTTTGTGCTCAGATGATTCACTAGTGTAAAAACTCCCTTCTCTCCTTTCTTGTTAAATTATGTACGTGGTGTCATTGAGAGGGCTAGAGAGCAGGCATGTATCTAAATTTAAGAGCTTGGGCACAACCAGCAAAACCAGGGTAAACTGAACTGATGCAAGCTGTATATTAACTTGGCACTACACATCCTTGATGGGTGCATAAATCCTAATGCAGAAAAAACCCTAACCACTCTCATGTTCCATCTAGACAGCACTATTCACTGCCTTACTGTTTGGTAAAGATCGGAGTGTAAGAGAAGGTTATGGGCAGAACTTGACCTGGATAAGTCAAAAGTGTTGCTGGCAGGATTTGGGAAGCAACTGGAAGATCTGGCAAAGGCTATAAATGCCCCTTTTTAGCATCTGTTCCTGTCACTTGTTACTTGAGTTCACATTCTGGTGTATTGTTGAATCCCCAAGAGCTGGTACAGGATCATATAGCAGCCGCGATTAGAATGGCTTTCTTTTATGCTTTGTCTGCGCAAGAATGTTGCCAGTCACTTCTGTCCTGATTCTTGTCTGTCATCTTGTTGTTCAAATACTGCAATGTGTTGTACATGGAACAACACCTTACATGAAATTGAAAACCCAGTAGAGTGCCAGAATATGGTGGCTTTCTAAATAGAGTTTCTCTCTGTGATTATGTGACACCAATATTCTGGCGTCTGCATTGCCTGCCCACTGATTTCTAGGTGGAGTTCAAGGTATGGCTTTTGACCTATAAGGCCCAAATGTTTTTGGCCTTGCCTATTTCTACATATAGTATTATTTGTATCTGCATATGATATTATCACAACTGTAGTCAGTAGGGGCTTTTGAGCTGGAGACTTCTTGTAAAATAGAGGGAATTTCTGGAAGGTTGTTTCATTTAGAATCCCTTATGGAAAATAATCTATGGCATACACAAGCAGGTCAATGTTTCAAGGCTGAGACTGAGCAAAGAATTTGAACATAAAATCCAACTTATGCATATAAAGTATTCATACCTTCAAAACATCTCCAGCTATATTCTTCAATCTTGATTTGTACTTTAGATTGCCATAAAATAGGATTTTGGACAAATTTAGCCTATCTGTCCCTGCTGGATTTTATATATACAGAAAACCACTGACTAGGTAATAGTGGCATGCACCAAATTCAAACACTCTGTTTTTGAAAATTCCAGAAGTATTTACAATCATCTCTGGGCAGAGAATAGATAAACAATTTCAGTCTGAAGGAAACCTAAATAAATGAGACCACCTGAACAGGGAATTATTATAAAGCAGCATTTCTACTTTAACCATAGCTGTAAATACTGCTACTACTATAGTGATGCTTAGAATTCTTTGAGTAAGTGTGCCTCATAGCCAAGGTACATAGATTCATGCTAGTTCTGCTAAGGTAGTATGCTAAAAATAATAGTGTTGACATTGTGGTCCAGGTGGTGGCACAGGCTAGCCACTCAAGTACAGACCCAAGGGGTTGAGCAGGCTTGTACTGGGGTGGTTAGCCCATGCCGCCACCCATGCTGCAATATCCACACTGATATTTTTGGTGCGCTAGCTTGAGCAAACCTAGCATATTTGTCTAGAGTATTTTAATGTGCAAAATGAATCTCAGATATTTCAAATTAAATACAGTGTTTGGGGGGAAAACACAAACTTGTTGCAATATATTAATAATAGATGCTTTATGTTACATATTAGTTTATTAAAAAGCTCTGAGTCACTGAAGAACAAAGCCCTTAGTGGAGAGAGTTGCCAGCACTGATCTCTTCACAACTCTCTCCCATGAAACATAACTTTCAGGCCCCATGAGTACAGCTAGTCAGCGACCTGTTTCTGTTATTGCAGCATGCTGTCAGGACTGTAGCTTTTGAAAGAGGTATTCATTAAGTGTGCTACCCTTTCCTTGGAGAGCAGGATATTGAACTGTCAGAGACTAGTAAGAAAGCCACTGTTTGAACTATTTCAACTGGAAATGGTAAGATCAATGGGGACTCCACTTTTCCCTAGAGTCTCTGTTTATTTTCTATCCTAGAATTTTGCACATTTTAGTTATTGACCCAGTAGAAGCATATCTCTGATAGTTTGCACAGCATATTACTAATTCATTCTTTATATAAATTGGGGAAAAGAGGGATTTGCTAATATCATGGCTTTGATACACTGAGGTGCTATAACCTTTGGGAATTTTGCCCTTTGATTCGGGAGCTCTTTTGGTTGATTGGTATATGCATTCTATTCCTCTTCTCTCCATCCCCCCATGTTGGGGCAGGGAAATTTACTGCTATCATAATTGCAGCTAATGGAGTGTTACCGCCTTTGGGTGGGTTGGCTACCATCCATGAGGCATTGATTTATGAACTTGGAGTTATTTTCTGGAAGGAGAATTAATTCCCCCTTCATTTTTTCCCCTTCTGTTGCAAAGGAAGAATCAATAGTTTTAAGGATGCTTTTTATAGTGTAACACTTCAAAGGAGTAAAAAAGTCTGATACCTTATGTAGAGTTTTCATGAACACATTAATGTTTAAAAGTCTCTTTAGAACTACCTGGCAATCTATTTCTTCACTGACTCTTCTAAAATTGCACCTATTAAAGTCAGCATTGGATTATGACGAGGTGTTTCTATAGTCAGTGGAGTAAGAGACAGAGGGGAAAACTCCACATAAATCAATGCAGTTTTTTCTATTAACTCCAAAGGGGTTTGGATTAAGGCTGATATGGTCACAGTCTCCCCATACTCTCCCCAGCCCTAGCTAGTATAATATGCAATGGTGAGCATTAGCGCTTCCTGGTGACAGAGAGTTGCACCAGAGCCAGCTCTATGTAGGTAAGGCACGATATAGCTTCAATTACCATGATGTCTGGGCTCCCATTGTTTTTAATCTAGTTATCCAAACAACAACCCTGTAAATTAGAAACGTGTTATTCCCATTTGACAGACAGACAACTGAGACACAGAATCCAAGTTGACATAGAAAATCTATTGTAAAGTAGGAAATTGATCCTGGACTGCAACCTTTAACCATTAGGACATCCATCCTTTCTAGTAGCTATTGGAGTACTTTCAAATCATAGGAGATGCCAACACTTTTCAGTATAGTGTACAGAAGAGTTCCAAGCACATCAATAAGTCACAAAGTATTTGCAAGATATTTATGGGAAGTCAATAGATTTGAGCAATTCAGCTCCATTCAAATAGTTTCTTTACAGAATTTGAAATATATATATATTTTTATGTGAGGAGCTAGCCACACACCTGCCTCTGAAACTAACGGGAGTGGTGTAGGTAAGTTTCCTAGTGGAATTTGAAAATCCCACCTATAGCCTCTTTTTTTATCATGAATTTTCAAAGATCAGCTTACAACGTTCTCAGATTTATTTGTTCTAAATTATTTGTTGCATAAATTACTTGTTAAATAAATTACAGAACCCTCCCCCTTTTTAGTCTGTACTTTGAACAACTAGTTATTGTGAATGTTCAGTACTCACCAATCAAGACTACATACTTTTCAGTTTGAATTGGATATGTTTCAGTTCCTTGATCAAATAATTTAACTGGTCAAATCAGGTGTCCCGCACAAGCTCATGTACCCTGAATTTAACATTGCTTTCTCAAATTGATGCAAAGTTTGTACTAGAAGAAATATCTGCACATAAACGTATTCAGAAAAATATGCTTTCAAAGTGAAAACAAAGCATACACAAAGTTCATTGTTTTCCTCTATATTCAAGTGAATATTCATGGATTTGAAAGGTACTTACCTAGCTGTAGTAATAAATCACAAGGGATATCAATATGCATAGCAGCAATCTACCAGTACTTAATGTTTGGGGGGCTTTGTTTTGTTTTAAATTACAAAGACATTTTTCTCCCTCCTTTCCTAAACATAAAACTGATGTGACATGACAAGAACATTCTGCTTTACTGCAAAGTAGTTAGTAACACATTAAGTTTACTGAACTAATATATGAGCTAACATAATTGTTTCAGGGAACTGTGGATAAATAAGTTTGTACTTTTTTTTTTTTTGGTTATGTTGACGGAATCAGTTTAATTCATTGTTTGTTTTTTTGGGGGTCACACCTACATTTCAGTTAACTAGTAGTGTTTGTTTAATTGGGACATTCCATTATTCATACTATTCTATTTATTTGGAACAAGTAACCCAACAGTTTTATAAATAATCTGACGACTTTTTATCCATTCATTGGAAAAGGAGAGATTTATAGAAAAAAATATATATGTTCAATAGTCCTTCAGAAAAGAATGCCTGGAAATACCAAATGAACATTATAAAGTGAAAATTCCCACAACACTAATAACCATGAAATCAGAGACTTAACTAACCAAACATTATTTAAAGTATTGAACTATAGAGTATACAAATAACATAATCTCTTTTATTAAACACTTCAGTTTCTTACTGCACATAAAGAATTTGAGATAATTCCTTCCCCTACCTGAACAGGTTCAGCCATCTGTATGAGCCTGCCAGTCAGGTCCTGCAAGGAGGATTTAAGAGGCTGCACAAAGGATGGGGATATGATTAGGTGACATGCACAAGAAACAGGTGACACAGAGCACAGCTTGATGATGGCTCTCTTCCTGCTATTGTGAGCTAGAAGCGACAGAGGAGGGAAAAAGACCTGGGTGTATTGGTTGATTGGTTGATTATCAGGCAAGGTATTTCCAACAGAGATAGGGAAGTGTTGTTGCCATTATACAAGGAACTTGTGAGACTTCATCTGGAATACTGTGTGCAATTCTGGTCTCTCATGATTAAGAAAGATGAATTCAAACTGGAACAGGTGCAGAGAAGGGCTTCTAGGATAATCCAAGGAATGGAAAACCTACCGTGTAGAGGCGACTCAAAGAGCTTGGCTTCTTTAGCCTAACCAAACAAAGGCTGGGGGAAGATATGATTGCTCTGATGTATTTATAGAGAGCAATAATTCCTCTCCCTCCATGGTAATTATTTAAGTTAAGCACCAATGTGGACACAAGAACAAATGGATATAAACTTGTCATCAAGTAATTTAGGCTTGAAATTAGATGAAGTTCTGGAACAGCCTTCCAAGGAGAGCAGTGGTGGTAAAAATCCTAACTGGCTTCAGGACTGAGCTTGAAAAATTTGTGGAAGAGATGGGACTGCCTACAATGGCAGTGAATGCTATCAGCAAATATCTCAAACCAGGAGGGCTCTCAGTTACTATAGAGAATTCACTCCAAGGCATCTGGCTGGTGGGTCTTGCCCACATGCTCAGGGTCTAAGTGATCACTGATATTTGGGATCAGAAAGGCATTTTCCCTCGGGTCAGATTGGCAGAATCCCTAGGGCAGGGGGAGTTCATCTTTCTCTGCAGCATGGACCACAGGTTTAAACAACTGTAAATGGTGGATTCCCTGTAATGTGAAGTCTTTAAATCATGATTTTAGAACTTCAGTAACTCAGCCAGATGTTATGAGTCAATTACAGGAGTGGGTGACTGAGGTTCTGTGGCCTGCAATGGCAGGTCAGACTAGATGATCATGATCATTCCTTCTGGCTTTAGAGATTTACAAGTAATGGGATCAGGGCAGGGTTATCCCAGAGAAGGAGCATAGGTGGAGAGAACTGTGGGTTCAGTGTAATACTTTATTTTTGCGAAGGGGGGGTTGCCACATTGTAGTAGAGTCTCAGCTGTACCCATGTACTGAGTGCAGCTTGGGAGAAGGGGTGTTTGCAGTTTCTTAATCTTGGGGCCAGTTGTACACTAGTCTTACCCCTAGTGCATTTAGAGTATCCAGTGCCCTGCAACTGGCACTAGCAACATTGGTGGAAAGGTTACGTTTTTTGTGGGGAGGAGGTGTTAATGTGAACAAGATTATGATTTAGTTTTGGAGATGGGAAGCTTTTAGATTATTCAGAAGTGAGCACCACACAGAGAGTTTTAGATTTAGTTGCATTTATTTAAATGATTAGCTGTTGAAGTAGCCATTTGATTTTCCCTATTAAAAGAAAAAAAAAGTTTTTATAGGAAAGATTTTTAGTGGAAAAATATATATATTTCTGTATATATATAAATATAATTTTTCCATTAAAAATCTTTCCTATAAATTTTTTTATTTTTTTTAAATAAGGAATATATATATATCGACAATCTGACGATAAGTGGGCTGCTGGAACAAACCATTCATGGACGAGACAAGAGAACCTGGAATTGATGGAATGCTACTACAACAGTAGACCTAATGAGAGGGGATATATGAAACGTATGGGGGGACTGTGGATGGACAAAAGACCTACATCCACACTTACTGAGAAACAGCTAGTTACCCAACGCTTCAACATAGTAAAGAGGAAGCTGCTCTCACAGCCTGAGATAGACCAACTCCACATTACATCCCAGACTCAAGAAGACCTGGAAGAACAAGTGGATGTGCAGCCCACACCTGAAGCTGAAACTTCACTGCCACCCCCTCCATTGCAGAGCACAGCAGCTGATATGAGGCATAAGATCATGGAGAAACTAGCTACAGTCAATCCTCGAGACCGATTACCAAGGCTCAGTGGAGAAGTACCATCAGATAGTATGTTAGAAGATGCCAATAGAGCCCTCATGACAATCCCTACTACCCCCATAACTCAAACCAATGAACTAGTATACGCTACAGCCTCTGTAATCCTGGAGATGCTTGGCTACACGATCAAGAAGAACAACAGTATGTACCCACCCTGGAAAATGAGGTTGGAGGATAAGATCAAGGCGACTCGGAGAGAAGTTAGTCAGCTGGTGGAACTACAGAAGGGTGTAGAGATTAAGGATAAGACTCGGCTACTGAAAAAATACAAGGGCCTGACTCCATCTGAAGCCCTAGAGACTGCTAAACAAAGGCTCACAGCACTGGCTACCAGGCTAAGGAGATACACTAGAGAAGCAGAGGCCAAAAAAGTAAATGCCCTGTTCTCCAAAGAACCATCCAAGGTGTACTCCCAGCTGCAGTGCAACAACACAATAACAGCAGAGCCACCAGCAGCAGAAACTGAACAGTACTGGAAGAACATATGGGAGAAAGAGAAGACTCATAACACCAGTGCAAAGTGGCTGCAGGACCTGAGAACAGAGCACAGCAATCTCCCAGAACAGAAACCAGTCACCATCACAGTAGAAGACATCCAGCAGCGGGTCAAGAACATGAAGAGCTGGACAGCACCTGGACCAGACATGATCCACACCTACTGGCTAAAGAAACTAACAGCAGTGAATGAACGCCTAGCAGCACAGATGAACCAGCTGCTAGCAGCAGGCTCCCACCCAAACTGGCTAACACAAGGAAGGACAGTGCTGATCATGAAAGACCCCTGCAAGGGGACAGAACCGTCCAACTACCGGCCAATAACCTGCCTCCCCACAACATGGAAAGTCCTATCAGGCATCATAGCTGCCAAGCTACAGGACCACATGGGCCAGTACATGAGCACAGCTCAGAAGGGCATTGGGAACAACACCAGAGGCTCAAAACACCAGTTGCTCATAGATAGAGCAGTCGCCCAAGACTCAAGGTCTAGACAGACCAATCTGAGCACAGCCTGGATTGACTACAGGAAAGCCTATGACTCAATGCCGCACACGTGGATCTGTGAATGTCTGGCGCTATACAAAGTCAACAGGACACTAAGGACCTTCCTCAAGAACTCAATGGGACTATGGAAGACAACACTGGAAGTCAACTCAAGGCAGCTTGCACAAGTGGCCATCAAGTGCGGCATATACCAAGGTGATGCACTGTCCCCGCTGCTGTTCTGCATAGGCTTAAACCCCCTCAGCCAGATAATCACAAGGACTGGATACGGGTACAAGTTCAGGAGTGGAACTACCATCAGCCACCTCCTCTGCATGGATGACATCAAGCTGTATGCTAAGAATGAACGAGACATCGACTCGCTAATCCACCTGACGCGGATCTACAGTGAGGATATCGGGATGTCATTCGGACTGGAGAAGTGTGGCCGGATGGTAGTGAAGAGAGGGAAGGTAGTCAAGACTGATGGGGTGGAACTACCAGCGGGCCACATAGCAGACATACAGACCAGCTACAAGTACCTTGGCATCCCACAGTCACATGGAAACCACGATGAGGAGGCAAGGAAGACAGCAACATCCAAGTATCACCAAAGGATAAGACAGGTCCTGAAGAGCCAGCTCAGTGGGAAGAACAAGATCCACGCCATCAACAGATACGCCCTGCCGGTCATCAGATACCCTGCCGGTATAGTGAGCTGGCCAAAGGAGGACATGGAGGCTGCCGATGTGAAGACCCGGAAGCTCCTCACAATGCACGGAGGTTTCCACCCCAAGTCCAACACCCAGAGACTGTATACTAGCCGGAAAGAAGGCGGGCGGGGCTTGGTGAGCGTCAAAGCCACTGTCCTGGATGAAACCCGGAACATCCAGGAGTACATCAGTAAGATGGCCCCCAAAGATGAGCTGCTGAGAGAATGCCTGAGGCAGCAGCAGACATGGGAGGAAGACCAAGCAGAAGAAGTGCCATGGCAAGACAAGACCCTGCATGGGATGTACCATCGACAGATAGCTGAGGTGGCTGACATTGGGAAATCCTACCAGTGGCTGGAAAGGGCTGGACTAAAAGACAGCACTGAGGCACTGATCATAGCAGCACAGGAACAGGCACTGAGCACCAGATCCATTGAAGCAGGGGTCTACCACACTAGAGAGGACCCAAGGTGCAGACTGTGCAGAGAGGCCTCAGAGACAGTCCAACACATAGTGGCAGGATGTAAGATGCAGGCAGGAACAGCATACACTGAACGGCACAACCAAGTGGCTGGCATTGTGTACAGGAACATCTGCACAGCGTATGGGCTAGACCCTCCCAAGACCAGATGGGAGATTCCACAGAAGGTTGTGGAGAATAGCAGGGCTAAGATTCTGTGGGACTTCCAGATCCAGACGGACAGGCAGGTACTGGCCAATCAACCAGACATCGTGGTAATAGACAAGGACCAGAAGACAGCGGTGGTGATAGATATAGCAGTGCCAAGTGACAGCAACATCAGGAAGAAGGAATATGAGAAGCTGGAGAAGTACCAGGGCCTGAAAGAGGAACTAGAGAGGATGTGGAAAGTGAAGGCCAAAGTGGTCCCAGTGGTGGTAGGAGCACTCGGGGCTGTGACTCCTAAGCTGGGTGAGTGGCTCCAACAGATCCCAGGAACAACATCAGAGCTCTCTGTCCAGAAGAGTGCAGTGCTAGGAACAGCTAAGATACTGCGCAGAACCCTCAAACTCCCAGGCCTCTGGTAGAGGACCCGAGGTTGAGGAAGACACATACCACCCATGGGGGTGAGAGGGGAATTTTTTTTTTTTTTATAAAACCCTAAACAAACTAGTTTTTCTGCCATGCTAGCACTAAACCAGTGAGAATTTTTCAGCACTCATGTTTGTATGGCCCTACTGCTGCTCAAGGGATGCATAATTACACAGAAATATAATTAATGACAATATGCAATGGCTCAAAGGCACCAGCAAAAAGAAGCTGTACAATGCATTCGTAAGATAAAACATTCCTTTCCTTCGCTTTATTCGGTCCTTGTAAGGTCCACTCTGAATTGCAGTCCCTGAACTTGGTAATGTTTGCCTTCCATGGTCATCAGGAGCTACTCAGCATAAAGGAAGTTGGGATGAACACCTCAAACAAGTTGCACTACTCCAGTAGTACAAGGGAGACATTTGAGTCAGTCATTTCTCAAGTCAAAATTCTTACCTTGCTTCCTCCTTGCTCTTGAGAAGTGGTGGTTTGCTGTTGCTGTATAACATGATCAGGACTTAAAAAAAAAAAAGGGGTGGGTATCTTTAGACCTACTTAAAAACAAACTCACTATGAGTGTGATACCTTCTATTTAGAGTGAAAACATAACCATGAGAAGTGACATGCATTTAGTGAAATTATAAGAACATAACAGACACTTTATCAATTTGGTGACTATACCCTGTGTCTTTATGTTCACACTCCAGCAGCGTTAAGAGAATGGAAGACAAAGCACAAACAAGTCCATAAAAACATTGCTAACGAAGTCTTAAAGAAACAGTGCAGGTGAAGCAAATCTGAGTCTCAATGTTCTTTGGTTTAGCTCTCATTTTCTGTAAAGCTGTTTCCTCTGATCTAATGACAGGCTGTTTCTATCAGTCTTTGTCTTTGTCTGCTGTATGCTCCAAAAGTCTGATCCCAAACCAAATTATACTTGCCTGTTTTTTTTCTTTTTCTTTTAGACTTCACGGTATGCTTGGGTCACAGTTCTCAAGCTCTTCTCTGAAACCAGGAGAGCTAGAAACTTTATTTATTATTTTAAATTAAAGCAGAGATTCTCACCTAATTTCTGGGGCTAGAAGAAAAACATTCAGTGTCATAAAATTTGCAGTGAAATCATGAGTGCTGGCAACTCTGTGTTCTGAAATGTGCTCTCAGTTTCTGTAGGAAAATGTGGCCTGTGGAGACTACAGTTCTCAATATGCAATTCTGCATCTTGATACAGGATGCAGAAATGCAAACTATCTCCATGGTCTGCAGTTCTGAAAATCAGAGTAGCAATAAGGCATTTTAGAACTCCAGTCTGGGCCACTTTATCAGGTCAGGGGACGGGGAGTGAAATCAGTGCAACCCATATATGCTCAGCCGATTGCTATTGTGGCCTGTATATCTATAATACTTCTAAAGCATCCTTTCAGCATGCTATCAAATAACTTGGACTAGATTCACAGAAGGATTTAGGTGCCTAAGCATCACTCCTCCAAAGTTTGTCTGCAAATCTATTCCTTAATCTACTTTCGGGTGACCCGATGATTCTTACAATTAGCTATCGTAAGCGGATGTAGCTTCCCAGTTCAATGAGTGACAACACCGAACTCTGCTGCAGTAGAATGTTTAGTGCTTCGGAATGTTTAGTTCTCGTAGCTTTTCATGTTCTCCTAAACACTTCTCAGTCTCCATAGCAGTTAGTAGATTATTCTCAGGACCTTTTTGCTTACCAGAGAAATCAGATATCTTCCTGGACGTGGTTTTGAGTTGTAGTCTAATATTGGTGCTCTGTATGCCACATGCAGGCTTATAATGGAGTATTAAAAACACACAATCGGTGTCCTTGCAGCCTTGGTTTTATGGTTTCTGTCAGTGCTGGATTAAATAATTTTGGGGCACTGCTCACTGTGAAATTGCCCCACCCACACCTTCATTAAACTAGATAGAAAGGGCCAAAGCTTGTGGGGTCTCTGCCCTCCCCTTGGGGATGGAGAAGGGAAGGAGGAAGAACTCTGCCTTGCGTGTGGCTGGAGGGCTGCTCCTGATCCCACATCTCCCTGAACTGTGGCCCCAGTTCTACTTCTGGGTTCTTAGCCTGGTGGGTCCCTTTGTGTCTGGTGCAATGATGTCAGTGCAGTGACTGTGAGATCTGGGCCCGGCCAGGATGGGTGCAAAACTTGAGTGGTGCTGCAACCTTGTGTGCCAGGTTCCAATGCCACCCACTGAAATTTGGCCTAGTCCTTTGATGGTGGGTTGGCTGGACCAAACCTGAGAGGGATGCCCTGTGCAAGTACATCCAGTGTACATTTGTTAATCTGGGTCTGATTTCTGTGGATGCAACTGCATCCATGGATCCCCACTAAATCCTCCCTGATTGTAATATTAAACATTAAATGAGATGCCTCTAGTTTTCCCTGCATATGAAGACAAATGAACAGTGTATGTTGGATGTTGTAGTATTTATGTATTTGTGCACTTCAAAAAGTATTATATAAAGAGATGGAAGTCATACACTATAAAGAAATATTAATGCAAAAGCTTGCCTATTAATTTTTCCATTTCCCATGTAGAAATTGTCTATTTTAATTTTATTAAGGTAGAGTGATAAGGGAAAGGAGTTCTAAAATGACTGTAGCATTCAATGTTTGTGTGTGTGTATATATATATATACACACACACACACACAAACAGGCTACTTGCAACTGTGCAACTTGGTGAACTGCAGGACAGTACATAAAACAACTTTATGTAAATGGCTAAAGAAGTAAGATCAGTTCTTATTTGTTCAGCATGTACTTTAAATAAAGACAGGGTAGAAAGAGATCTCTCTCTCGCACGTGAGCACGCACACACACACACGTGGGGGGTACAATGTATCTGCGTTGGTCAGATGACGGTGATGTTAGGGTTAATCAATAAGGCAAGTATCAAGTGATCTCAGGCCATCCTTCCTACTTGGCCATGCTGAAGGGTAACTACATGACAACCAGAACCTATCCCCTGCCTAATAGGTAGAATGCCATTGTGCTACCCACAGCCTTTCTAGATATAACTTTGAGGACGCACTGTTCATTCAGGGTGAGGCTGCAAATTCTACTGAGGTGAGTGATGTCTCCACAGCTGACTGACAGTGCACTGCCAACTAGCTACTTTAGCTGCCACACCCTCTATTTATCAAGAACCTATGTTGCTGCTAAAAGAGCCATTAAGTCACACCATCATAGATCTCAGCACAAAGCAGCCATGGTGCCTTATCACAGCTTCTTCTGTGCCACTCTGTGCCTTAGGATCAGTCAGGCTAGTGTGGTACTGATGTGTGAAAGCAAGAAGCTAACCTGCCCTTTAATCCTGCATATGGGATACAAGGAGTTTGACTTAGATTTAGACTTCTATTTATGTTCATAAAAAAGAGAACTGAAAATAAAGTGTTGCAGGAAAGGAGTACAAATGACTGCACTGCAGGATGAAAAATAAGTGGTGCTAAGGCTTCAAAACTCCAGTGTTAAAGATCCAAAGCTAGCAAATTAGCCTAGCAAAATTTTACTGCTTCTGACAATGTAGAACTGATAAATGAAATTGTTTTTAATTGTTCACTTTATTAACGTAAGTTCTGTTCACCATTCACTACACTTGCCTGCATTGTAACTTCTGTTCACTGTTTGCCATATTGTAATTCAAACCCCATTTTAAAATTGCTTCACTCCATTTGTTAAGCTTCCTTCCAACTTCATTTTTCTGCCAACCCTGCCTGTAATCTTATGTTAGTTTAGTATGTGTGAGTGAGCATGTATGGATGAGAAATCAAACCTCCAGCCCCAGCCTGTCATAGGTGAAGTTCAACTCCACGGCTTGCAGACCTAGACACAGTGAAGCAAAGTAAAGCATCCACCTAAAAGAAAAGGACACAAGAAAACAGAAGGAAGATCAAAGCCAGGTTCAGGCTGAGTCACGTCATTGACGGAGTGATCAATCCAAACCCAAAGGCGCGTGCCACCAAGACTATGATTTGATTCAAAACTAAAGCACTGTACAAAAGATAAAAGAGGGTAGATGAGGATTTGGGTACTTTGTGCCAACCATGGCTGTCACTTGCTGATTATTTACACGCGCATGGAGCACTCCATGAAGCTAACATTGGGAATCCTATAAGCTGGATCTGGATTGGGACTTTAGGTCTTGGTTCTGTGCCGCCTCGGCGATCCGGTTGCACATGGCCCCAGGACTCGGCTCCCTGTGTGTATAAGAGTACCTGGCAGGTAATTCTGTCACAAGCAACTTAGGCTAGGTAACTGATATCTACACAGAACTTGTCTAAATATTGACTTCTGGATGATCTTAACTATTATTATTAATCATAGATAGTACCAAACAACATTGTTTGCTGTTATCTTTTATTTTATTATGGTATTTACAATAAATGTGACAAATGTCTTGTCCCCTTTAAGATCCTGCTAGTTTTTATTGGTATAACAATAGCTGGTCTATAACAGTGACTGTGATGATCCTTCCAGGGCTCTTTGGCATAAAATAGCACAATTTCATGTGTTTTAAGAGGGAAAAGTTCAATAATCCTAAGGGGAAGTCTGTCCATTTTATCAATATGTATTTTGAGGCAGATAATTTTTATCCAAAAATAAATTCCACTAGAAATATATGCCTAAGAAAAATGTTGGAAATCATCAGAGAAAAAATCATTTGAAGATAATACACATAGCATGAGAGAGAATTTGGTGTACCTAATCACAGTCTGCTTGGTTACCCTACTGTACAATCACCAATCAGTTAAATGAATCCAACAGGGTAGGTTTTGCTGGTTTCTATTCTTACTTTGGGCTTCTTGGGCACATGCCCAGGCTCAGATTTCTTGTTATGGTCCTTCCTTTGGACATGAGACTTATGCTGTCCAGCCACCCTAGACCCTGAAACCAGTGTCTCGGGTCTCCGGAGTTCTCTAAATTGATTACGTGTGCTCCTTTAACACTCCGTCTAGCTGTGGTCAGTCTAGCTTCTAGTTTAACCCCTTCAGGGACAATCTGTCAGGAAAGCAAGGAACATAGGCTTAGCAAGGAAATATCTTGATCACAGTTGCTTTACTCTTCAAAGCACCAGTGAGGTACAAATATTCGCAAAATAAGTCCTGAAATTCATCCCCCAACAAATAAAAAAATCTGATCTCACTCTTCTGAGTCTAAGGCTTGTCAGTGCCTAGCTTGAAACAGAGTCTCTCCTAACCCCCTCCTCCCCCTCCAAGAAGCATCCTCTCAAAAAGTTTCTCTTCTGTTCTCATGTGCCCAGACTGAGACGCTGCAGATCCACCAGCCATGCTGGTGCCCCTGTGTAGAAAATTCATTAGTCCATGGGGTTGGGCCAGCAGTTAAGACAAACAATGTTGATGGCTCCTGATTGTTCTGTGATGGCTTCTCCATGAAGATCTTTCAACAGTGTGTCAAGCATCTTTCCTGTGCAGTGTGACTCTCTTGAATGTAATTCAATGACCTTGATTATTAAACATAGACATATTCAGTCAGCAATACAATATTGAGGTTACCATGCACAATGAAGTCCATAATTTAATACAAACATATCTCACTTTGTCACTCAAGATATACTACAAAAGTCTACCGCCAAAAGTAAAAGGAAAGGAGTTATTTACTATCTTTAATGTCATAATATATTAATTGAATGTTAGTTTGAGGAACATGTTTTAATGCAGCAGTCTATATAAATTAATAGATTGTTTTAACTTATGACTGTTAGGATATTTCACAGGGATAGAAAGCTAAGAGGTTTAAATAAGATAAAGAGTTGCAAGAAAAAAATATGGTAATACATAAAGAAAAGGCCACAAGAATTTGTTCTTCAGCTAGTTTTTGTCTTTTGCCAATTTACAAGGCTTTAATTGGTCCAGAGCAAGCAATTGTGGCTCAGATGAGGAAGAATTTGGAGGCCAATTTTGACTCAGCAGGTGTAGTGTTTTGAGACTGACCATGGTCCATAAAATGGACCAATAGTCATACCAGCACTTTTTTCCTGAGTCAGAGCAATGTCAATTCACCTCTTGATAGGAATCTTCTAATAAAACTGGAAGGCAATTGATCTAGTAAAATTAATTCTGAATTATGGGCAGTTACTATTTCTGGTAACTCACTAGAAGCACATAACTTCATTAGTACCTGCAAACAAACGTGGATCACACTACTGTTAGTTCTGCACTGTTCCATTATACATTAGCTAGGTTTATTTTTCCAGAGTCATTGGGGGTGCTGTGATGAAGCAAATGCAGCAGCTGGATGAAAGAAAAGATGTGCATACAGAAAGAGGATTAGGATCAAGGCACTAGGGCAAGGATTATAGACTACTCATTTTGAAAAGTTCTCTGTGTTTATTAACTTCTACTTCAGCAACTACCTCAGATGGCCAAGGAGGGAAATAAGGGGGGAAAAAAAACTTGGATAGAGTGCCACTGGAAAGAGAAGCCCATTTTTTGCCTGACTGTGTCACTACACTGTAGTTATAGACACAAATCCTAGTATAAGATTGGAACTAATGACCTACTAGCCTAAAAGAAACAGTCAATGATCGACTTAGCCATATTCTTAGACCGGCAGTGTGACTGTATTACTATTCTTTCAACTCTTTAGATGGTGCTATTTATTTATTTATTTGTTTTGAATGACCACAACTTTAAGTTATTTGAGACACACATTTTAACATGTTCAAATGACACACGGTCAGCTTCAAACAAAAATAATGACCAGCATCAATTTAAAGCTATCATCAACAAACTGTGCATGCATGTATAGTATTTATGCTAACGTTCTGGTGGGCTTGACAATGTCAATGCTATGGTGATGTAAAAATTAGTTAATACGAATGAAGAGTAAAATACCAAACACAAATCATTTTTTCAATCTAAGAAGCAGATTAAAATGAGCAGCCACAATCGCTGGTAACAAAATCAGGTTTATACCGCTGCCTACCAGTTTTATTAGAAGATTCCTATCAAGAAGTGAATGATCTTCACAGTATTTAATCACAAGAATTCCATTAAAGTCAATGGGATTCATGTTGTTGAATCTCACAGCGTGTACCAGCACATGTTTCAGCATGTACTGGTGTAAGTTTTTAGAAGAAAATTAATAAGAATATTATTTTGGGGCTGGCTCAAATAAGATCAAAACTAGTCCCTCAATATAGATACTTTCCTGAATGTTATGAAAATGTAATCTACTTTAAAATCTCTACAGAAAACAACCCCTGGCAATTGGCAGGCTAGGAAGAGTAATAGAGTCAAACGTAAACATTAAAATATATTGTGTATATGGTGAGCCTGATCCTGCAGTGGAATCCAATAGCATGGCATGGACCACTGTACACAGGTGAAATCCCACTGACTTCACTGTAATTCTTTCTATATAAATGCAGGAAGCCTTTCTTCTGGTGGATCATGATACGGTGGCATGAACCTACAAATACTTGAGCATGTGTAAACTCTGTTCAGTCAACAGGACTACTTAAGTGAGAAGAGTTATTCATCCTTAAATATTTTCAGGATCAGAAGTTAAGTTAGTAAATACTGGCTTGCTGGATTCCTTAAGCAAGTTTCTTTTACCTCTGTGCTTAAATTTCCCCATCAGTAAAAAAAGGGATACTGATACTTAGCTTCTTTGTAAAACACTTTATCTTTGAATGGAAAACATGGTGGAGGAAGTAACCAGAGGGGTAGCCATTCAAGACTTGATTCTGACAGAGAGAAATTAGCTGTTAATCTGAATATAGAAGGCAACTTGGGTGAAAGGAATCATAGAATGATACCTCTCATGAGTCCAAAGAAAGGAAGAAGTAAAAACAGCAGAATAAAGACAATGATCTTTAAAAAAAGCAGACTTTAACAAATTCAGAGAACTGGTAAGTCCCAGGGAAGAAAATAAATGGGGAAAAGTACTTTGGGAAAGCTGGCAGTTTCTCAGACACAGTGACAGACTATCCTGATGTGAATGGAAAAGAGGAAGATTAGCCATCAGGAGATCTTTAATGACCTGAAAATTCAAAAAGAATTCAAGTTAAAATATGGACAAATTGCTAAGGATGAATACAAGAGAATAGCACAAACATTTAGGGTCAAAATCAGAAAGGCTAAGACACAGAATGAATTATGCATGGGAAGGGACATAAAAGACAAGAACAAGAGACTTTATAAAAATATATTAGGAGTCAGAGAAATATGATGGCAAGTGTAGGTCCACTACTTAGCAGGGAAATAAAGATGATAATGGACCTCATGAAGAAGGCTGAAGTGTTTAATGCCTATTTTAGTTTGGTCTTCTCTAAAATAGCTAATTATAACAGGATGCTTAACATAATTAATGTTAAAACTATGGGGAAGGAACAGTAGCTTGAATGGGGGAAACAGGTTAAAGAATATTTAGCTAAGTTAGATAAATTCAAGTAATCAGGGCCTGATGAAATTCACCCTAAAATACTTAAGGAATTAGTTGAAGAACTTCTTGAGCCATTAGCAATTATCTTTGAGAACTCATGGAGGACAGATGAGGTCCCAGAAGACTGGGGGTGGGGGTGGGCGTGATGCAAACTTAGTACATAACTTTTAAAGGGGAACAATGAGGAACCAGGTAATTATAGACCATTCAGCATAACTTCAATGCCTAAAAGATATTGGACCAAACTATTGGACAATCAGTTTGTAAGTACCTAGAAGATAGAGTGATAAGTAATAGCCAACGTGAAGCTATCAAGAACAAATCATTCCAAACCCATTTAATTTCCTTCTTTGACAGAGTTACTTGTCTGTCCCTCATAAGCAAAGTAGGGAAATGAGGTCTAGATTAAATTGCTATAAAGTGGGTTTGCAGCTGGTTGAAAAACTGTATTCGGAGTAGTTCTCAGTTGTTCACTGTCAGACTCTAAGGCTGTATCTAATGGGGTCCCATGGGAGGGGAAGTTTCTGAGGGGTCCAACAATATTCAATATTTTAATTAATGTCTTAGATAATGGAGTGGAAAGTACACTTACAAAATTTGTGGATGAAACCAAGCTGGGAGGGGTTCAAAGCACTTTGGGAAACAGGATTAGAATTCAAAATTACCTTGATATATTGGAGAATCAATCTGAAATCAACAAGATGAAATTCAATAAATACAAATGCTAAGGACTACACTTACAAAGGAAAAAATCAAATGAAGTGGGGAATAACTAGGTAGTAATATGTACCAACAATATGATGCAATTGCCCTCGCCCCACCCAAAGCCTAATCATTGAGGTGTATTAACAGTAGTGTCGTATCTAAAACTTGACCCTGCTCAGCACGGGTGAGGCTGCAGCAGGAGAACTGTATCTTCTAAGAAAGGTGCGGACAAACTCAAGGAAGTCCAGAGGAGAACAACAAAAATTATTGGGGGAAAAGAAAAAAGGTTTAGAAAAGTTGACCTATGAGGAAAGGTTTAAAAAGAGAAAATCCTTGGCATGTTTAATCTTGAGAATACTGAATGCGGACCTCATAAGTCTTTAAACATGTTAGGGACTGTTATAAACAGGGTGGTGATCAATTGCTCTCCACGTCCTTTGAGGAGAGAACAAGAATTAATCAGCTTAATGTGCAGCAAGGGTGATTTAGGGTTAGATACTAAACTATAAGTATAGTTAAGTACAGGGGTGGCTCTAGACATTTTGCCGCCCCAAGCACAGCGTCATGCCACGGGGGGTGCTCTGCCTGTCGCCAGTCCCATGGCGCCAGTGGACCTCCCGCAGACATGCCTGCGGAGGGTCCGCTGGTCCTGCGGCTTCGGTGGAGTCGCGGGACCAGAGGACCCACCGCAGGCACGCCTGCAGGAGGTCCAACGAAGCCGCGGGACCAGCGGACCCTCCGCAGGCATGCCATTGAAGGCACCCTGCCTGCCACCCTCCCGGCAACCGACAGAGCGCCCCCCACGGCATGCCGCCCCAAGCATGCTCTTGGCCTGCTGGGGCCTGGAGCCACCCCTGGTTAAGTAATGGAATACATTACCAAAGGAGATTGTGGAATCCTCATCACTGGAGGTTTTTAAGAACATAGGTCAGGAATAGTCTATAAATATTTGGGTACTACTTCCGCATGGGGGAAGGTTTGGTAATCTCATGAGAATAATTCCAGCCAGTCATTTCTATTATTAAACCTCATTAAAGGTACCTGCCTCTGATCAATCTGTTGTACTAATACAACTTTTTGTACCGTGAGAAGCCAAAGTTTTATGTAAAACTTTTAATAGAGCAATTGCCAAAGTTGTTTCTTTTTGACTGGGTTAAAAAAAAATAAACCCAAACTTATGTCCTATTTCATCATAACCCTTAACTGAGGAAGGACAAAAGAAACATTTATTCAACTAGCTGTCAGCATACTAGGGGAAAAATCAATAAAGTCAATTTTTGAGAAAAATAAATCTAAAAAATAACTTCATAGCCTTATGGGTGCTTTTAAAACTTTGTATCCTTTTATAAATCAAGGCAAATATCATAGAGGAAGTGTTTGTATTTCTTTTGTGATTCTAATACTTCTTATAACTCTCTCTGAGCTATTGATGAACGATCATTCACATTTCTGTGAATCTTTCGTTCCAAGATCTCAACGGTAATTAAAGCAAAACATGAGCTCAGAACAAATCTCTTGACCATCCCCAAATTTGTGGGTGTTATCAATCCAAACCTGGATGCTGACTTTGCAGCTCTGACATTTCCTTACTGCCTGATCCTACTATCAATGAAAAAAGTGAAGTAGGATTGGGATCCCTCTTCTGTAATCAGAGAAGCATATAAATGTCCAAATAGCTAGTTTACATACTGTCTGCCCTTTTTTCTGAAGTTTAGACTAAAAGGTCTCTGCTATTGTACATGTAAACCTTTAAAACATGTCCCTAAGATATAATTTTCTCCTGTCATTCATTATTTATAAATCATTGTGACTTCCATTATTGCAAAGTTGTTCATAAAACATTTTCCTCATTAAGAGCAACTGATAAAGCAGAATATCATTGTTATATTTTCTTTGGGATTTTTCCATTTAGTAACGAGATGCCTCAACAATTGTATCTTCTTTGTGCACATGGAAAATTTCAGTTGAGCCTTATGACTATTAATAGTAATATTTTTAATTTAGTAATTATTGGGAGCTCATAAAGAAAATTAATGTCCATTATCCTGAGGGGTTTGGTCAAAACTAATGCATTATTAATTCAGTTTTACTACTTTGAAGTACTTTTTTTTTCCATCACTAAAAATTATGTATCATTGCTCCAATTAACATTTTTGTTTGAACATATAAGCAGTTTTTGGTAATGCTGCTAAGTATTACTTATTAGTTTGCAATAAACTAATTTATAGGACCATTTGTTCACTTTGCTTAAAAGAGGACTTTCACAATAGCATAAATGTGGTCAAACAGACCATTTATATTAGAACATGCATTTATCTGCAGCTTCAGCTGGCTGTTCCTGTTCTGGCAAAACTCTCATGAACTTAACGGCGTTGTGGTGTGTGTAAGAACTAAAAGACTGGATCAAGATTATGTATGGACCCATAAGTGATTGTCAAACATAACAATTACACAATGGTCACAAGTACAATGTTCAGGAAAGTATGAGTATTTGTGTATTTAGTTTGAATAAAAAAAAAGACTCCCATCATCAGTAATCACTGGATACATAATGTAACATATATATTATGTTTTAGTACCAGTAAGTAAGCCATTTCCCAAGTCCAGAGAGTAGTGATGATTTCCTCTGGGGAATGGCTTATGTGCAGCTGTGCCCAGTGATTGAATCCAGTCATGCTACTTCTCCGGAGTAACAGGTGGAGAAAGGAAAGAACAGAAACTTGTTGTAGGGAAAGGACATAACAAAAGTGAACTCAGAGGATAGCTTACCCAGGGATGTGAAAAAACTGTTCCCAGAATCATACCTAGGTTAACTTCCAGATCAAGGAACCTTTAGAAAGGATTTACATTCCATCTATAAACCCTTTTCGGTACATCCATACTTCATGCATCCCACCTTGAGTAGACAGACACCCACTAGCTCTGATCAAACTAGCAAGTTAAAAATAATGATGCAGGCAGGAGTAACACAGGTAGCAGTCAGGCTAGCTGCCAGAATACAAAACTGCCTGGAACCCTGGGTCCGTATGGAGGCAGCTAGCCTCAGCCACCACCTGTGTGACCCCCAGCTACATTGTTATTTTTAATGTGCTAGCTCACATATCTGTCTACTTGAGCTGGGATGCGTGCTTCCAGCTGCAGAGTGGAGGTTCCTTTTGAGACAGCTCTGTCTGCTATATCTATGAAGTTCTTAATGTGTTGGTGTTGCATGGTTATTTTAGGTCATACAATGTATTAGTCTTTTTTTCCCTTTCATCAGAAACAGTGCCATTCTAGACACGTCAAGACTCCATGAGTATCTCATCACATGATCTCACTCCAACCAGGAAGTCATCCAGATGCTGGCATAAATGAATTAAATTAAGCCATTGTGATCCACTAATACAAGAAAGGGTTTGGGGGGAGGGAAGCAGTCCTGAGAACCATTTGTATGCGAAATGGAAGGTACAGAACTCAAAGGTATTTATATCCTACAGCCAAATGGAAGGATAACTAATCAGAGAAATGGATGGTGATATGCAGGTATATATCCTTAAAATCCAATAGACAGAGATACTATGGTTCCTTGAAGCCAGGCCCTGCAATAGACTCAAGAAAGGATAGGGTCTGTATCCTTCAATTTTCCTGTTGATCTGGTAGTAATCAGGATAAAATTACTTGACCTGTCCTTGAAGTAGAATAACAATGGATTAGAGCATGTCTGCAATCTCTTAACTACAAGGTTTCTTGGAAGATGAGCAGGACAAGTTTTTGTGGGGGGTATGTGGGGAGATGGGGGCTGAAACTTGAATAACTAGATCAGACTCTTAAACTGTAGCTATGAAAAGTCTGGGACCAAGTCTGTGTGAAATGGTAGAACCTCTGACAAAAGAGCATGGGAAACTGACAGAAAGGTACCCCACAGGTTGACAAGTGAAAGTAGAGTTAGGGCCACATCCTCAGATGCGAGATGAGAATTACACATTAACTACAGATTTTACATTCTAACTTCAATATTTATTTTTTAAAGTGCACTAGCTATATTTCAGTTCTGTGCACACAAACTTTTATACATTTTTCACTATTTTTAAAACATTTAATAACAATGTGGTTTTAGTACTTTTGCATCTTTTAACCCCCAACTACTTTATTTTTAGGGTCAGCCAATAATTTGTATTTATTCTTCTATTGCACTAGAGAAGGTATCGTTCTTCTAGCCCTCCTTAACCCTCTTACAAGGCTGGTGGATGGTAAGGTCCAAGCCATGGGTCGGCTGGGGGAGACCTGGATGGAAACAAAGGGGGGCTGGTAGAAGCCCTGGAAAATTGATTTGAGTAAGCATGGATTTGCCTACACTGTATACTTTATCTGCCAGGTATTCCCAGACATCTATATAATAAAGTTGCAGCCTGGTAAAAACCCATAATAAATCTCCTGTCCTCCTTCCAGTATATCTAGACAAAAACTGGCCAGTCTGTCTGTCAAATACATGCCATGAAGCTATATAGTTTTAATATGTGTTAAGGTTGAAGCCATGACTTTCAAAGCTCTTTTGTTACATTTCTGTACTCCCTGGCTTACTTTTTCGTGTTTCTAATTTATATTTCAGTATGAGATTAACTAGATATAAACCTCATGCCTATATCTGGACTGCTTCTTGGACTTTACTGGCTTTTAAAAGAATTGGCTTCATGGCTGTAACAGCTTATTATGCTGAAGACTATGTTCATAGTCCTATTTACAAATGTAGCAGAACGATGAATGAAGTGGAAATTCTTGTCTAACTAGTCTACTAAAAACATCATAAGCAGCAATTAAAAATGTTGCACAACTTCTTAAAAGGCTATGTGACACACTTTTTTCTTCCATTCTCATGTCTTTGAAGCTTTTACTTCTTAGCGTATGATAACCTATATGATCTCTAGATAGATGAGATCAGATCAAGATTACATTCTGAAATAGAATACCCTACTTCTTGCCCTTGTTTCTTACACTTTTTCCTCCATTGTAATTTAGATCATGTAGATTTTGATCAGAACAAGCCTTCATTTGTGATGAAATATCTATTAATAAACCAGACTCAAGAACCTGGTGAGCTGAAAAATAGCTTTTTAAGAAGAGAGGCATACCGCTTTGGAAACATCTTAGATTTATCCAAGCCTGGAGATACCAATTTAACTGATCCCTGACTGGTTCTGATTTATTTGACCTGAAGTTCAACCTATAAAAACATATTTCACTAAATTGAAACTAGTGTTTTTTGGATGTTTATTTGTTTTATTCACAGCTGGAATTAACAACCTCTCCCCTCCTACCCCACCCAAAAACCAAAACCCACACCTTGTCTTTTCATGAATGGTTCTTTTTCCTAAGAAAAGTTTATATTTTTTTACAGAACTAAGTGTGTTTTTGGACCTTTCTGGCTTGCTGATTACTTGCACTCTGTTTGAATCAGGTAGCTATAGCTGCATTATTTGACACATAGTGAAAAAGGGGCATTACTGATACAATGTTGCTTCAGGAGACTCATCACATAGTATCAGCCAGAAAAGATGTAATTTTCTGACAGCCAGGGTGTGAACAAGCAACACAGTAGAAATGTTTTTAAAGGATTTAAAAAAAAAATCTGTTATCCCAACAGGATTATGCCTAGACTTCATACTACCTGTCTTCAGAAATCCAGTGGAGAATTAGCTGCAAAGATAGGTTCTATGGTCTTGACTCTTGTAATAGCAGGTTAGAGTTATTTTAAATCAAATATAAATATTTCTAACCTCAACTATATATAAGAAAACCCCACCAACAGGGGACTGGGAAAAGAGCTAGTGCATTATGTTACATTCACTTTAAACATTGTTTCAGGTTAATCAGTTTCTAGCAGCTTCAGTTAAATACTGCATTCTACTGTTGAACCAGAGTTCTTGGTAACTAACAGAGCTTGTCTTTTAAGGTATGTCTGTACTATAGCTGCTGCAGCAGCACAGCTATGGAGGAGCAGCAGCAATGCCACTGTAGTCTAAATGCTTCCCACATCTACAGAAGGGGCATTTCGTCAATATAATAAATTGACCTCTCCAAGTGATGGCAACTAGGTCAACGAAAGAATCCTTTACTCTATCTAGTTGCACACAAACAATGGGGGCAGGTTGACCTAACTGTGGTGCTCAGACAGTGATATTTTTTACAATGCTGAGCAACATAGCTAGGTTGATCTAATTTTTATCTGTAGATCAGACGTTACACTATGTTATCTTAAGGATACATGAAAAGTAGGGAACAGATGTTGCAGGAAAAAAGGAGGAGAGCCTGAAATCTGTAGATGTCCACTTTGCTCACTATAGAAGTATTAAACTCACTGTAGAAGTAGCACACTATGCTCACTATAGAAGTAACAAGGTTTACTTAGGGTGAGCGGTGAGCACTGCTCAGTGTTACCATAGCTGCATATAATAAAAGTAGCATTTGTATATATGTAGACAGTGTTTATATAAAGAGTGCTATCTATTGGCAGGTATATTTAGAGTACTGTGTATTGTTCGTAAATCTATAAATTCAATAAAATTTTTGTTATACACTGCAAACAGCTTCCCTTGTGTCGCTAAACACTATTGCTCAGTAGAACTGTTCTCAGTAGCTGGTAATTAATCTCAAGTTTGTGTTTAAAAACTGTAGTCATTTTAACTAAAGGGGGCATTCTTCCTAATTCCAACCCACCTCAAAATCCTGATGTCAAAGATGCCAAGGTTTCGGGCTACATAGACTCGGTTCCCAAATCCCACCAAAGTTATAATCAGATCATGTTTATGGGTTTATATGTTAGGAATGGATTAAATTATTTTGCTTAGCTACTTAACTAATTCAATCTTTGTGGGTTCAGAAGTGTGACTTTAACTCTATAATTACTGGATTTGCTTATGGGTATATTAAAAGCCCTTAAAACTGCTGGGGGAAAAGCATGGGGTCAGGGACAGAAAAAAATGTTTAAAAATAAATGAAATATATATACTCCATACCTAGAACACCTACTTGTCTCATAGGCATTTGAGGCTGTTGTATCTCTAATCCATAGTACAGACTTTCATTAAGATAGAGACTCCAGGTTTTTGTCTTAAAAAAATCTTTGGGGGGGAGAAGAGATTTAAATTATGGGAATATACATTTTGCAAAACTGAAAATAATTTGGGGACTTTTTTAAGTTAAAAAAACATTCAAGAGATCCACGAACTGTTGAAATCCATACAAGATCCCAATCCCACGGTATAGAATGAAAGTACTTTATCAATCTGCTACTACTGTAACGCTTAAACTAACAAATACATTTTCAGTTTCTGAAATCATATGACACTGACTGTGTATAAGGCATTAAAGAAAAAGGTAATTTTTGGCAGTATGATTTACAACAATGCAAAATTTCCCATATAAAAAATACACAATATACACTGTTTTCAATTTTTCATACAGATACTGGTGGCACACAGTGTCGTCTCAACATCTACAGCAGTTTGTTCTGTAACACCAAATCTAATGTTTGAGAGTCTAGAGTGCAGTGTGCCTAAGGCTTGAATTTTATTATCGTGAAATAACTTAAGAAATTAACTATTTGCACACAGTGACTTTATGCACATCAACTATTTTGAAACAAAGCAACAATGAAGGAGCACAATACATACCATTCTAAACCCTAGAATTTTATTGTCCCTCTGCAAGTCTTAGGCTACTAACATGTAAATGACCAAAATATACTTTGGGGAATATGTCAAGTATAGATGAGTAGCTTTGCAACCAAGTTTTAGGGGACTATTCATGCTCATTGATTGATTGCTTACTCATTGCCTCTTCCCATATTACATACTCAGAAAGGGATGTTGGAGTCACTGTGGATTAACAAAAAACAGCTCAATATGCAGCAGCAGTGAAAAAGGAAAACAAGATATTAGGAACTATTAGCAAAGGGATAGAAAATATAACAATGCCACTATATTAACCCATGGTGCACCCACACCTTAAAAACTGGGTCCAGTCCTGGTTGCCCTATCTCAAAATTAATATAGTAGAACTGGAAAAGATTCAGAGAAGGACATATATGATCAAAGGTACAGAACTGCCTCCATATGAGGAGAAAGGAAATATATTAGGTCAATCCAACTTAGTAAAGAGATGACTAAGGGTGGGAAGGTGTAAGATTGAGGCCCATAGAATCATGAATGGTGGAAGGGGAAAAGTGTAATTTACCCTTTTCCAGAACACAAAAATAAGAGATTACTTCATGAAATTAATAGGCAGTAGGTTTAATACAAAAAAAAGTAGTATTTTTTTTTCACATAACTCACTGCCATGGAATGTTGTCATGGCTCAAAGTATAACTGGGTTTTAAAGGAAAGAACTAAAGTTCATGGAGGATAGGTCCATCAGTGGCTATTAGCCAACATGGTTAGGAATGCAAACCCATGCTCAGAAGCAACCCTAAACCTCTGACTGCCAGAAGCCAGTAGGGAAAGACAAGAGTGGATTGCTCTAATCTCCTTGCTCTGTATACTCTCTGGGAAGCTTTGGTACAGACCACTGTCAGAGACAGGATACTGAGCTGGACAGACCATTGGTCTAAACCAATATAGTAGTTCTTATGTAGTCTTTTTATATACCCAGGCTGCTTCTGCTTTTCTCTAGAGTTTTTAGTAGGAAACTTTAAAGTTGGTGGGGTTGTTTAGTAGCTAATTGATGTGCAGAATATAATGTATATGCATATGTGTACATGGGGAAAAAAGAAAAAAAAGGGTGGGGGGATGACTAGAAGCCTCTCACTCTCCCCTCAGTATCATGTGTTGTCTTATTCAAGAGCATGTCACTGTGAAAAACAATGTAAGATTTTAAATTAGAGATACCATCACATCATGCAGTCCTCACTCAAAAGACTAGTTTTCTTGACTTCAGATGCAGCATTACTTAGTCCCACTGGCTTCACTGAGACTGCATCAATAAAAGATGTAGAATCTATCCTGTAGGAAAAAGCAGAGATTTGAAGATTTCAGGGTATGTGTCTATACTGAGTATGGAGTTTAGGTAAGCTTGTGATGTGTGTAATTGTAGCTTTCACTTACCATATAAATTAAAATCACCCAGCGAGACTTTGTTTTAATGCCTCTAATATTTAGTTGTGTGGGGTTTTTTTGTTTTTTTTTTTTGGAAGGGAAGATTTTTCAACTTGCCTGCAGCTACTCTTCATCTTAAATCTCTGCCTTTTTTTCCTCAAATTTGTGCTTTTTTTTTTTTAAGGTGAAACCATCATTAATTTTAATGGCATTCCAGTGATGGACCTATGTACCTTTCTGGATATAGCAACACTCCTGAAAAGTCATATTACAGGCTGTAGAGGAGAACTGTAAAAAGGTATCCCATTACTTGAAATGGGTAAAATAGCAAGCTTCGACTCATCAGCAAGGCTAAAAGTTGGGCTCACTATGCAGAGGATAAGCAGTATGGATAGTCATTTGATTTATTTATGCTGGACCCTTTTACAGACAGTGGTGGTCATATTTATAATAATATACATTAGAATCAGAGAATGAATCCCAAACAGTGACAAAATTTGTTAATATGTTTAGCTTTATTAAACACCTATTTACAATTCTAGTCATTGATTGGGAAGGAAAGAAGAATAAAACAAACAAAAAACAATAAGCTGCAGATTTTTCTCTGCATCACTGCTCCACAATCTGATAATGGTTAATGGAATGGACTTTGTTAAAACAGCATAATGGATACCATTTTTAAATATTCTGAATGGCTAGAGTTTTTCCTTTAAAACCAGTCATGATAAAACATGACGTGTATGAGGGTTAAATTATGTGAGAAGCAATAAAGGAAATATAAATTGGCTTGAATCAGCAGTGTATTCTCAGTAGGGATGTATCCTGTCACCTCTATTGTTCCTAGCAGCTGTGCTTTTAAAATTGAGAACTGCAACAACATGTGGTGAGAAATCTGAAATAACTTGGAATGAAGAATTATTAACAGATGTTGCCTCTGCTGTTTACATTGTCTAGTCACTTGTTAGCTATGCAAAGTGCTGGAAATCATGGATCACATAGCTACCTGCATCTCTCAGCCTTAGTGCAGGCCCAAATAAGTGGGTGCTGATGGAGTTTTGTGGGTGAGGGAAGGTGAGACTAGCAACTGGAAGACTGTAATTGTTGATGGATTTTTTTCTTACAAATAATTCCTATTGCTGAGTTAAGATCCTTCACCTTTGTATTAAATATAGTCTGCCAAAAAAGCTTTTGGAATTTACATGTTCTGTGAAGTTTGAGACTTTCTACATATAGTGAGGTTAAATGTTACGCTTAATAGAAGACAATTGGGTGAAATCATGAAAGTATAAAGTAAGCATAGGCCCCACCATCTTTTATCTGTACAAATCCTCTACATCACTTCTAGGCACATGCTTAACATTGTACCTTTGAAAAGTTTTCAGTTGCACAAAATAGCAAAATAAATTTTTGCCAATGTAGGTTCTAGTTTGGAGGAATGAAAGTTCTCTTTCTGGGCACACTGAGATTTCAATGAATTGTCCATCTCCATGGAGAAGACAAATTAAGGTTAGCAATATAACCTGAGCTTGCTGAACATGATTTTGATCTGATTTATACCTAGTGTGACAAAGTTGCCCCTCTACCTTGGTGGGTCCTGAGCTTATTGGCAGATTTGCTCACCTCAGTGATCTTCCCCACAGTCTGAATCAACTCCTCCTGTGTCTGATCAGGAGTTGGGAGGTTTGGGGGGAACCCTGGCCCACCCTCTACTCCGAGTTCCCATCCAGGGCCCTGTGGATTGCAGCTGTCTATAGTGCCTCTTGTAACAGCTGCATGACAGCTGTAACTCCCTGGGCTACTTCCCCATGGCCTCCTCCAAACACCTCTTTATCCTCACCACAGGACCTTCCTTCTGGTGTCTGATAACACTTGTACTCCTTAGTCCTCCAGCAGCACAGCCTCTCACTCTCAGCTCCTTGGCCTCTTGCTCCCAGCTCCTCACATGCACTTCCTCTCCTCTGGCTCCCTCCCCCATGACTGGAGTGAGCTCCTTATTAAACCCAGGTGCCCTGATTAGCCTGCCTTGATTGGCTGCAGGTGATCTAATCAGCCTGTCTGCCTTAATTGGTTCTAGCAGATTCCTGATTACTCTAGTGCAGCCCCTGCTCTGGACCCTCAGGGAACAGAACCCTGCTTCTCCTGGGGCCAGGAGTAGCTCTCCCTTCGACCGCTCTGCTGTAGAGGAAGGAGGGAGAGGGCTGCTGCTGCTGTTCCTGCTGGGCACTGGGCCCTCGCTGCTGCTGTTGCTGCTGCTACTGCTACTGCTGTTCCTGCTCCTGCTCCTGCTGCTCCCCTGGCTGGATTAGACACCACCACCCACCCCTTTCTCTGCTATCTGCTTACTGGCTGGCTAGTAAGATTTCCCCCCCTCCCCGCTCAAGTTCCTGCTGTTACTCCACCTACAGCCCTTGAGGGAGGGGGCTGCTGGCCTGCTTCCCAGAGAGGAGGGAGTGAGGGACCCAGGCTCTTGTTGCTGAGGACACCTTCTGAGCAGGTCCCTCCTGCCTGACACCAGACCACCACCACCTGGAGCTGCTGGGGCTGCTGTGGCTGTTGCTTGGGAGCTGTTGGTGCCCGAGGAGGAGAGGAAGGACAAGGCACCTCCCGCTGCTGGAGACGACGTGAAGACCACTGTGGAGGGGGTATTCCTGGACTGAAGTCTTTTCGACCTGTGCTCTTGTGGTGGGGGTTTGGACTGTTGTCTGTTGTGACACCGGGGCGTGTGCGTGAGCCTGCCCCGGTGCCATCTGTGTTCCCTTTCGCCCCCACCACCATCGTTGCCCCCTCCACCACCCCCGCTGGCTGTTTTCCTTCTGCTTTGGACTCCTGCCTCTGGGACTGAGCTGCTCGCCTGACCCACCATGCCCACTTCCATCGTTTGGGCCTGCAGCAGCAGCAGCCTACCATTGACTTTTGTGCAAGTGCTTGTGGGCGCACCACCTCCCCCCACCCCTTGGACTAGCCCCTATCCTTTTTGTCTGCCCCACCTGTTTCCCTCTGTGGCCCTGATAGTTCTGCCCCAGCCCTACAGCTGTCCCCATGGTCCTTCTACCTCATTCCCAGCTTGCCCTTTCCCCCCTTCCCTGTGCTCCACCAGCCCTGATTGGTCCCTCCCCTCATGCGCCCAAGCCCCCTCCCATGCGCTTGTGCCCTTCCCCATTTGGTTTCCCCTAGTTCACTGCACCCCCCCTCTGCCGTTGTCCCTCCTGATCCCCTAGTGCAACTGGAGGAGCCGGAGCTCCCCTCTGCGTCGGTGCCCTGGAACCCTCCCACGCCTAGGTCCTTGGTTGCTCCCCACGCCCCTTTAGCCTTCCCTTTCTGGCACCCTCCTCCCCTGCCTGCAGCCTAGCGGGGAGGGGTGGTTGCCTCCTCTCCTTCCCCTCCCCTCGCTGTTTGTCCCCCTCCCTGCTCTCGTTATGGCGGGGGATGCGATGGGGGAGGCCCCTCGCGATGCTCCCACCGCCCCTCCTCCACCTGCCCCCGTGTCCACTGCCCTAGCCTCTACCTCGACCGCCACTGCTGATCCACCTACCACCGCCCCTACTGGGGCACTGGCGGTGGCAGGTACTGGAGAGACCTCCGCTGCTGCCACGTCCCTCCCCCCTTCCGATTTGGGGGGAGGCCACCCAGCCGGTGGGTAGGGTTGGGGTGGGAAGAAGGGTAAGGGCCCTGCTAAACAGACCAGGCCCTCCATGGTGGAAACTGCTCCCACTGCCGCGGCCCCACTTCCAACTGCAGCATCCCTCCCCGCTATTCCCTCCACCAGCTCTGCGGGTGTCCCTCCCCCGGCCCCCAGAGCGTACGCCCAGGTGGTGCCGGCCCCCCCGCCTGCCACTGCTCCCCCAACCGCTGCTTCTGCTTCCATCTACAGCAGCCGGGGCCCCTTTCCCACCTTGACCAGGAAGCATGGCGTCCGTTGCCTCCTGGTGCCCGCCTTGCCCCACGTAGAGACCTACGTGCGGGCGTTGGTGAGGGTGGTGGGGCCCACGGCCATCGTGGCGGCCTCCAAAATGTACGGGAAGGTGGTCTTCTTCCTCGCATCGGAGGCCGCCGCACAGGAGGCGGTAGACACGGGCCTGGCAGTGGGGGGCGTGTTCATCCCCCTGGAGCCTTTGGAAGACCTGGGGGTCCGCTTGATCCTGACCTCCGTCCCTCCTTTCCTGCCCAATGCGGCCAGCCGGTTCCAGGGGTGTCCTCTTGGTGTGGGAACCCCGCCTCTTCCTAGGCGGGGACCAGGTGTGATAAACGTTCTATGTCTGATGCCGAGGCTCGCCACACGTTGCCACTGTGCTGACGCCGCATTGTTAGGGGTCCCCTTCCTCATTTCCCCGCGATCCCTGAGCCTGGCCAGAAGGACCACCATCTAGTGGCTCATGATAGAGCGGCTTCAGGATACTTGCTCTACCCCTTCCCAGATTCTCTCCTCTGTCCCCACGCCTTACTCCTGTTAAGCCCTGTCCTTGCCTGCCCCCCCACCTCCTGTGATGCCAGTGCCGTCCCTGAATTACCCCCACTGGGTGCAGGCTTCTACATAGTTTTTCTTGTCCCGACCAACAGGGGCTGCTTCTTCTCCTTCTGCGCACACCTTGTTGAACCGGGAAGCAGTGGGGGTCACGTGGCGTCGGCCATCGGACGCCACGTCGGGGGTCTGCCCCTGCCTTCCCGCCTCGTGTGGGACGAGGGGCTCCACTGGGACTCATCGATCAGTGACTCCGCCCCTCCATGCACTGAGGGAGGAGCTGTGGAGTCCTCGAGGACGTCCGTGGCTCCCGTAACAAATCGTTTCTGCCTCCGGCGGTGGGGGTTCCATGAAGGTCCTATCGCCGCGAGCGCCTTCATGGGGAGGGTAAGAGGACCGGGAAAGCAGGCCGCCGAGGCCTACCAGGCGGTCGCCTCTCCGTGACTTCTTATCACCTTATTGGGTAGGTCACGGATGTTGCGCCGGCCTGCCGGAGGCTGTGGCGTGTTCTGCGGGGATCCCACCCAGCCTCCTCATGGCAACCATTCATCTTTGCTACATTAAAACACCCGGGCTGGAGGATGGGTCTCCGCAGGAACCAGGTGCTTCCTACCTCGGGAGGCGGTAACTTCTGTGATGATTTTTCCTGCAGGGACCCATACGAATCCGGCCGCTGAAGGCTAGCTGGCAGGTTGGAGTGGGGGCGAGGCCTCTTTAGCACTTCTCAGTGTGTCGCGTGGATTGGCGGACCCTCTTCTCCCCGACCTACGCGCCCTGAGGTTGCTGGGGTCGCCGAGCGTGCCGGGCGGCCTGCTGCACCTCCAGGTCCGCATGGAGGGCTTTTGGTGTAATCTCGTCAACTTTACGCCCCGACATCGGGCCCGGAGAGGTTGCTTATTATCAGCATGGCGTCCTGCCTTCTCCTCGGCTCCCTGGATCTCGTGAGTGCCTGTCCTGGGAGGGGACTTTACACACCAGCCCTTGGAGGGAACAGCTGGGACCGCTCGGGACAAACAGGGCCGGCCGCCGGGATGTCCTCCGGGAGATTACTCGACCGCCACTCCTGGTGGATACGTTCGGCGCGACACTAAGCCCTACAGTCCGACGTCACCGCGGAGGCATTCTCACTTGTCCTTTCGCCCTCCGTCGGTAGCTCATGTCGCACATCCCGCACTCAGTTATCCTGTCACTTTCACCTTTTACTGCCCATCTCGCTTCCGTGCGTTCAGCCGGCTGCCCTTATCAGAGCAACCATCTTTGCCACCGTTGACAGCCGTCTCTTTGCGCGGAGAGGCTGGGCCCGGCCTATTGGCACTTTAATAATGTTGGCTGGAGATGCGGGCTTCGTGCGGCGTCTTCCGGAGTTTGGCTGGCCGGCGAGGCAGAGCATGGCCTTTCCCTGACGCGGCAGTGGTGGGATCTGGGAAGGGTGCGCGCCGCCCGGCTCTTCTGCCGTGACTAACACCGGGCGCCAGCGGCGGAGGGATCGGCGATAGAGCAGCGGATGCGGGAGGTCTTGCGAGCTGGAGGTGTCTGGCGCCGCCTCGGGCATCCTCATCCTCTCGGAGCGTGCGGAGAAGGGGAGGAGCTCCGCCCTCGAAAACAGGCCTCGGGTGCTTTTGTTACGATACCCGCATCCACCTCCTTCGGGGATGGACCGTGGCTCCCATCTTTCTTCTCGCCCTGGAGTGCAGGAAGAGGTAGTTGTCAAGGCCGTGTCTCTCTCATTGATTGCCTGCGAGTCGACCTCTCGTCATACACGGCTATGTTCGAAAGCCAGTACCCGCGATCGACCGCTCACTGCTCACGGACTCGCTGACGGCGTACAGTCGTGCGGGTTGCCTTCATAGGAAGGCTCTTATCTACTTATCGCGGCTCTCAGTGGCACCTTTTCATCGCCTGTATAATACCTGAAGTGCGACTAATCTCTTAATGTGCAATATTGCGGTCGCTTCGGGCGCGTCGCAGAGCTGGGGTGTCTCTGGGGTTCGGAGATTCATCTGTCGGAACCGGGGACCGGCTATGGAGCTCTGTCATCTCTCCTACTGAGCGCACGTCTAGCGAGCATCAGTATCCATTCTGTCTTCATCGTGGTTACCAATGTGTGCTCGCCTACCTATCTAAAATCTCCAGGCATGGACGGGCCCTGCACCCGTGCGAGCTTGTCACCGCATGGTGATGGAATCTAAGGATTGCACGGTTCTCTGCCTGCTCGCGCTACACCGTTCTAATGGTGTTGTGTGCCAAGTGCTTTTTGCGCGCAGAGCAGGTGCCCACCAGCGTAGGGCCAATCAGTGAGGATGCGGCCATTAGGAAGAACATAAGATTTTGGAAGGTCTTTAAATCTCCTTGCCTTCCTGGGGTCGCTAGACCCCAGACGTTCTCTAGCGCCCTTGTCCCCTGTGTGTGTCGTTTTTGCCAAGGTTATGCAAAGTGAGTCGAGCGCTGGCTTCATTGGCAGGGAAGTCAGGCGTGGGAACCTGCGCAAACCGAACTTACGGATTGTGCCGTCCTATCTCGCTCCTCTCTCTCCCTATACTTTAGCAGGCGGTCTTAAAATCATGCAGATAGGCTGCGATTCTGCGGCTTGTTTAATCCCGCAGGGGCTGTCAAGCTGGGTCGTTCTGTCACTGTGCTGTGCCCCATGCCCCGGGACCGTGCATGGATGAATCCAGCATCCGCATGTACTGACACGTGACAAGTCACAATTTAGGAAACAGCACGTATCTGTGTGATAGACGTAGTTACGTGATTTGTTGGTCCTGGGACACTCTCATGGAATCTCAGGGTGTGTGAAGGGTCTGTGTAGTACTGGTGTCGCTTGCGCTCCCTTGTCCCTGGGGATAGGCAGATGAGAGGGCGTACTCTGGGACAGGATGGGATCCCGGGGATTTTAGTCTCTGCTGGTAGATACTGCTCCCGCGAGATGGCCGCTCTCAGGCTTCGGACCTCTGTATTGTTGTGGTTTTCTCCAGAGTGTGTACGCTTCTGCGGAGTCGTCTCGCGATACAGAGACGTCGCAAACTCTGTAGCCAATCGTGGACCTGAGAAAACCAGTTCATGTTTGGTGAGAGTTGGAGTGTGGCTCACGTCCTCGCTCGCTCGGCCAATAGGTGGTCCTCCTCTCTAATCTGTATCGAGGGCCAGCCTTAGTTTGTACACGTCTTTGTGTAGTGGATATTCGGCTGCTTCTCTGTGTTCTCTACGTGCATATGACTGTGTATGTGGATTCTGGTGGTGTGTGTCTGGTTCCGCTTCGTGGTCTGCTGGAGCTGCGGAATCTCATATTTACCTCTGGTCTCTGTCGCTGCGTATCAGCATGTCAGATGACGTTGCTTCCTCTTTTTGTATTGGTGTCCTCCGCTCGATCAGTGCGACGAGTCTGTGGGCTGATGGGCGGAAGTGTGTGCTATGTGCGCACGGGAGTGGGCCAGCTAGTGTTACTCGGCGGCCCTCCTTGTCGCGACTTGAGCTTGGACGGTGGGGGGTGTTGGCGGTGCGTGGATTTCTTTTTATTCTGCCTGGTGGCTCTAGTTGTCTTGCGCACTGTCATGATTTTCTTTGGCTTACACCCCAACGAGGTGCGTGCACGAGTGTAGTGCATGACGGGGTGAGATGATGCCACGGAGCTGCCCGTCCCCCGAACAGCAAATTCCCTCTGAGCTGCAACTTTACGTCCTGTTGTCTGTCGCTGTGCAGGCCACCTCGCCGGCTGAGTAGGCGGCTGTTTGGTGGTCCCGCTGTGTGCAGTTAGGGCTCAATAGTTCTTGCGGGCGGCTCTGTGGACCTCTTTCTGCCACGCATCGTCTCCCACGGGACAGGGAGAAGCTGGGGCCGCGGGTGAAGTTGGAGGCAGGGCTTCGGTTGGAGGTGACGGGGTTTCTGCGGTCGCGTCCAGTGAGGATGAGACACAGAGGTTTAACTATCATCTGGTGGGCGATGCCTCTCCCGTCGGGTAGGACAGGGGCACTGGGGTGTCCTTAACCAGTCCTAATAAATTCCCCTCCTGTGGGGTCCCCATAGTCCTATGTTGCTGGTTTTTCTTGCTATAAAGCGGATGGTCCTCCGGCTCAAGCACCCCTATTGGTCCCAGGCCCCGGATTTCTTGGGCCAACCTCGGTGACGAGCGATTCTGGGGTCTTTGGCAGGGACGCACTGAGGTCTCTGCAGGGGTCGCTCACAGCCTCGCAACTCCGGTGGGCAGGAGAGGCGGGGCCAGCACAGGCCCCCTGTAAAAGCTTGAAGGCCCCTTACGGCCACACTCCCAGGTCTGTAGCTCCTTCCCGAGGCCTCGCAGCGCCACCCCTCCCGCCAGGCTACGCCTCTCCTTGGCGCCCGCCTTCCTCCCACCGCTCCTCGAGGGTCTACTGATAATCACGAACCGCGCAGCTTTTTTAACACCCTCATCAGCAGGTCTCTTACAGGCAGGCGCCCGACCGAGACCTCTCCGAGGTCTGCCGGTCTTCTACTCCACAACCCTCACTCCGGACTCTGAGAACTCATTATTCCACACAGCACCAAGCATTCCATATGGGCAGAAGCCACCGTTGGGGCCCGAACCTAGCTCGCAGAAGAGACCTCATGCTAAATCAGCCCATCCCCTAGCTAATCTGTGCCAGGTTCGAGCTAGTCCACCTCGCGGATGTGCCAGAGGCTGAGTCTATGAGCGCATGAGATGTCACCGCCGGATAGCGATCCAGCACGAGAAATAATTAGAGCCGCGATCCCTCTGCCTCGTCCCGTCGCCCCCCGACTCCTGGCACGTAAAATTCAGGAACCTCCGCTGCTCTTGCTGCCTAGAACTGCTCCTGGAGACTCTACCCTTGCCCCGAGATATCCTGAGGCGAGGAGGCCGCCCCGACACGCCCACCCTCCCCCGGGCCTCCATGGAAGTTTTTATAGGCACCACACGCCGTCGGACAACCAATCCAGGCCCCATCACCCTTCTTGCATAGTCAACTCGGGCTGCACCCTGTGCAGACCGGTTCTGTTCCTCAGGCGCGCGCCAGCGGCAACATTGTACACACCATCACGCTCCACACCCTTCACTACCTCGCACTCCTCGGTCCCGCCCCGCGACTAACCACCACGTATGGCAAGCGGCACTCTGTCACTCTCGGGGTGACGCAAGCCCGAGGGGCCAGCTGATACTCCTGCCCTGGTCGCCGGCAGCCCGCTGGGATGTAATTTGGTGGCTCCTTCATCGAGGCCGGTGTAGCACGGGCGTCCTCGTACTTGGCGGCGGTTCACCCCTGTCCCCAACACCTGCCACTCTTCTGTCAGGCAAGAAGGAGACCTTGGCGCCACCTTTACTTCGAGAGTGCGCCAACGGATTGCAGCCCTTGTTCCGGCTCCTCCTGAATATCTTCTTGCGTTTCTGGTTACATTTTTCCCCTCCACCGTTATTATCTATGCAGTCCGAATCCGTGCCCACCAGTCGTGGGATCTCCTTCCTCACCTCCTCTTGGCCCCTGGCCAAACTAGCCATCTACGAGCACCAGGGAGAACAGGAGAGATGTTGGCTGCATTGGGATTTTCTGTGACTGTAGGAGGCCCTTTTTCGCTCCTCTGTCCGTTTCACGCATCAGAGCGGAGTTCCTTCTGGCGGTTTGTTCCACTGGCTCCTTGATCGCTGTTGACATAGCAGTGGGCGTTGTCTGTCTCGGGTTCCTGCTGCTGGGTTCTCTGCTCGGTGTCCCCATCGGGTTCCCTTCGTTTAGCCCTGTGACCTCACTCCCGCTTCTGCTTTTTTTCATTAGTTGTCCCCCGGAATTACTTGGTGTTCTAGACCTGTGGATCCTCCCCTTAGGCTGGGGGGAGGTCCTTTAGAACCCCTGGGATGCCAATAAGACCAGACTCCTGCACCTCACTGGCCTGGGTCTGTCACACTAGCCAAAACACATGCAAGAGATTCATTTTCCTGCTCATCCTACTGAAGTTGTGAGGAAAATGAGGAACATGTTCATGTCTCTGTTACAATGATGCAGAGAAATGGGAGACTGCTTAGCGCATAATAAATAAATAAATAAAGAGAGGAAAAGAAAGAAAAAGCAAAAATGTGTTGAATAAGGAACAAAAGGGATTAAAGGTACACATATGCACAAAAAGAAAGATTTCAAAAAATTCAGCAAGCAATTCTAGTTACAACATCTAGCTGTACAAAAGAATACTAATAGTTCCTAGAGATTAAAGAACAGAAAAACTGTCTGATATTCTGTTTGACTAAGTGTAGTTAAAGAGAAGAGAAAGGAATAAGGGATGTCTGAGAATGAACAGTTCCAGTGAGAAGAGTAAGTCCACAGTATACAACAGATATAATGAAGTTTTTTGAACTGATAAAGATCAGATCCTCATCTGAAGTTTACTCAATTCCTTAGACCAACCCCCCCACAAGACCCCTTGAATTTTCCCTCCAACTTTTCACAAGTTCACAATGTAGCAATTCTGATCCAGTTCCCTCACCCTGAACCAGGGGCGGTTCTAGACATTTTGCCACCCCAAGCACGGCAGGCATGCTGCGGGGGGTTCTCTGCCGGTTGCTGGTCCCACGGCTCCGGTGGACCTCCCACAAGCATGGCTGCCTCCCACCCTCCCGGGGAGCAGCAGAGCGCCCCCCTGGCATGCTGCCCCAAGCACGTGCTTGGCGTGCTGGGGCCTGGAACCACCCCTGCCCTGGACGTTTCCAGCTTTGAACATGCTTCCCTTAATCTTAAAAGGACCACAGAACCCCACCCCCTCTTCCTAATCAGAAATGTATATGGGGCAAGAGCATTGCATGTCATGCCTGAAACTCTGTTGGGCTCTGGGGCTTCCTTATGTCAGAAGTGTTCCAGAAAGCACTGTCTCCTCTTGTGACCCTGGAAAAGTCCTGTAACCTAATGAAACTGAAAGATATCTCCAGGCAAAGTAGAAATGTCCAAACCTGTTAACACTCTGAGAGTATTTCAGCAGAGATGAAAGGCCTATGGGGGAGGGGGAATAGGAGGGAAGAAAGAAAGGAAAGGTGCAGGGTGATGGGTGCTTATCTGAATTTCTTCACTTGGCTGTGTAGGCTGTGGTTATTCCTTTGTCTTTCAGATCTGATTCAGCTATCCCTAGAAAGCATATGGATGTTGCAGGGACTTCCCACCTGTGCCAACGGCACTTACACAGGATATAACAAGAATAGAACATCATTTTTAGTAAAGAGAGAACAGTTAGAATTAGCCATCAGAGCAGTTACAAGAATACATACTTGTACTTGTCAATTCTTATTGTTCACTGTGCTCTCTAACGTGTTACACACACATTTTAACACCATTTGTGTCTTTCTCTCAATCCTTGGGTCATCTTGCACCAAACAGATCTGCAATACTCTGCTTAACTCATCTAAAAACTTGCCACTACTTGATAGCCAATATGCACAAATTCACTGTCATTACAAAATTGTGGTGGTCTTGTGTTTCAAGATACAAAGATAAAAATTACTTTCAGAAACTATACAACTCTAGGAGTGCAGGTTATCTCTACTTCTCCAGGAACCTTGAGCAGTAGGGGTTGATTAAGATAAATTATCTATCTACTAAACACCTCTAGAGAGATACCACCCCCTGGAGTGTATAGAGACCCCACTTGCCTATAATAACTCATACTACATTTTCCAGAGACCAACGGATAAAGAAAGGGCTTTTGGTATAAAAAGATGGTATTTAAACTGACTTGGGGCCTTCGTTCTGATCCAGAAAACAGAGAACAGGTTTTGACCAAGGTCCCCAGAAAGTTTTTGAGCTACTAAAAGATTGATGGGTGATCTCTGGTAAGATTTTAGCATGCATATAGGAACTCTTATTGTTTTTGTTTTCTTTTTAATTATTTTACCTTAAGAATAAATATGCTTGCTTAGAGAGGTATGATAACATAACTGCTGACAATGCACTGTTTGTAGCCCTCAGAGACAAAGCAAAGTACAAGTGCTGGCCTTTAGGCAGAGTGGTTTGCTGGGGATATCACAGTATAACCAGGGAATCATGCAGCCTTAAAACCCCTTGTCAGGAGGGCGAGAGATGCAGGTATCCACCCAAGAGAGGTGATGACTGGAAGTTGGTAACCTTAACTAGGTGCTCTCAAGAGACCATGGCAGGGGTAATACAGATGCAGTTCCCTGAAAGTGGAGTATTAGTCATACTGCATTTGAGGTCCTCATCTAAATAACTCTGAGTACTTTAACCATTAGAATTGAAAGGCACAGAGAAAATGAGTCAATCAAAAGTGAAGGACATTTTCAGAGGGTATCTATTGTCTTTTCTCCCTCAATGGGGAAGCAAAATGAATATCGGAGGTAAGGAAGAAATATTTGTAATTAACACAGAGTTAAAGCACTGAAATGGGACTCAAGTTCAGTTCCTGTCTCTGTCAGAGATCCTCTGTGCCACTGAGCAAGTCACTTAGTCTGTGCATGCCTCCATTCCCTATCTCTGACTATGGATAATAATGTTTCCTGTCAAGGCTGAATCTCCACTCTGGCACTTTAAGTACAGAAGGTGTGGCCCATAAGGATTGGACTCCAGACTTGTATTAAACTCCAAAGGTTACAGCTTTTCCCTGACCTTGGCTTGGTAAATGTTGCTGCCACCCAAATGCAAAAAAAAAACAAAAAAAGACCTTGGACACAGGAAGGAGCACTTGGGAATTCCTTCCTGTGGGCTACCCTCAAGCCCTTTCACGCCCCTCTGGGGAAATGCTAAGTAGAAACAAAGGAATTAGCTGTTGTCACAAGCTAATTAAACAACATATGCCCAAACCTCTTAGGACACCAAAAATCCAATCCTGTTCTTAAAAAAGGTAAATTTTATTAAAAACAAAAAGGAAGGGAATACATCTGGAACTTAGGCTTTTGTTAGATTTTAAAGGAGCAATTCCAGAAAGTAAGCATCCAAAATAGCTTTCTTGGGGGTTCATCTTAAAGGTTACAAACAAACAAGAGCATCTGGGGTTAGCACAGAGGAGATTCACAAGCCAAAATAAATAAATAAACCTGATCACATCTATCTAAACATTTCCTGCCTTCTAATTATTCTTTCCTGTTATGGAAGATAATTTTTCATACCTCGTTCAAACCTTACACAGCATTTCGGCTTATAGCATTGCTGCTTCATGTCCCTGCAGCCCAGAGAGAACAACAGACAAAGGGAAAGTTTCTTTCCCAATTTAAAAAATTTCTAGCCTTCCCATTGACTCTTTTGGTCAGGTGCCCACTTCCTTTTCTTTTACCTGTGGGCTTGTTAACCCTTCACAGGTAAAACTGGGTGTCCATAAAAGGGAGCTCCCCCCACTTCATTTATCACATCTCCTTTCTCTACTTTGTCTAATAGGCCTGTAAGTTGTTTGAGCTATAAGCTAGAGCTATTCAGTTTTGTTTAGGTTTTTTTTTTGTTTTTTGACAAAATATTTTTGTATCAGAAAGTTCCAATTCATCAAACCCACAATTCTTTGCCAATGCCTGTGCCAATATGATGAGGGAAAAAAAATATTAAAATTCTCAAGTTCTTGCTAGACAGCATAACAATTTCCAGCTTTACTACTTTAAACTGCTTTGTACAGTGCCCAGTTTTATAGGGCCTCCATATTTCCACTACACACAATTGTAATATTGTTTTGTTTTTTTCTCATTGTGTCATTTTGCACCAAACAATAATACAAATGAATAATAAGTGAAATCCTACACCTGAAATACAATGGACGTTCAAGTACGACTTACTGAGTCAGTCAAATTTTTGAACTGGTGAACACTTCAAATTTCTTATAAAGAATCCAACGGGCCACATTTTTCAAGTCTTATTTATCTGAGTAATCCTTAATCAAACAAGTAGTCTGACTTCAGTGGGATTAGTCATGCAAGTAAGAGTTAGAAGGTTTAAGATCATGGTTTTCCAGAATTGTTTGCCTTTTCAATACATATATTTTTTGACAAAGTAAAGGAAAGATGCACAGAATATTAGTACAGAATTCTGGCAAACAGGAAGCACATTTTAGCATCACTAAAATCTAAGTATCTAAAAGCTAGTGTGGAACCCCGGTAAATAATTGTTGCCACAGATAAATGTGGGAGGGAGTGTGTATGTGCCTGTCTCTCTCTCTTTCTCTCTCTGTTTACAATTAAGACTGCATCTGAGTTCTGCCTGCACTGTCAAATGTTGCATAAGGCATGAAGAAGGCTCTGTGTTAAGACTCTCTCAGTTACAAGAATTCACAAATGCTGCTATATTATTGGAGTGTAGAATTCTACACTTGATAAATTTCAAATTATTTATTGGGGATGAACTCCGCCCTCAGATCAGAATGATTCATCTAAGCTCTGGCATCCTTCCTTCCCTATGCATACATGGAGAACTGAATATTAGAGTTGAGATTCTCTGTGAATCTGAGAGGTTTAAAAACAAAAACAAATTTGCCAGCTAAACTCACTCTTTTTACTTATACAACATTTAAAATAAAAGCAAAAGTTTCTTTCCACTCTCCATTGCAAATATCTTATCTGCTTATTTTAACAGCAATGATGGCATATTAGCATTTTCATCCTTAATGGATTTAATAGGAGATGAGCTCTGTATATCAAACAGGATCCCATTTGGGCTTCACTTTTTTTATCTTTTGATTTTATCCATGGTTTTAATGAAAATATAGAAGTACCTTCTCATTTAAGTGCCTTAAAATTAACTGGGCCAAAGTCTGCTTTTAGGTACACTAGTGTAAACCCTTTGACTTCAGTGAGATTAGAAAGGTATAAATGAGGGGAGGATTAGGCGTGTATAAATCAATGCAACACAGCTATAAAATGTCTTACTTTCCTTCTGGTGTCTAGTCCAGATAAATGTTAAGAACCTGCTACTGCTGCCAGCTAATTTACCCTGCACGTTAGAAGTCTATTCTGTGGTAATAAGGGTCACAGGTTCAAATTCTGCAACAACATGAGAGTAACCAAGGAAAAGAGAGAGAGAATAGCCAATAAAATGAAGACTTCCCACTGTCATTAAACTAGAGCACCTCATTCACCGAGCCTGTACTCCTTTTTCACTGTTGATGTCTTCCCCATTAATGTCAAATTTGCTTGACTAAAGATGTGCTGAATCAGACTCATATTCGTTTGTGTTGCAGATTTCACCTCCAAATATATATTATATCAGTAGAAACAAGCTGTTGATGGGAAGTTTTCATGTTTTAGTTGTCAAAGACCACTTCTGCCTTATTTATTTGCCAAGACATTTTAGCATTCAGAGGTATCCTCTGAGTCAATCGTTACTTTACAAGGAGAATATAAGAATAGAATGTTTTCGATTTTTATCATTAGCTCTGGTAACTAACTCAATTTGACAGAATGAAACTATGAAAAAAGTAGAATGATTAAAATTTAAAGTCATTCATATTTGTGGGTCTTATAGTTAGTAGACTTTGCAAGCCAAAAAGCTGTGAGGAAATAGAGGCACAAACTGGAGTACAAATTTATACACCTCCAGTTCCATCAGTTCCCCCTCCTTCAACCCCCCCTCAATTAATTTGCACCGGTGTAACAGATCAGTCCTTGTTCCTTTGTCTATTCTGATTTTGAAGTGTCAGTACTTTTAGTTACAGCTCCTGATTAGTATGTCCTCACGTGCAACCACTCCCTGACCTTTAAATGCTTAACTATGCAAATATATTAGTCTATTAACATTGGGGCAGATTTGCAGGTATATTCCAGATGCTTTGTGTTGCTTTGTCAATGCAAAATGGCCCCAAGTCCAGTTCAGTTGTTCATTTAAGATGGCATGTTTGCACAGCTAGTGCAAAACATCCAGAGACTACCAATGCATCTGATCCATTATTTTTTCATATGTGTCGGGGAAAAGAAGACCACCTCTGTGATTTGATCAGACAGCCTGAGGCACCTTTATTGAATATACACCTGTGCACAGGCGGAGGCCAGCATGTCCCCTTGCAAGGGTTAGGCTGACCTGCCTGTTACAAATGTTACTGAGCTTATAAAGGTTAAAACCGCAAAACGTCACATAGATACAGCCTTATTTAGAACACAAATTGCTAATGCTGCAAACATGACTAATATTTACCCTATGGCATACATATTGCTATTTAGCAAGCAACTCTCACACATTTTCCTATTTTCCTGTTATAGTCTTTGCCAGTCAAGTCTGCGGTTTTACCGTTTTAGCACTTTTTCTGTAGTCTCGACAGCAGGGTCAGCTGTTATCAAAACAGATCTCCTGGTTCCCCTTTATCCAAATCTAGTTCCTCTTTTGGGCCCTGACTACATCTTTCTGCCTCAGCATGCCCTTTATACAGTAAAACAAGCTAAGTTAAAGCTCTAAATTAGTTTTGCTCAAAGGCCTAGGGCCTAAGATAATAGAGGGGGGGGGTTATTTTCCCGAACAGTTCCCTCCTTTTTTGATGCCTTTACATTTACATGGCATCAAAACCCCTCACTGTGGTTATTAGTTTGGTCTTGATCCATAGAACAGGGACATATGTAATATAAATTTACAGTATATGGGAAAACTTAACTGTATAGTTAACACACAACAATACAAAAGTTTGTTTTGAAACAGTTAACACTGCTATGCCCATAACAAACCTGACAAACACTCAGAAAATCATGAGTATAAAAAGTTAAGCCACCTACCAGTACATAACCTCTACTCCTCCACCCATTAGCACACACCTTTACCATTACCACGACTACCATAACTCTGGTCCCCTCAATTCACAACTAGAAATCTGCTCACCCAAGCAGTGGTGTACATTTTTAATAACGACTCAAAGTTCAATTTTCATAAGCTGCACAGTGAACCGGTTACTCAGAAAATACTCTAACAAATTTTGTTTGAAATAAATATTAGCCACCAATGAACAATTGGACTGTAACTGACTAAAAATTACCTCATATGAAATATCACATTATTAGGCCACTAATTTTTAAATAAAACGAGGAATTAATGCCCCATTTTTTAATGTAATATCTACACACACAGCAATGAGGACAACCACACAGTAAATGCATTTTTAGTAATTTTCAGCTGAAGCAGAAGTTGTCAGGATTACTTGTTGCAGAAAGAATGGAAAAGAGTAAACATACTGATGAGTATTATATTACTTGACTTGACACATGAAAATGTAACTAGGACCTTATCTTTTTCGTCTTTTAGTTCTAACATCTTGATTTTCGTAAAGCTTAAAAATACATTTCAACATTTGAGGCAAAGTTGGTATTTACATCTCACTTGGCATCTAATGAAATGTATTTCTGTCTGTGGAAAACCAAACATCTGGGTTTGGCATGGGTGTTGTGATGGCCAAAGGTATAACTGGGTTCAAAAAAGAACCAGATAACTTTGTGGCAGATAGGTTCATCAACTGCTATCAGACAAGGTAGTCAGAGATGTACCCTATGCTCAGGGCAACCCTGACCCTTTGACTACCAGAAGCCGGGAGAGGAAAACTGGCAGATCATCCTATAATTGTCCTGTTCTGTACGCTCCCCTTGAAGCTTTGGCATGGGCCACCGTCAGAGACAGCATACTTAGCAAGATGGACAATGATCTGACAGAGTGTGGCAGCTCTTATGTTCTTTCAAATAAAAAGTAGTTTTTAAGGAGACAGGAACAAATATTTAAAAAAATTGATGTAACCAATTTCTTACTGCACAATAAATTAATCAAAATTACAGTCAAATAGCATAATCAGCAAACAACAAATACTAAACCAGTTCACAGGAAAAAAAATAAGCCAGCTAATAATTTGTATGAGCAAATTTTAATCAAACAAACAAACAACTGCAAACAAACAAGTCTGGAGGACTTACAACCTGTCTGAATTATTCACATAAAGGGCTAAATTACTCAGTTACATTATTTGCAGTGGATTTACAACATTTTTAGTATAATCAAATTTATATTCCATTAAAAATCCAGAAAACTTTCACAGTAGACTTTCTGACAGTGAAAAGGTATTGCAGCCAATCAAGGAAACGATATAACATTTCTACATCAATTGATAGGTATTCTTTGTCATTTGTGATATATAAAATTGGAAATATTGATCTTTCAGTAACCATCACACAAATTGAATGAAGGCTTTTGAAATAAATCAAAATAAAAGAGATAAAATGCATGTAGAATTAGGTTTTGAACCTATAAATGCTTATGCACATGGTGAACCCTACATACATGAGAACTCCTGTTCTCTTCAATGGGACTAATCACAGGTATATTAAAAAATATGTCTACAGGATCTGGCCTTTACTTTGTTGAGATCTCTGCCTTCCTTCCCTTTGTTTCTCCTCTCTCCTGCCCTTATTTTAAATTATTAACAGAGTGTTCATCCCTATAAGCCCCCTGAACACTTCAATGGATATATTGCATTATATTAATAGGTATAAAATATGTTTGCTGCTTTTGTTTTTGTAAACATCACAGTAAAGCTACTGACTAAGAAAACGTCACACTGAGGCTGTGAAACACACTAAACAAGCAATGTATGGCTAAAATTCCATTATTTAATGAATCTTCTAGTGATAGAATTGACCAAGACTTCTTGGTCTGAGACTCAAGTGCCAAATCTTGACTGTGCATCCATTGAATTTCCTGGAGGTGGTACAGGGAACACTGCTCCTGGAGGCATTTGCCCTCAGACAGATGCCACTGGTAAAATCCTGGCTTAATATGTCAGAGTTTTGTCATTGATTTCAGTGGGGACTGGATTTCACCACATATATTTTGAAACACTTGTCATGCATTAACTATCACACCTAACTAAAAGATGTAAAAGGGAAGGAACACTAGGATCACACCTTTGCTCTTCACCTTAGTGGAGTCTAATTTCATAGTCATTATGCCTCTCCTGAATGCAGGGATCATATCTGTACCCAGCAGAACTGTTCAATAGTTAAAAATATTCAACAAATTTTGAAATGAGGGGAAAGAAAAACAGAAAATGTCAATTAATTTTAATTATTTTTTTCCAGAAATGTTGCTCTGTTTTTTACCAGTTAAACAACTGGCTGGATGTTTTTATTTCCTATACTCCATTTTTTTAACCAGCTCTTGTACCCAGCTGTTATTAAGAGGGGCAAAGGAGAAGATTCCTTGCGCGACATCCTCCCAGTGCACCCTTGCCAAGGTGAATATCATCCTGCCCTTAGTGTTCGTAAACATTTTTGAAAGCATGAAGGTGCTATGAAATTTCTTAGGATACTGATGAAAGATAACCTATGCAGTGCATTGCCTAGGGTAGTGATACAAGTTATTGGTGCTGTAGAATGGTAGCTTTAGTTTTAAGGGCAAGATTGTGAGTGCAAGAAACCCCCTTCATCCGCTGTATTACCTCTCATGGTAATGCTTCTTGTGCTTTTTGCATTCTGGGACTGCTTGTACATGCCCCCTCCACAACTTGCCCTTGGGAAGAGGCTATGTTCATGCCCCCTCCACAACTTGCCCTTGGGAAGAGGCTAGCTGACAGGTGGTTTAGATTCCTAGAACCATAGGGTTAGAAGGAACCACAAGGGTCATCTAGTGTAACCCTTGCCAAGATACAGGATTTGTTTGAGGTGTTGGGTAAGAGGAAGGGTGGAAGGACATAGCCCCGCACCATTCTGCATAGACCACACACCTCTGCATCAGCCCACAGTTTGGAGCCAATGGACTGGTGGGAGAAAGATGCCCATTCCCACAAATACTTACACCCTGCACACAAGGGTCAGACCTGGAAGAGGTGGGGCTTGCCAGAGGCAAGATTCCTCTAGGATGCTTTCTGAGGTAGTGCAAGTCTGCACTGCCCCTCCCCTCCCATGGGTTAATAACTACACTCATGATACATTTCCCTTTTTGCTTGCTTTTTAATCACAGTCCTTACTCTCCATTACTCATTTTCTTAGCATTTGTCATTTACATGTTAATTTGGTTAAATTTTAGAGGCTTTTATTTCTTAAACCTAGACGTTCATGTGTTGTCAGTGTTTCAAACCAACATTTACAATAGGAAGCAGGGGATATATTGGATGCAAGGCAAAAGCTCATCCATCCATTATGTTAGTTCTGCCATTAAGGATCACTGGCTAATGGATTTCTGATGTAGATGGAAGTTTTTGTGCCACTGAGATATTACTGTGACAGATGAGGTCACAATAGCTTTAGTGATAGTCTTTCAAGCCTGAAGAGTTTGCTCTCATGGCTCCCGCTGAAGCATTTCCAGTGCAATGAATGATATTTAGAGCATCCAAATTCTCTGTTGCAAAGCATGTTGCTTTTACTTTTTGTTTCAATTACCGAGGCCTTAAGCTTGCTTCAGTGATAAAAGTATAAATCATGTTAATTTAAAAAAAATAAAGGGGGGGATCTTAAAGGACAAAGTAAAGGGCCAGAAGGTCTAGATAATAAAAAAGTCATCTTTGAGGTAAAATGCTTCACTAATTTGAAATTAACTTTAAAACATGTAAAAATACCACCCCAAAACAAAAACAAAACCATGACTTACTGTCCCTTTGAATTCCTGATCACATTGTTTTATAGAAGCAGCAGTGATGTGATTTTGTAGTAGATGTTTCAGAAACGGCAGATTAAAAATTTTAATAAAGCAGTAATTTTTGTATGTATCCCATTTTATTCAGTTTAGTAGTATGTGGGGTAAGATATAGACAGGTATCAGAATATATTGTTCTTTAGTGAAGTAAATTAATATAATAATTAGGGGGAAGATAAAAGAAGAGAGATTATCCTATAATAAACATGAAAAGTTAAATGAGTCAATCTAAGATCTGCATGGACCTGATCCAATGCTCACTTCCATTGACTTCAAATGGCTCTGGATCATGCAGTCTATGAAGACCTTCTTTTTGACAATTAATATATTTGTCTTCTCCCTCCCCTGCTCTTACCTGCCACTTTTTAATATATGTTTTAATGTGTATATTTTAAATATATATATTATATTCATTATATTCTTAATAAAATGTAGAATTTGAGATCCAGAGGGGCAAAGATGTTGGCTTTTTAAATAATGACAAAGCATGTTTTACATCCATAGCAGTATAAAACAATAAAATTAATATTAAAATACAAGAAAAACAAATGCCGTATTTGCCTTTTCTCTCTCCCTAAAGCATAATAGTCCTGAAAACCATCAGACATAGGAATCATAGAATATCAGGGTTGGAAGGGACCTCAGGAGGTAATCTAGTCCAACCCCATGCTCAAAGCAGGACCAATCCCCAACTAAATCATCTCAGCCAGGGCTTTGTCAAGCCTGACCTTAAACACCTTTAAGGAAGGAGATTCCAGCACCTCCCTTGGTAACCCATTCCAGTGCTTCACCACCCTCCTAGTGAAAAAGATTTTTCTAATATCCAACCTAAACCTACCCCACTGCAACTTGAGACCATTACTTCTTGTTCTGTCATCTGCTAACACTGAGAACTGTCTAGATCCATCGTCCTTGGAACCCCCTTTCAGATAGCTGAAAGCAACTATCAAATCCCTTCCTTCTTCTTCTGCATATTAAACAATCCCAGTTCCCTCAGCTCACCTCATAAGTCATGTGCTCCGGTCCCCTAATCATTTTTGTGTCCTCCCCTGGACTCTTCCAATTTTTCCAATCCTTCTTGTAGTGTGGGCCAAAACTGGACACAGTACTCCAGATGAGGCCTCACCAATGTCGATAAAGGGAATGATCACATCCTCGATCTGCTAGCATGCCCCTACTTTGCAGACCAAAATGCTGTTAGCTTTCGTGGCAACATGGACACACCATCGACTCATAGCAGCTTCTATCCCCTGAACCCGTAAGTCTTTTTCTGCAGAACTGCAGCCTAGCCACTCAGTCCCTAGTCTGTAGCAGTGCATGGGATTCTTCTGTCCTAAGTGCAGGACTCTGCACTTGTCCTTGTTGAACCTCATCAGGTTTCTTTTGGCCCAACACTCTAATTTGTCTAGGTCCATCTGTATCCTACCCCTACCCTCCAGCATATCCCAGTTTAATGTCATCTGCAAACTTGCTGAGGCTGCAGTCCACACCATCCTCCAGATCATTAATGAAGATATTGAACAAAACTGGCCCCGGGACCAACCGTTGGGGCACTCCGCTTGATACCAGCTGCCAACTAGACATGGAGCCATTTGGGTTTTTTTATTATTTTGTCCAAATTATGCCATTTATGAAGTGGTCCATGTGGGATGGGAGTGTAGTGAAGCCCTTTCTTCCTCTAGAATCTCAGGGACAGATTGTGCCTGTGTGCTCATCCATCTCCAGGAACAAGTAGAGAAGAAAGTAGGGCTTCTTGATCTCCTCCCACTTAGAATAGTAAATCTCCCACTGAATGTGGAGACTACAGGTATCTCTGGCACATACACACAGGGCACTCTACTCAGCACTGATAAAGCCTCATCTGGAGTATTTTGTCCAGTTCTCGAAATCACACTTTGGAGAAGATTTGTACAAATGGGAGAAAGTCTGGAGGAGGGCAAGAAAAAATATTAAAGAAAGCATGACTTGTGAGGAAAGATTGAAGAAAAATTGTGTTTGTTTCGTCTGGTTAAGAGAATGCTGAGGGGGGACACAATAACTGTGTTCAAATATATAAAAGGTTCTTATAAACAGGTAGATGATAACTGTTCTCCTTAATCACTGAGGACAGGGCAAGAAGTAATGGGTTTAAATTGCAGCAAGGGAGATTTAGGTTAGACCAGGGATTGGCAATCTTTGTCATGTGGCCTGCCAGGGTAAGCACCCTGGTAGTGCGGGCCGATTTGTTTACCTGCCAAGTCCACAGGTTCGGCCGATCACGGCTCCCACTGGCCGCAGTTCACCACTGGAGGCCAATAGGGGCTACAAGAAGTCGTGCGGGCTGAGGGATGTGCTGGCCTCTGTTTTCCGCAGCCCCCATTGGCCTGGAGCAGTGAACCGAGGACAATAGTAGTCGTGATCGGCCGAACTTGCAGATGCGGCAGGTAAACAATTCGGCCCAGCCTGCAAGGGGGCTTACCCTGGCGGGCCAAGTGACAAAGTTTGCTGATCCCTGGGTTAGACATTAGGAAAAACTTCCTAACTGTAAGGGTAGTTAAGCACTGGTACAATTTACTTAGGAAGGTTTTGGAATCTTTTATTGGAGCTTTATCAGAAGAGGTTAGATAAACACCTGTCAGGGATGGTCTAGATAATACTTAGTTCTGCCTCAGTGCAGGGAACTGGAATAGGTGACCTATTGAGATCCCTTCCAGTCCTACATTTCTATGATTCTGTAAATGTTTTTTGTGTCCTCCCCACTACCCAGGAGCCATTCGCTATCTTCTGGCTCTATAATTTTCCCTCATACTCTGTTCTTGAACATTCAGTGATGGTCTATGTACCTGTGGTATAAAGAGGGATAGATAGCCATGGAGCTACAGTTAGTCCTGGTCTCTCTTTCCCAGTGGATTTATGTTTAATGAAAGTCTATTTCTGCCTATATTTTGTGAATTAGTATTTAATTTTGATCTTCCTCTTCCCACACACAACATATTCCACCTCCTCCACTGCCAAAGGGCCCAATTTGCTTTTAATTTTAATAGAGTTACACCTGTATAAAACTGAGATGATAAAATAATGATTCAGGCCCATTATCTTCAGTGTGAAAGTAAATGTAGCTAGTCACATGAGCAGCAATGTGACTACACTCCAGGTGATCACCGAACTGTTTTAACGTTGCCTATAACTCATTCTCAACACATTTATAGAAACACACACACACGTGCGCGTGTGCATATATACAATATATAAAGGATTTAGAAAGAAATTCCTAGTTTGCAATGATTAAATATCCTCCCGTCAAAAAGGAACATATTTCTATTTTTTTAATTTTTTGTAAAAAAAGTTTAGCTAGTTTCATTTTTGGTGCAGTTTATTAGAGAACTTTAGCTGTCTTTGCAGTTCTATGGTCCAGGGAGCCCCTCCATGAAGTGGCAGAGGGCACATCATACTCTTATCAGACCTGGAAAACTCATTGTGCCAACTATCTGTTGTCATAATCTCTATATAAAAGATGTTGTGTAAGATGTGATATGTAAACTGGTAACATGCTGATCATTAAATTTTTTGGGAATGTATGTACAGGTGAGGAATAAAGAACTATAGGAGCGTGCTGAAAATATGTTTCTAAAATGTTTTTAACAAGCAGTGCATAAACCCAGCCTGCCATAGACAAAGGAATGTTGATTTGCTGTCTTGACCGTGTTTCACATGCGAACTAAGCAAAGTGAGACCAAAAGCACATTTACATGTATGGTAAACAAAGCCATCAGGCAAGCAAGTGGGGAAAGACGGCCTCTGAATCTCGATGAAGGATGGTAACTCCAGCCTCAGGTGCATGGGATTATGAGTCTGCTTGATTGGCTTTTTTAATTTCAATTAAAAAAAAAAAGAATAGAGTTGGGGGAGCGGAAAACCATGTGGCCTCTTCAAACAGGATTAATGAACTTTGGGAAGATATAAGCAGAGGCAAAAAGCCATTTTGTTATCCTTCACTGTATGGACAAAAGAGACCAGACATCTTTTAATCTGAGAAAGTTGGATCCTTGAACTGAGTTGGGGTGGGGAGAGACAGAGTTTGAAATCTTTGGGAACTCACTATAGGTGAAAGCAGCAAAGAATCCTGTGGCACCTTATAGACTAACAGACGTTTTGGAGCATGAGCTTTCGTGGGTGAATACCCACTTCGTTGGATGTTGCATCTGACGAAGTGGGTATTCTCCCACGAAAGCTCATGCTCCATAATGTCTGTTAGTCTATAAGGTGCCACAGGATTCTTTGCTGCTTTTACAGATCCAGACTAACACGGCTACCCCTCTGATACTTGTCACTATAGGTGAGACACCTGTTTACACAAAAATTGTAACTTGCTGAAGTTAAGTTTTAGTCAGTAATAAACTATATTTAGTTTGGTTTTATTTTACTTGTAACTGTTTCTGTGGCTTCTATTCTCATTATCCTTAAATGTCTGTTCTTTGTTAACAAACTTATTCTTGCTTTATTAAAAAACCATCTCAGTGCTATGTATTAAACTAAAGAGTGGAATCCTCACCCAAACTAACAGCCAGGTGTGTGAACTGTCTCATTGGAGGCAGCAAACTTGATAACTTCTGCAAGGGCTGAGTGAGAGTGATTGGACACTGCAGAAAGGTCTCTCTAGAGAACTTGGTAACTGAGGTTCACTGATTGTTACCGGCAAAGCAAGATTTGGACTAGCAGAATCCTGAGAAGTTTGCCAGCGAGGTAGACAAATTGGTATATTAGGGAGCTTCAACAGCAGAGCTCACTTTTGCTGAGGCAGAGCAGTAACACATTGGCTCACAATTCTGGTGACCTGAGCAAGGCGTCACAAGTATTATGAAGTGCTTATACCAGCATGTACCTATCTGTTCTAAAGAAAATAAATTATTTGTGTGTAGGAGTAGCTTGAAAGGTAGAGACCTGAAAATATGTGGATATCCGCTTTATATCCATGGATCATGTTTGCAGATTGGCTGCGGATAAAATTTTTGTATCCACACAGGGCTCTATTGATAGGCTGCCTATTATCACCACACACCAAATTGGGTGCTGGAAATTTTAAATTTTCAGGGAAATAACTGTGCTTCTCCAAAGCTCAAAATGGCATACTAAACAAATGCCCTCCTCTGTTAGCAATGTCTGTCACTCATTCATATTTGACAGATATTACACTCTTCTATTTGTCTTTCTTGATTCCAATCAGATGCCGTTAATAATGTCTTAGATGTTTAAAATCACTAGTGTCATTAATTATTCTTTTTAAATTGAGAATATAGCTTATTTTATTCCCTTTTGACTCAGTAAGCCTAAGCCAAATAAAGATCATCTTTTTTATTTCAAGTGCATCTTTGAGACAAAAGTTGCTGTTGACACTTCTTGCCAGCTCATGTTTAATGAAATATGACTTTCATTTATTTTATTTCTCATAATTCATGTTTATAGGCTACGCATAGTTGACTTTGACTCTTCTTTAATTTCTTATAGAATGGCATACCCACCACTTGTCTTCATATCCTTTCTTTCTGAAGACAGACATTATTTATCTGCATTGGTTGAATTATTGTTGTCCCTTGTCCATTATCCTTTAACACATCTCAGTACTCTATCTGCAGTTCATTATTATTTACGACCATGAACATCTATTAGCTATTCCTGAACCACAGTTTATGGGGACTAGAGGTTGGCCTGTGACATCAACCTTGCATGTCAAATCTTATCAAAGCGTTCACTCAACATTGTCATATGTAAATCTGCAAGAATGCTCCAAAACATTACTCGTTTAAATAGTTAAATCTTTGATTTAGTGCACAGTTGGCTAAATTATACACTTTCTTCCCAACTCCAAGTCTCTAACTTAATGTTTGGCTTGACCTTAAGTCTTTATTGGGAAATGAATTTTGATCAGAGATATCTGATCATGATTTTCAAAGTAATTTAGGAAATGGGTAAACTGACATTAGTCCAAAAGGAAAAGATTGCAATTTTATTAAGTATTGCACAGGAACACAGTTTTCCCCACAATCTGCTAACTAGTTGGAGCTACAATTCTAAGGTACCTCCTTTTAGATTACAATACTAACTTCAACAATTTATTTGCTGTTTCATTACCTGGCCTATTCCACTGTTTTGACTAAACCAACATTGAGCGTGCTAAAGAAATGATCAATAGACCCCAAAATTGCTGAATGGGATGACGCGATTTTTATTTTTATTTTTATTATATTTTATTTTACTTTATCTTAAATCTAAATTCAAATGACCTTGGTCCTCTCATGTTGTTGCCATAAAATTCTGCCATTGTGATGCAATAAACTGTGTTTATATTATGTGACATAAGCTCATTCACTAACAGAAATGTGGAGACAAAATCTCTATATTCTTTTGAATGCTAGCTGTATAAATAAATATTCATTGTAGGAGGGATTCTCAGGTGAGTATTCTAACCTCCAAGCTAACCACCAAAAGGGGCACCACTATCCTATCTTTAGTATGGGTCCAACATGCTTAGATTGGTGGAGGAATGCCTATTTTTTGAATTCTAATGAGAGTTATACGGCACATTGCTTGATGATGTCGGGACTTAGGTGGTTGTGCATGCCCAGCAGCAGAAATTTAAGTTCCTGGAAGACATTAGCAGCAGAAAGTTTGGTGCCTACAGATGAATGGTGCTTTTGTGAATGCCAATGATGCCTAAATGTTAGACATAAGTACATAAAGTGGCAGCTGGGCACTATGATTCCCTTGTGAAACTAGCCGAATGGGTGAAATTCTGGTCATGTTGATGTCAATGGGAGTCTATTCCATTGACTTCACTGGGGCTAAGAGTTTACCAAAAGCATATGATCTGTTGGATGAAATGAGCTTTGCTAAGGCACAGTTTTGGACTGGTAAAGTCAAAGGCAGGCATGAGAATTATCTATCCTCAAGTACTCCCAAGGCAGAAGCCTTCATCGCTTGTAAAGAAAAAACATGGGCTGCAATCACTACACAGGATAGGGTTGTCTCATAATTATATGCAGAACTTGGAAAGTTCTCTAAAAGCAGTGGAAGAGTGGCTGCTGGTTGAATAGCAATCAGCAACTTGTAGTGGGGACCATGTGACGGTGCACAGCCCTGAGGACATGACCAGAGCTATGGAAATGCTTTGATGGACCATTTCAGTATCCCTCCGTCCTAAAGCCACCCATTTATGCTAGATCATATTTAACCAACTATTGCACAATATCTTGGGAGAGCAAGGATAGTAACAAAAGAGTATCTGATTTATCTTTGCCTTTATTTTGTCTCTCTATACTGGCAATAAATAAATGTACTAAAACAAAGAGCTTCTTCTATCTTCTCAGTATGATCTTAAATTAAAAGTCGCATTCCCATTAATACTATGATCGAGGTGTTTTGTTTGTTTTATTGTGAAACACCCAGCATTTATCAAACACATTCATTTAGCCATTCAGTGGAGTTGGATCAACCCCAGGAGTATGCATGGACCCAAAAACATTTTGTGCTTCTCTCTCCAATATTCAGTACCTTTTTATCCTGATGAGCAGCTAAAGTGAGGCAATAGGGACAGCTGAGATCAATAGGTTGCAACACTTCCAATATATTGCCATCCTTTCATATTGCACAGCCAGCACTCCTCAGCCAGTGCTGGAGCTCTTTTCTTGAACTGTATTTCAGCTGCACTGCGGAGCCAACAGGCAGCTGCAGCCTGACCAGTCTCAAGCATTCAAAAATCATGAGATAGACTTAAAAATAATGGGGCTAGTTAAAACTACTAACTCTGGTTTCTTTTCAGTTTTCCTTCTGGTGTTCAAGGCTTTAGGATTCTTATTTCCCAGCTTTGCTCCACAACGACAGCTAGAAACTTACTTTTAGGCTACACCTATACTACACTCTATTTTCAATGCTGCAATGGAAAACAGGCGGTGTCCGCACTGCCGTGTGTAGCTACACATGTCAGTGAAATGCTCTGGTGGTGGGGAAAGGTCTTCAACAACTCCCCTGTGCTAAAGCCTTTTCCTGCTGCCAGAGTCTTTACCTGGGGTGGGAAAAGTCTCCAGCAGTTAGGAGCTAGCAGAGTCTTTCCCTCAGATACAGAAGGAGTCTAGCAGAAGAGAGTTGGCAGAGTCTTTCCTGGCTGCCTCCCCCACCAGAGCCTTTCCCTTGGTGAGAAAGTCTTCCCCTGAGGCAGGAAAAGGCTCTGGCCTCTGAGAGGAAGCAGGACACTATGCAGCTAAAAATGTCAATGTAGACTGGAAGGCATGGCTCAGGTGAGTAGAGAGCCAAGTAGGGTATGTACTTCAGGTGTGTACATACTGTAGTTGCCTAAGTTACACCTCATCATCTATACTGTTAGTTAAGCCTGTGCTGAGCACATACTCTACACACTTTCGAAAGAAGTATCCAGTGTAGACGAAGTCTTGGTGAAATGAGAGCTGAAATTCTGATGCAATCACATGACTCCAGAAGCTGGGACTAGTAAGAAAAACCCTAAATACCATGAGATTGACAATAAAATTGTGGGAAGCAGCAACACTGTAGCTGCAGGCACTCTGATTGCATGACCAGTGCAGCAAGATGGATATCTGCCAACTGAGGTTTCCTTTGCTACTGCTGCTTCCCAGCCTGCTTAGCTATCTCTCCAAAACAGCACTCCAAAATTGTTTTAACTGAGCTTCTTTTAGAACTATTTGGTAATATAGACCAGAGGTTATTTTTCTCCAATATACAGTACAACTAATGGATTACTGTATAAATATAGACCGTTTCTACAATGGTGACAAGCACAGTTTTTGTTTTGTTTCCCACCCTAACAGGACATTAAAATTGCAGTGCATGGATGCAAATTCTCACACTGCACCGCTGTATTCAGAAGACATTATCTCCACAGGAAATAGTAGTAAGTGGATATATTAATTAGGAGTTCTGCACACTAACAATGAAGATAAGGTGTGTTGACACTGTAGCTATGTGAGTAAGAATAGCTAGAGATTGCCACAGAAATTGACATTGACTCCTTCTACAGTAAATAAGTTTACTTACAGTAAATACTAAGCTTAAACTAGCTAGTGATACCCACAGGTAATGCTACTGTTATGTCGCTAAATTTCACATGAAAGACTTTCTCTTACTGTAGCCTTGGGCAAATCACTTAAGCTCTGTAAAAATGATAATTAAGATAATATGCAATATAGTTGTAGCAGTCTTGGTCACAGAATGTTAGAGATGTGATGGATACAGTAGTATCTTTTCGTGAACCAATGTCTGTTTGTGAGAGAGACAATCTTTTCAGCTTATTCAGAGCTGTGTAAGCTCAGAAGCTTGTCTCTCTCATCAACAGACATTCGTCCACGAAAAGATACTACTGCACCCATCATGTATCTCTAATCAAGATAGTACTTAACTACCACACTAAGGAGTTGCAAGGATTAATTAAGTTTGCAAAGCACTATGAAGGTGAGACATGCAATGCCGTGTAAGTGCTAAGTATGATTAGTACTAAACTTTGAAGACTTAATTTAAAAAGATAAAATACTCAATCTGGAAAACAGTGTAATTTAAATAACAAATCTGACTTCTTTTCCAAGGAGTCCAAGGGCATTAAACATCTATTTACATAACATCAATAAAATAGTAGAGTAAGAGTATAATTAGAATGGGCTGCAAATAAAATAGGGGTTTAAGTCCATATTTTTTTTAAGTATCCACACCCTTGTTTGTGAGCCAAACTGTGATTATATTTACACAAGCCTCTGATATACACACATGCACTAGCCCAGGATGCACTTTTTGTAACATAGGCTTCTCCCCTTAGGCATGAGCAAACTAAATCAAATGAAATAACCACCAACCTGAATATTCACCCAAACCTTTTGAAACAAATACTGAAATAATGGTACTTTAAAGTCTTTTTTTTCCCCTTTTCCGATCATTTCCCAGTGAAGTCTGTGGGAGATGAGCCTGCTTACACTGTGTCTGAATTTGGTGTGAGCTTATTATCTGCTACAGAAAGATTCAACAACATTAAATGAAACAGGATAAGTAAAATCTCATGAATAAACATGGAAGTAACTTCTGAGAAGTCCCCCAGATTTTCACAAATTATTTCAGGTTTTAAAGGAGAGGAGAGTGGAGAAAAAAGAAAGGTCTCCCCAAGAAAGAAACCAGTGATGCAGGATCAGTGGACGAAATCCAGATTTCTGTGAGAGCCAGGAGGTGGAAAAAATAGGAAATGAAACAACAGTGGATGACAGGGATTCTCCTAGATATGGATTGGGCTTTCCAAAAGAGCAAGATAAGGGGAAGGGAAGACTAAAAGTGGGGATGGGTCTGAGGCTGGAGGATTGGGGTCTGTTGGGGTGGAGGTCATGATGAGAGAGGGTACAGGAAGGGATAAGGGGAGGGCCAAATGTATGCAAGGAAGAGAGGGTAAAGGAGGAGGAAAAGGAAGTGCAGGTGTGATGTGGATTTGTGAGAGTGAGAGGATGTGGTGGAGTTACACTAAGTTTAAATACAGCTCCAAAACACACACAAAAACCCCATAAAGGATTTTGCATGTGTTTAAACTTTGCATACAGGAAGTAGTACCATTTTGTGGTTGACAGATGCATACACAAGCCACCATTTTTTCATGGACTAAAATTCTCACAGTAAAACTTGAAATATTTTGTAAAGTTCTGGATCCACTTGAAGTTTCACAATGATTTCTCAGCTTTCCCTGTAATTTATTCTAATTCCTAGTACATTCAGAAAAAGCAATCAAGAAATTCCCCTTTTTATTATTTTGAATTTTCAAAAATTATAGCCTCTTTCTGTTATTAGCCAAGTCACTCTATCTAATCACTGCATTGAACACTATGATTATGGAGGTAGCATCTTTACTGTGGTGACATGGCAGCTTTCACTGGCTAAACAGGAGTTTGGCACCGTAAAAAATGACAAATGTTTCACTCTTCAAAAAAAATCAGTTTATTTTTTGACAGTTGCACAAACAATAACATCTTTGCACAGTTATACAGATGAGTTCCTGTTAAAAGCACTAATAATTTTCTCTTTTCTGACCATTATATATTAATGAATTATTTTTTTTCAGTTCTATCTGATATATTGTCTAGCTTTATTTTTGCTTTCTAATCTGGCATAGTATATATAATGTGAATGGTTTTCTCTTAATTGCAACAAAAAAGTAGCAATCCATCCCTCTTCTCCCTAGAGATACTAGGTTTTAGGATATAAAATATGTTCTCAGTGGGAGGCAATTGAATAAAACATGTCAATAATAAAAACACACATGACATTGTATATAATACCCTACGTTCCTTTCAAATAGCAAAACTTGTTTATGTCAATTGTTTCCTTCTGCTCTGAGACATTGTTCAACAATCCCTTTCTGCTGAGAAATTCAGCATTGCTTTATTATTTTTATTTATTTTATTTTATTGTTTGTAAGAATATCAAACACTCAGGAAAAACACAACTAAAATAAAAACCTGTTCTTGCTATCTCCTTCCTTCGGGACTGCTATTAATAATTTGGACGTCCATAGTGCCTTCCATCTTAGGCCTTGACCTTGCAAACACTTATGTATGTGTTAACTTTACTATGCTGTGTAGTCTCATACAAATCAGTGGGACTACATGTAGTAGTAAAAATAAACACATGTGCAAATGTTGGGCAGGATCAAAACTGTAGGATCTCAAAACATTTTATAAATACAAACCAATGACATCTTAGTACCTGGGCTGTCAATAAATAATTGAGGCAGAAAACTGAGGTACAGAGAATAAGCAGGGTTGCCTGTTTTCCAAGACTGAGCTAGAGTGTCCAGCAATTAAAGATTAATCTTTAAATTAAAGATTATGTCATATGATGAAATATCCAGGAATATATTCAATCAAAATTGGCAACCCTAAGAATAAGGGAACTGTTGACCCCCCCACCCCCCACACACACTTTCTTAAAATCCCCATGGCTTTAGTAAGGGCACAAAGGAGAAAGTTGCTCAGCTCTGAACAAGATCTGGGCCAGGATGAAGCTGTGTATGATGTATCCAGAAGTCCAGGAATCAAAGCCACATTTCTCATATCTCTAGCTTGTCTGAATGTTTAGATGTAGGTGGTAATACCTAAGCTACACTTACATTACACATGTAGTTAGAAGCAGGCTGCATCCTCTCCATGGTTTGTAGCTACACATGTCAGTGAAAGACTCTGGCAGAGCTGAGGCAGCAGAGAAATGCTTCAGTAGCTCTCCACTGCCAGAATCTTTCAGTGAGGAGAGGAAGGGTGGCGGGAGGGTAGGCAGCAGGGAAATACTGTGTCTTTCCTATAGCGCTGTCAAGCAATTAAAATTTTTATTGTGATTTAAAAAATGAATCACAATTAATCACACTATTAATAATAAAATACCATTTATTTAAATGTTTTTAGATGTTTCTACATTTTCAAATATATTGATTTCAGTTACAACATAAAATACAAAGTGAACAGTGCTCACTTTATATTTATTTTTTATTACAAATATTTGCATTCTACAAGCAAAAGAAATAGTATTTTTCAATTAACCTAATGCAATTACTATACTGCAATTTCTTTATCATGAAAGTTGAACTTACAAATGTCAAATTATGTACAAGAAAAACCCTGTATTCAAAAATAAATCAATGTAAATCTTGAACATCTACAAGTCCAAGTCCACTCAGTCCTACTTCTTGTTCAGCCAATTGCTCAGACAAAAAAATGTGTTTATATTTGCAGAAGATAATGCTGCCTGCTTCTTGTTTACAGCATCAGCTGAAAGTGAGAACAGGCATTTGCCTGGCACTGTTATAGCCGGCTTCACAAAATATTTACATGCCAGATGCACTAAAGATTCATATGTCCTTTGATGCTTCAACCACCATTTCAGAGGACATGCGTCCATGCTGATGACAGGTTCTACTCAATAATGATCCAAGGCAGTAAGGACCGACACATATTCATTTTCATAATCTGAGTCAGATGCCACCAGAAGAAAATTGCTTTTCTTTTTTGGTGGTTTAGGTTCTGTAGTTTCTGCATCAGAGTATTACCCTTTTAAGACTCCTTAAAGCATGCACAACACTCTGTCCATCTCAGACTTTAGACACTTCAGATACTAAAATCTTGGATTAAGTACTGTACTATATTTAGAAATTTCACATTGGCATCTTCTTTGCATTTTGTCTAATTTGCTGTGAAAGAGTTCTTAAAATGAACAACATATGCCAGGTGATCATCAGAGACTGCTGTAACATGAAATATATGGCAGAATGCAGGAAACAATTCTCCCCCCAAGGAGTTCAGTCACAAATTTAATGAATGCATTATGATTTAATGAGTGTCATCAGCATGGAAGCATGTCCTCTGGAATGATGGCCAAAGCATGAAGAGGCATACGAATGTTTGGCATATCTGGCAAGTAAACATCTTGTGATGCCAGCTACATCACTGCCATGCGAACGCCTGTTCTCACTTTCAGGTGACGTAATTAAGAAGTGGGCAGCATTATCTCCTGTAAATGTAAACAAACATGTTTCTCTTGGCGATTGGCTAAATAAGAAGTAGGACTGAGTGGACTTATAGGTTCTAAAGTTTTACATTGTTTTGTTTTTGAATGCAGTTATGTAACAAAAAAAACCCCTTCATTTGTAAATTGCACTTTCTTGATCAAGAGATTGCACTATGGTATTTGTATGAGGTGAATTGAAAAATACTATTTCTTTTCTCATTTTTACAATGCAAATATTTGTAATAAAAATAGTATAAAGTGAGCACTGTACACTTTGTATTCTGCGTTGTAACTGAAATTGATATATTTGAAAATGTAGAATAACATCCAAAATATTGAATAATATCTATTATTTTATTATTTAATAGTGCAATTAATCACAATTAAGATTTTTAATCAGCATTTTTTTGAGTTAATCACATGAGTTAACTGTGATTAATCAACATCCCTACTTTCCTCACTGCCAGAGTTTGCCTGCTGCTGGGAAGGACTCTAGCATTGGGGAGCTCCTGGAGCCTTTCCCCTCTACCTTGCCTCTTCCAGAGCCTTTCCCTGCTGCTGGAGTCTTTTCCTATGATGAGCAGGCTCCAGCAGCAAGGACAGAATAGAACACTACACTGCAAGTAATAGCAGTGTAGAAGGGGAGGCACAGCTTGAGTAAGTAGAGAACCATGTTGAGTATGTACTCTGGGAAATACTTATACCCATTCAAGCATGTCTTTACTTACCTAAGCCATGCCTTGCAATCGACACTATTTATATCCATGCTTGCGGTGGTTCACATGTATGTACATTATACTTTGACGAAAGAAGTGTGCAGTGTAGACATACCCCCAAGAGGAATATTAATAGTCCTTTAAAATCTCCAGAGATTTTCCAACATGCATTTGAACTATCCAGCAGAAAGGTATGGAATTATTCTCAAATCAAAGATTGTTTTAAATGTTTAGAAAAAAAACAAAACAAGATCCAATGTCATGTTTCAATTGGGATGTACTAGTACTCCTGCCAGCCCCTGGGCATGTGGCTCAGTTCTATATAAATATCCATACAATCAAACAATTCAATCTACCTGTTGCACTTCAAAACTACACGGGGAATAGAACAAGGCAAAATCATTTATCTAAAAGTTTATTTGCTCTCTTATATGCATAAACATTGCAAGGTTTTCAATATATTAAAGAGTTGGTTTAGTTGGACTGAAAAGATTTCATGAATATTTTGGAAACCAGTTTGAAAGCATGGAAAGAATAAATTGGTTGCCTAGAAGATTAGGTAAGGAAGGTTAGATAGATGCATCATTTATTAAAGGGCTTAACAGTGGTTATGAGGCTATAAATTCTGCACCTTACTTGGTGGAGCTTATTGCCTATAAATTTTACTGTGGATGCTTCTAACTGCAACAGAGATTTTTTTCCCCTTTTTGCACTGAATAGAGTTTCAGCTTGCCTGTCTTTGTGCAGGCTACCTTCAGCCCATATTATGAAAGTGTATGGAGATACAACTCTTGTTGAGAACCATGACAGAAGGATTTACCTGGCCTGTTAGTTGTTGTTTTGGGGGGTTTTTTGGTTTAGTCTGGTGTGAATCTGATGTGCTCTGAAGCCTTACTTAGTGTGTTTGCTTATACAGAACAGTACTGGATGCTAAAAGCAATAATGGCCTAAAACAGGGTTTCTCAAACAGGGGTTGCGCTTGTGTAGGGGAAGCCGAGGGACTTACTGGCTGCCACTTCCAGCAGCTCCCATTGGCCCGGAGCAACGATCTGCAGCCAGTAGGAGCCGCGATCGACCAGACCTGCGGATGGGGCAGGTAAACACACCGACCTGGCCCGCCAGGGGCTTTCCCTACACAAGCAGCGACCCCTGTTTAAGAAACACTGAGATACTTCATTGTAGAATTTTTTTTTTTTTCAAAAATGGAGTGGGTGGCATAAGAACTGCAAGAAATAAAGAATTTATATTATAATTTTTGTACCCCGGTATATCAGTAATTTGTTGTTTGGCAAATAAATCAATATCAAATTACATGACAACACATTGTTTTCTCAAGGAGTGAAAATATGACCTTTACAGTTTTCCAGCAAAACACCCCACCATAATTTCTTATTCTTGCTTTCATCAAACCTGCCACTTGTTCGTATTCGATGGAGATTACTTGAACTTGGTAACTTCAGGTCTTTGAACTGAATATGTATAAAAGATGACTTTTCCCCCATACTGAGAACAAAAAGCTATCTCGTTATAAATTGGCAGATGAATTACTGTGTATATCCCAACATTCCTCAATACAGGATAATAATGAAATTAAGTATTAATACAAAATATATTTTACTGTTCTTATATATGTATTGCTATATAACTTACAATACCTAGATTTCTGTTTATATCATCATACTTTCTTAAGGCTATATTTTGTATTGTTCTCTGTGAAAGTGCCAGAGGTTAGCTATTTCTTGTGAAGGGGAAGTGGTGGGTTTTGTTGTACTACTGCATCGTTGCCACGGTGTGGTTATGCTTATGGACATGCTGGATTCTCTTTTCTCCTCTCACCCCAACTATTCTCTGATAGACGATCCTCCCTCTCTTAAATTCTCTCCTCTCAAACTGTATGCCCCAACTCCCATCCTTCTGACTGATGTAAAAGAGAAAGACTTCCCCATTTTCTCTTCTCCTTCAAATAATTTGCCTCTTCTAGGCTGCCCAGAGCTTTCCCAAGCCTCAAAGTGAAATTAATATGTGTCTGCCACATGTTCTGCGTAGAAATGAAACTGACTGGTTAGTTTCAAAGATTCAACATGGGTGAGGTAATATCTTTTATTGGTCCAACTTCTGCTGGTGAGAGAGACAAGATTTTGAACTTACACAGAGCTCTTCTTCAAGTCTGGGAAACTTAGAGTGTCACAACTAAATGCAATGTGGAACAGATTTTTTCAGCATAAGAAGTTAACACATATTTCAAGGGACCATTAAGAATGAAGTGGACAGTTTCACTGAGGTGCTGGAAAGGTAGTAGTTTAGACAAATATCTAATCCTTGAGTGAGTGAGAAGGTGTTGAGGAATAACAGTACGACACTCATTTTCTCAGAGAGCAGTTATTCAGGCTCGGCATGTACTACTGCTGCTGAAGCAGTTCTCTGAGCCTACATCTAAAATGGTCAAATTTACTACAAAGCTAATGTGGATAAGGTACAGAACTGAATCTCCCCAGATGTACTGTGCCTACTCAATGGCAAATGTTCAGTTTCCCCAAACCCTGTGTGTGTAATGCGCACAGTACATATGTATCACTGTAGCAAGAGTTAATCAGTCAGAGAACATTCTCTGGTAATTAACTCTACATTTATTTTCTTTGATAGCTTGATTTTGAATTGATTCCCCATTTGACATTGTGGTTGAAAGACAAATTTGTATAGAGTGTCATTGAGTGCGCCTGTAGCCAGACAGAGCAGCAGAGCATGGATGCTTCTACCCAGATTCTGATGTGGTTTTGCAAAGACTGTAGCTTGCAATTTCCACTTACTGATATCCAGGCTGGGGGGGGAAATCCAATATGAAAAGTGCCTACTGGTGGAATCTCTCAGGCAGCAGGTGGGAGAGCTACAGGAGGAGGTGGCTAGGTTGAGGAGCATCCATATCCACGAACAATTCCTGGACAGTGTCCATGTGGAGACAGCTGAGGCAGCTGTCCCAGTTCAACAGGACTCGCATGACACACCACTGGTGGAGGAGACGATGGCTCCAGGATGGACACCTAGGACAGCTGGGTACGTCTGGAGCGGGCAGTGCTCCACCCCTGCTGCGAACCCTCCCAGCCGGGTAAAGGTAACCCATTTATGCTCTCCTGTGAATGACAAGGAGAGAAGGAATCACCCCCTATCAAGTAAGGAGGAGGAAGAGCTTGCTAACTTCTAGAGGCTGGAGGTCTGCTGCCGCACTGAAAATGGAACACATAAGGTAGTGTGGTACCTAGCAAGACCCTACTGGTGCAGGGGACCGGAGGCATCTGTCAACCCCGGACATTTCGCTGGGTTCATGACCTGGGAGTTGAATGTGAGGCATTGCGTCGAGGACTCTAATACGCATTCGGACACTACACTCTACCAGTAGCCACAAATATGATAAGCGATGTGAGCTGAGAAACAGATCAACAAGGGAGTGGGAGCCGACGACGAAGAGGGCGCTGCACGCAACAAGGGTGACTTTCATCCTTCTTTTTCTGAATGTCCTGTCGCAGTTCCAAAGGTATCGGGGGCCCGGGCAAGGGCAGATAGACGAATGGCATCATGGAGGTGAAGTGCCTGGCTGCGATAGAATGGTGAGGAAGGGCTTGGCTTGACGGGATGGCTCAGTGGAGGGAACAGACGAGCAGGAGCACGGGGAGGTACAGAGGGGGAGACTTATTGACCAGACGGGCAACCTACGTGAGGAGGACTTACCAGCGAAGACGGGTAGTGAGCAAAGCCCCAGGTAGTGGGACGGGAAGGACTGGCCCGGAATGGGGGGAGAGAGGTGCAGAAATGGCAAGAGAAAAAGGCAGGAGGTCAGGGAAAACCGGGAGAGAGGAAACCAGGGTAGGTGCTATGGAACGGTTAGACTGAGGTGCTATAAAATCTGAATGTTGAAGGCAGCATGAAACTGTGGATACATGATTGAAGGATATGGTAGATGGAGGGTATAATGTAGACTCAGCGAAGATAGACAGCAAGGAGGAGAGAGAGGTGAGAGCTATAAAAAAATGTGCACACTTGACTCGACCGTGTGGAGATGGCATTTATGGTAAATATGAAGGCACCGTGATGAGAGATACGTCCTGTGGTTTTATCGTGATAATTGCTAGGGGATATACTATGAAGGGTGGAAATGGAAAAGCTAGCTGAGTTCTTTACAGAACAGCGTCACACATACATCTCAAGGGGGTGGTGAGAGACGGCTCACGATAGCACCTCTTCTTATTACAAACGATAATCCCAAGAGGCACCAAAACCAAAGTATTGGGTGGGAAATGGGAGGTAGTTGCAAACGATCCAGAATAACTATTGTTGGGAAATAACACCGCGTGGACAGACTGTCCAATAACGTTCCTCTGGACTCATTGGCGATAACATTTACTATACACTCTACAGAAGAGTCTGAAAATATCTCAACAGAGTTATATTTCGCGGGACATGCGTGGTAATCTAGACGTGCCTTTTTAACAAATATGGGAGGAAACTAAACATGAGTAATTGATAAATACACGGGAGGAGAGCGGGGAGGAGGTGAAAGTGATACAGGATGGAAGTCATTACGAGAATTGCAATGTCTAAAGGAAAAACAGGCAACCGGAAGATAGGGATAACAGCTAAAATAGGGGAGATCCAATTGAATAAGCAGAAGGTGAGTTGTAGAGGACTGCAGAGCCGACTATGGTAATATAGTGCCCACTGGAATATCAAAGACTGCACAGATGGAAAAATACTAATGAGAGGAAGCACGTGGCACGATGTTTCTCAGAAGGGACACATCTAATTTAAGGCCCCAAATAAGGCAGCTTATTGCGGATGGATCGACACCGCGCGCAAACTGATCCACCGACCAATTGTGGAGCAAACACGACCACCTTCCGGCGTCATACCCACACGAACGGATCGATGGTATGGAAGACCCAACCCAAATAAGAAAAAGAAACATACTAAGAAAAAAGAAAGAGGGCAGAGACAAAAGGGATGAATATAGGCACAAACTATACACCCGGGAAGCAGGGCAAGGTTAGAAAGGCAAAGGCACCAAAAATGAGCTCCAACACCTATGGAGCTAATGGAAGGGGAACACCTCCCTGGTAAGAAGGACTTTCTCTTATCAAATCACAGGATAGAGACAAAAGGAGGAAGACAAAGGGAGCAGGGTAGAAAGCCACTGCCTCACAGTAGAGGAGGGAACAATCAGATACAGAAAAATTGGCAACTAGGAAGGACGCATGTCTATAACGATGCTTTGTATTCAGAGACTAAAACCGGAAACGCAAGTCTAGAAGGAATGTCTAATAACAGTGAATGCTTATGGCGGATAGGGGGTAGGGGTATGGAAAATAAAAATAAAAAAGAGCAAGTTAAAAATCACTTAGACACAGTAGAATCCTGCAGTTCACCAGGGCCCTGATGAATGCATTCCTAGAATAACTCAAAGGAGGTGCTAAATATTCAGGGAAAAGGTATACTGACGCCCTCCAGACACATTATCGTTGGAGAAAAGTCGTGGAGAAGACGTGAGAGATTCCAGGAAGCACGTGAAGGGTCTAGAATAAGATTGTTGCCTGCATCCGTTCTGACTACGAACACGGAAATAAATAAGCAACTTTTTATGAGCGCCCATAGGAAAATACAAAGACACAGTTTAGGTATAACGATCACGTCTGTGCCAGGAACAGAATGGAGGCAAGTAGATAAAGAAAATTGATACTGCAAACACTTGGAAGTTGTCAAGTAATCAGAGGGGTAGCCGTGTTACGCCTGAATCTGTAAAACGCAAGAGAGATCTGTGCCACCTTATAGATAACAGATGTTTTGGATCCAACGACGCTTTCGTGGGTGAGAATACCACTTACTTCGTCAGATGAAATGTAGTCGAAATTTCCAAGGAGGCAGGTCATGAATAATATGGGCGCAAGCAAGCTAAGAGATAACAATGGGTTAAGTGTCAAGCAGAGGGAGGTTGAGCGCGCGTTCAGCAGTTTGAACGGTGGTGAAAACAAGGGAGGAAGACTGGTTGCATAGTAGTGGCAAGCCAGTGCATACTAGAGAATACACAATTGTTCAGCCCGAGCTGAATGGTTGGCTCAAATTTGCAAAGATCGAATGAAGCTCAATCAGTCCTTCTTCTATTGAAGGTCTGGCTACTTGCACACACAGTTTGTTATATTACCGAATAGGCAGGAATGGCCACCGTTAAGTTCTGCTATACCTTGAAGGGTGTACGGCCAGGGCACGATTGAAGTGATCTCTTTCACAAAGGTCTTGTAATTGTCATTAACCAATTATCTGATTGTTGTCATCTTATCTTTTCTGTATAGACTGCCCAGTCTGGTACGATGTACAGAGAGAGGGGCATTGTGGAAAACATGCCACTCAACTTTTGATTGGCATATTATTTACATGTGGTGGGCGTGGCAAGGTGAATACGAAGCATAGAGGTGTAGATTTGGTTTGGTGGCTAGAGAGATCAAGGAATAAGAGACACTGTAAGAGCATTATAACGGCACTCCTTAGAAAAAATTAAAAGAACACCGAACGCATAAACAGAGGCCAGATGTTTGTGTACCTCCACAGACAGCTACAATATACCCACGTGCCAAAAAGTAAGCAAAGCCCCCAATGAACAAAGAAACCAACAGGACTACCTCTGGCATCACTCTACACACAGCAACTGGGGTAGCTGTAAATACCGTCGGGTGTTAACACTTAACACAGAAAAGCATGTCTAAAATCATACAAGGCCGCAATCCTACCCCATGCCCCTGGTAAGCAATGGATGCAACCCTTCAGCAAACAAATAAGAAAGATGAGGAAACAGCCAATTCCAAACCTGCCGACACAATCACCACCCACCATAGAGGCAACCTGAACGTAGTTGCTCACACACAAGAACAAGAGACAAAGCAACACTCGAGAACTTTGCCCGTAGCCAAGCGAATCTAAAGGTATGCAGAACCAATCCATGCAAGCACTTGAACGCCAGATGCCGAACTCTGCCCCACATATCTACATCCGGTGACACCAATCACAGACTAACTCTAGGAGTCAAGTGCCAGACCATCAAAGCCGTTACATAATCAAACGTCACATGCTAACGCTCCAGCCTAAAACAAAAAATAGATAAAACCCCCCAATCACCTATGGGGATACACACAAAAGACCATCCAGATGCCAGCAATGCACCCCGCATGTACATAAAGCGGAAGCCCAGACTGGACAGTCTCTACGGAAAAGGAATAAAAGGACACAAATCAGAGTATAGATGCAAATGGGCATTATAACACAAAAACCTGTAGGAGAGCACTTCAACCCCTGCGCCTACGGCCCACATATAGCAGATCTTAAGGTGCCATCCGGCAGCGAAAAAACTCCAGGACCAGACTTCAAAGAGAAACTGCTGAGCTTCATTCATCTCAGCAATTGACACCATAAGCTCAGGGTTGAACAAAGACTGGAATGGCTTGCCACTACAGAACCAGTTTCTCGTCCTGTGGTTTTCACACCTCAACTGCTAGAACAGGGCCACATCCTCCTGATTGTGAACTAACCTCGTTATCTCCTACTTGCTTGTTAGCACTATATATACCTGCCCCTGGAAATTTCCACTACATTCATCTGACGAAGTGGGTATTCCACCACGAAGCTCCATGATCCAAAATGTCTGTTAGTCTATAAGGTGCCACAGGATTCTCTGCTGCTTTACTTGAAAACGTGGTAAGGTGATGGAATAGCTAGCATGGATGGTAAAGAACAATCAGTCAAACCAGTCTGATGCTTTCTTTGATAGAGATAACGAGCCTTGGGATAAGGAGAGGAAGAACAAGTGGATGTGGTATATCTAGACTTTAGTAAAGGCATTTGATACGGTCTCGTATGATATCCTTATCGATAAACGAGCAAATCAAATTTAGGTGGGGCTTCTATAAGTGGGTGCATAACTGGCTGGATAACCGTACCATGTAGAGTGGATAATGGCTCCCAATCCTGCTGGAGGTATAACAAGTGGGGTTCTGCAGGGGTCCTGTTTTGGGACCGGCTCTGCTCAATATTTCATCAATGATTTAGATGTTGGCTTAGAAAGTACCGCTTATTAAGTTTGCAGACGATACCAAAGCTGGAGGGATGCAACTGCTAGGAGGAACGGGTCAAAATTCAACAAGTTTCTAGACAAATGGAGAAATGGTCTGAGGTAAACCGGATGAAGTTCAATAAAGACAAATGCAAAGTGCTCTCACTTAGGAAGAGAACAATCAGTTTCACACATTACAGACTGGGCGGAGAGACTGTCTAGGAAGGAGTATGGCAGAAAGGATCTGGGGGTGGATAGTGGACACAAGCTAATATTTGAGTCAACAGTGTGAACTGTTGCAAAAAAAAGCAAATTGATCCGGATGCAAGGTTGTACAACAGAAGCCGAGAAGTCGATCTTCCGCTGTACTCTGCGCTGGTTAGGCCTCAACTGGAGTATTGTGTCCAGTTCTGGGCACCGCATTACAAGAAGATGTGGCGAATGGAGAGGGTCCAGAGAAGAGCAACAAGAATAATAAAGGTCTGAGAACTGGACCTACAAAGGAAGGCTGAAAGAATTGGGTTTGTTTAGTTGGAAAAGAAGACTGAGAGGGGACATGATCAGTTCAGGTATCTAAAGGGTGTCATCAGGAGGAGGGAGAAAACTTGTTCACCTAAGCCTCTAATGATAGAACAAGAAGCAATGGGCTTAAAACTGCAGCAAGGAGATTTAGGTTGGACATTAGGAAAAAGTTCCTGTCAGGGTGGTTGTACACTGGAATAAATTGCCTAGGGAGGTGTGGAAGATCTCCATCTCTGAAAATATTAGAGGGAGTAGAGAATTATGATAAATGTCTATCAGGGAGGTCGAGACAGTATTAGGTCCTGCCATGAGGGCAGGGGACTGGACTCGATGATCTCTCGAGGTCCCTTCCAGTCCTAGAGTCTATGAATCTATGACATGCTCTGATTTGGCATTTCCTATGCTCCTCAAAATACTTTTGGATATTGTATTAAATACGTATACAGTGTTGCCAGCATGAGAACATAAGAATGGTCAGACCAATGGTCCATCTAGCCCAGTATTCTGTCTTCTGACAGTGGCCAATACCAGATGCTCCAAATGGAATGAACAGAACAGCACAATTATTGAGTGATCCATCCCCTGTTGTCCAGTCCCAGTGTCTGGTAGTTAGAGGCTTAGGGACATCCAAAACATGGGGTTGCATCTCTGATCCATTTTGGCTCTTGTGATTTTATGGGTCTCAGATTATTTGGCTCCTGGAGTCACATGATTACATGAGAATTTCAGCTTTTTTAAAAGTAAGTTTCCAGATTGCAGAGTCTTGAAAATGTGAACCCTAACTCAAAAGTCTGAGAGCAAATAAAAAGAACCCAAAATGTATTATTTAAAAAAAAAATCTTGGCATGACTTTTGATATTTGAATACTTGGCATTGACAATAATGGCTTTTTGTGTTTTATATCATTAAATGTTATGTTTACAAAGTGCTAATATGAATAAATTCTTAATAGAAAGTATAGATGATTGATTTCTTTGGCATTTACCAGGAACTCATGTCATGTATTAATTACTGAAATGCCTAATTCTACAGTCAAATTGGATTATATGAAGAAAAGACTGCAATCAACAGGAAATGAACACTGAATGCTTTATTAATGGATTTGGTCGAAATCAAATTTGAGTATTTATACTGTAATTATATTCTGCCTTCACCTTAGGGCCATTGTTAATAATTTAATAGCTGAGCTATTTAAATATAATATAATAGCAGATTTTCACACCAAATTCAATGACTCATATCAACAGCACCTGATTTTGTTGTGAAAATATTGCAATTATGTTAACTGATTAAAAACTCATACTGGAAAAGTTCTCAGTGTTTTTCATTTTGTAAAATCTTACCATATAATTTTCTGAACAGTCACCTCATACTGTACAATAGAAACCAGACAATCAACATGTAAAGGGGCAATCCAAAAATTTCACTAGATATGAATAATGCTTTAACACAGAGACATATGTACTGGTAGGATTTTGGAAAATTTTGGGATGGGGTGAGGTCTAATTTTCATCATCTTGGGCAGGGGTGGTGACCCTACCCTCTGTTTACCAGAAGCTGGGAATGGGCAATAGGGGATGAATCACTTGATGATTACCTGTACTGTTAAATCCCTCTAGGGCACCTGGCATTGGCCACTGTTGGAAGACAGGATACTGGGTAGATGGGCCTTTGGTCTGACCCAGTATGGCCATTCTTGTGTTCTTATTGCTCATCAACTCGTGACAATCAACAAAGCTTCTTTGAAGCTCCATTATATATTGTAGAATTAGGGGTTGCCAAATCAGATATAAACCCAACTGGCAAAATTCAATAATATTTTTCATACAGCCAGAGCCGCTACACAACAGCCTCAAGCTCTCTCTCTCTTTCTCTGTCCTACAACTGGCAATATACCTCCCTCAAAAAAAGCCCCAATTTTTTTTCAATTTCCATTTCCCCAGTCTCTCTTTCAAACTGCACCCACCTGTAACACATTACGAGAAGGAAAATCCAGTAATCAGCAATCTAGATAAAAATGTTCTCTTTAGTCTACAGCTAAAATTCTGAAAAGTGACATCAATCCAGAGCATTTGTCACAGGTCTAAGTTAGAGTTCAAAATTAAGGCCTCAAACCTGCTGTCTGTAATCAGACAAAAGTCCCCTTTATGTCAATGAGAGTTTTATTTAAACATGAACTATAGGAACTGGTTGAAAGTTTAATGATATTTTAACCATTTGTTATTTTAAAGGGGAAGAGATCTTTCTATTACTGACATCCCAGAAATGTGGACTAAGCCGGTGAACTCCTGAGTCCATTTTCTTGGCTACTGAACCATACACAAAGGTCCTTTGGAAATGGGAAAACCATGTAATAAAAAACACCAAAATACATTTATTTTAATTTCTCATTTATCATGAATGTATTTATAAATCTGTCTGATGAGTTTCTGAAGTGATCAGTAGCGCAAAACATATATTAATGAATTGACTTGATAGAATGAGTAATCATGCAATGGGATCTTCAGGTTTAGAGCTTATCTACAATGGAGATACTATCCACTGTTAGAGTTTGCACTGGTGCAGACACTAGCATAGATGTGCTGCAGTGATGTAAATTATGACTTGCACCTGTGGGGTTTACCCTAGTTTGCCACCATGTTGACACTAGGGATTTGAAGCTTCATCACTGGGTAAAAACTCTAGTGCAGACCAGGGATTTCTTTAGACAAATACTCAAAAGTGGAGAAATCTGGATATTACAGATCTCTCCTGGGCACCTCCAGTAAATGAGATTAGGAGATGTGACTCAGAGCATTAACATCTGCCATGTAAACTAGAACCTTAACTAAATTATGAAATCATTCTGACAGCCTTTCGTATGGGATGATTCATGCCATATTAAGGCCACACCAGTAGTCACAAAAAAAGTCACTCATAAGGTAGGATATGCCATCTTGAAAAGTTGCATTGTATTCATCAGATTATATCAAATTGGAAACTAATCATGTGTTACAACATCCATTTGAGGAAGGCAGGTAAGTATTATTTGAATTCCCATTTTCTACGGGGGAAAAGTGAGACACCTAGACATTTTCTAAGGTTAGAGAGTGAGTCAGCGGCAGAACTGGGACTAGAATTCATGTCTCAATCACTGGATCCCATTCAAATACAGAATCCACCTGATCTTTGTATGAAAACTAATCACCTTGCCCACCAGAATAATAATAATAATTAATAATTAATAATAAAAGCAACCAGCACCACTACCCAACTATCCATTCAAGAATTAGTTAGATCTTACTCCTCAAATATGCAGTGAAACTTTCAATTCTTCTGCTAATCAGAATGAAGCATGATTGTTCAACAAAAGGCAGGGCCATGAGGTGGGGAAGGAGCAGTTTGGCCCAGAATCTCTGTTTGAGGGAACCCTCAAACCAAATGGTACTGTGACCTGGCACATGGGGGTCACAGTTCTCCTCAGGTTTGGCCCATCTGCCATTCCATCATGGAGGGGTAGGCAGGCAAGCCAAACAAGAGTGGGGTTGAGACCCCATGCACCAGCTTGCAACACCCAGAGCTTGGAGCTGGGCCCAGCACCATAGCACAGACACCACCACTGTGGGGTGAGTGCAAAGCAGGATCATTATGAACACAAAACTCTGAGGGGGATGTTTCCCCCCAGTGGAATTTTTTTTGAAAGAGCGTAGGGGGTCACTTTCAGATTTTCCCTGGATCCCCCAAAATCTCTGTGCAGCCCTGATAAAAGGCATCAGAAAATGTTGAAAACACCAAATTTAATTTGTGGTAAGGTCATGTAACTCTAATAAATTCCTGTCTGACTTATAAAAACCTACAAATACAATTAATGTCACAAGCCCTGTTCTCATTTTTTCCCTCTGGTTTTTGAATGTAATGATTTATTTTTCATCAGGTAGTGAATTTAACCTACTGTGAGCTGTATTATTAACAGGCATGAGGTCTGGTGACTCCGCAACAAGTAGAATGCCACTATAATGAAAATATAAATACCCAAACACAGAGCTTGTGGAGATGATGAAATATTTGGAACACTCTAATTTTCTAAGTGAAGAATAATAGATGACTTCTGTGAGCTTGGTCACCTGATTGAAGAAATGGGGAATTCACTGCCTTGGAATGTCTTTATTTCCACCAGTTAAAAAAACACATTAATAAATAAGAATTGGGTTGCATTGTCAAAATTATGTCAGTTATTTTGCAAAATTAAAGAAATTGAGTACACAATTAGAAGCGTTTTAGTGTATATTTCTGTCCTTTCTTTTACAGGGCATTTGGTTCTTGTTTTAAAAAAGGATACTGATAATTACTTTGACACTTGGAAATAAAAAGAAGTAAAGTCACTTAAATTGGAAAAATTCTGGCTTTTCTTCAAAAAAGCTCACATTAATGAGTACACTTGCACACACTGAAGACAGAAGAGTTTTCTACACTCTAAAGGGCATTGTTAGATTGAGTCCAGCTGTCCTGGCTCCCACTGTCCACAGTTATATGTATTTTTTCCCAAGACAGTCACTAATCTTTATCATTCCTATATATTGGAGGTAGCTACAGTAGTGTCTCTTTTAACTTCGCATTCTTGCATGGAGTTCCCCCTTTCCAATCTGATCAAAAGACCCATTTATCATCTCTCATAGAATACCTTACTCTATATATACTATACATGCTGATAGGCTGGTTCTAGAAAGTTTAAGCCTATGTTGTTTCTCCCCTTAAGAAACCAATATATTTTGGCTCTATAACAAATGAGCTTTTCATGATATTACATTTATGATTAATGGGTAGATTGTCCCTTACAAAGATTTCTTATGAAAGGAGGTAGTCAATAAGTGCCTTAAAAAATGTAAGAGTAGTTACATCTGCTTAACTCTGTATTATTGGCATCTAGGAAGAAATTGATTTCTAGACACAGGTTGTTTTACCTATTTGGGCAAATAGCCCAAATATCACTAAGTAGCTCAAGAGATTTATCTGACAAAAATCTTTGCCTCCAGCAATCTCTGATTCCTTTTAGCTGAGCTGAAATTACTGCCCACACAACTCATTAGCAGTAGAAATCATGCTGGGGATGGGTAGGTGAGTCTGTTCGTATACGGTGAAATAAAATGGAGTTCAAACGTTTGTCCTAGAAGAAACCTAATATTTGAAATGGAACATGGTTTATTTTACACAGAGACACACTTTCATTTCCATATTCCCCTGCATTTGCTGGTTCTATCCAGGAATAGAAGCAATACATTCAAAGTAAGCCAAAAAGCGTTATCACTATTTTCACTTCAACTGGGACTAGAGTATATAATTATTTCCATCTCAGTTCAGCAACCCTGAGAAGTTTTGAGCTCTTTACAACTTAATTGTCAAACTATTAGGGGCTTATCTGAAACAAAAAGAGCCTCTGTTCATTTTGAGACCTGCTCATCATTAGACAAACTCCTGGGGATGCAGTTGTGGTCTTCTCTATCTGTAAGTGTCTCACAGTAGATTCTGCTTAATAGCAATCCCGATATTAGCAGCTTCTGGTTAATGGGAATCAGGGCCGGTGCTTCCATTTAGGTGAGCTAGGCAGTCGCCTAGGGCACCAGGATTTGGGAGGGCGGCGCCGCCCTCAGCGATAATTCAGCGGCGGGGGGTCCTTCCGCGGTGCTCCGGGTCTTCAGTGGCAATTCTGTGGCGGGTCCTTCACTCTCTCTGGGACCCGCCGCTGAAGTGCCCCAAAGACCAGGAGTGCGGAAGGCCCCCCCCCTACCAAATTGCCATCGACCGGGAGCGCGGAAGGACTCTCGCCTAGGGCGCCAAAAACCCTGGCGCCACTCCTTATGGGAACCAATCCCATACCAGTAACATCAATGTTAATGGAATTTGCTGCTTAATAGCAACATTTTGTTTGGCTGGTTTTTGGAAGGAATGTCCCACCTGCAGGCAGGCTTGTAAGGCCGGAGGCAGGGAAAGAGGTGCTTGGACGTGCTTTCCCTGGTTGTGGTCCTGCAAACCTGCCTGCAGCAGGGGCTCATTCCATCCCAGCAATTCCTTCTGGGCTTGCAGCCTGGCAAACCTGTTTATACACAGGGACCACATAGGAAGTAAGGGGTATGGGCAGGGCAGCAGGGGAGACGGGCTGCACCCCTGATGTCAAAGATGCAGAGTACCTCCCCCTGCACTTTCCAGGCTGCACCTTCCTGGAGGACTGCATGCAAGGAAGGAAGCAATGGAACATGCTGGGCGCCCACCCCCAGAGCATGAAGGGGGAGGTATGGTGCAACCGTATGTACCTCCATTGCCCCCATTCTGCATAGAAAGCCCCAGCATCTGGTGTGCAGCACCCTCTCCGCTCCCTGCTGCTTTGCCGGCAGGCTGGCTTGCAGGGGTCCAGCCAGACATATCCCATTGGTTTATTTCCTGGCTGCACCCTCACAAACCTGCCATCTGTATATTAGCAACTGCTGGATAATAGCAACATTCTGCTGGTATCTGGGGGGTTGCTAATAAGAAAAATCTCCTTTAGTTCTTCCAAGTCAGCCTATGTGCTAAGTAATTCCTCTAGCACCAAACTGTCTCAACACCCTGTAAGCACATGTTCACTTGTCAGCTGAACTGCTCGTGTTGCTGATGTAAAGGACTATGGTGGTTGTTAGTTTCTTGAATATCATAATGAAAGGGAAGAAACAATTTAGTTGGAACAGAAATGATCAAGGTCAGGTTTGTCACATTATTTCTCTGCCATATGTTGTTCTGCAGAACACTTATTTAGATTGTTTCAGTAGTTCATTGAATAATAAATATGAAAAGAATAGAAGCTTCCTTTCTTTTTAGGACAGTTGGTATTAGTCAACCCCAGTGATTCTAGGAAGCTCTGTGATTGGCCAGCAGGCAATGGGGAATCTGTTCATAAAAGGTAGTGCTAGTGTTGGTGTCACTAGGCATAACTCTAGGTAACTCAGGTGGGTGGAAGACCACGAGTGTCAATGAAGCCCTCCTGCTCTAGTCCAAAGTGAACCAAAGCTCCTCCATGTTAAACTTTAATCGACCTAAAGAGCCAGCAGCTGCAAAACGGGATGTGTAACCGTAAGCTATCAGTTGCAACACAGCCCGAACGGTCTAAAGCAGTAGTGATAAGGCCTCCGAGCCTCTAGCAAAGGACAAGATAACTGGCAGAAGGGAAGCTTACTAGCAAGCTACAGTAGCCAAGATTACTAACAAGCTACAGGAGCCAAGATTGGTTAATGTAACCGCTATGGGGGGGGAGGGGAGAAAGAACTGGGGTTTAAAAAAGGAAAAGCGGCTTGTGTCGGTATGCTTGATCTGAGACGTGCCAGTCTCCTTGCACTGTTTTGAGGTCTCAAATAAACTTTGCTTGCTTCTCCACGCTGGTGTGTTTATTGGCGCGGCGCACACCTGGCAATGGACCTCGCTGTTGCTTCCCTCGGGCACTCTGTGCCGGCAACACTAGGAAGATGTGTCTCTCTTCCTGTTCTGTATCTGCAACCTGCAGGTGCACAAGAGACACTCTGCAGAGCCATCATCTGGCTAAATTAATTTGCTCTGGATTTAGGAATCAAAGGGAAGTCAAGCCAGTGACAGCTCAGAGCAGCAAATTGCTTTCTCTTCCATTGCTGGCAGGATGAGTAGCCTTTAGAAAGGATTTCCTTTGTGAGTTAAAATGACCGTATAAGACAGTTGTGGCCACTTAAGTAAAAATGTAAAGCTTGTGTCCATCCTCACTGACCTCTTCCATTTGCATCCCTCCTCTTGGCTTATGAGGTACAGAAATAGGCCTGTGACAATCTCAGTATGACTGAGTGATCTGGAAAGAGAGTGGGGTGTTTTTTCAAGAATCTTACCTTATGGTGAGTTTGCTCTAGGGGAGATTTGGTCTTTAGGTCTGGGACTGATTCCTTATGGCAGAGGGAGGTTGTTTGATTATCCTCTTTTGGGATACCCCTGGGAGGCATAGAATTTCCCTTCATAGGTCTGGGAGTATACAAATGACTCTTGGGACAACACTCAGAGAAATATATATTCTCTAGGGGCCTAGGAATGACCACAACCTACTAACATTGCTAAAGGTGTTAAAGCCTGTCTAATTTAGGTTTTAGCCAGCTTTAAATCAGTATCTATTTCCTTAACCTAGAAAAGGCCTAAGTGTTTATTGAAGTTTGATCCTTTTTAGCTATTCCTGATTAATATCATATGTAGTGTTTTATGGATGGTGTGGATTAAGCTAAACACACTCTTATTTCACAACGTGTCTCCACATGTTGAATTGTTCAGGAATAGGCAATACACTTTCATTCACACCCCACCTTAATCCAAACCAGTTTTCAAATGTAGACAAGCCCTAATAGGGAATGCTTTGCATTTTGAAAGGGCGTACCATCAGAGAAGCACTGACCTGAAAAGCTATGAGAGTGCACTACAGCACACAAAAATTATTTGAAAATATATTTTCTCTCCTGTGACTTCTCTTTAAAAGTCCAAATTTAGACTGTTGCTTGCCCTGTTTAATGTCTGGATTATGTTTTTATAAGATTCTTTCCCCACTGCAGATATTAAAGTTCTTTCTAGGTTTTATAATATGTGGTAAGCAGGAGTTTTTAGACATGTTTGAACTGAAAAAACTGCAAAATTCTAAAAGAAACAAATAAATCTAACACTGCCATATCTTGACACAAAGGAGTAATGGTTTGAAGGCTCCGGCTCTTATAGAGTAAACTTGAAGTAGCACATTCTAGATATTTGATGTGTGTGATTAAATATTATGTACAAATCAATACATTATAGGAGTAGTATTCAAAAACATTAAAACCAGAATTTAATGTACTTGGCAGATTTTTTTTTAATCTGCCTATTTATGAATGATTATTCCCCATTTTTGGTCAGTTAGTAGGGAATATTGCTTACATTACCCTTTACTGCAGTTTTGATAAGTAAAATGAAGCAATAGTATGCTGATTTCATAATCATCTGTGCCTCATTTCATTCCAGGTAACCTGTGCAAATTTTCAATTGCAAGGTGAGCAGGGGACGGAATTGTGCTGTATTTCCTTTTGATTTCATCAGGAGGTACACCCATTCTAAGACTGGCCTTAAACTTTAACAAGAAAGAAAGAAGACATTCTTTTCCAATGAAAGGAGAAAAATGGGGGTGTAGGGAAAGATCGTATATCGGCTCCGGACTATGACCAGCAAACCCACCCAGGGTGAAAAAAACATGTTGTATTCAACTGCTGGTTCTTTATTATCATTATTAGAACTCATCCAAAGGTGACTGAAGTTGATGGAAAAACTCTCATTGATTTCAAAGGGTTTTGAATCCTGCCCATTGTGTAACAAGATGATGTGCACTTCCATGTTATTGAAAATAAATGGATCCTGATACCTGAGCAGCTGATACAGAATTGATTATTTTACAAACAAATTTTCCAGTATCTAGTTAATTTGGGAATTGTCATAAACCGATAGTTAAGAGTTAATGCCTGTTTTACCTGTAAAGGGTTAAGAAGTTTACCTTGCCTAGCTGACAACTGACCAGAAGAACCAATGGAGGAACAAGATGTTTCAAAACAGTCCTTTGTTTAGAGTCAGTTTCAGTTTCAGCCAGAGTGGAAAAGATCAAGGAACCAGACTCTTATCAGAGTAGTAAGTTTTAGAAAAGAATAAATAGGTTTATGTTTATTTTCTTTTTGTAACTTGTTTTGGCATTAGGGGAATAATCAAATTGGGTATTCTTGTGTGTACTGAGATTTTTGCCCAGGGGAACATCTTGTGTTTTAAATATGTTGTCTGTGAGATCAGCTTATATGCTATCTCCCAGAGGTTTTTTTTCTTCTACCTTTCTTTTCTTTAATTAAAAGCCTTCTTTTTAAGAACCTGATTGATTTTTTCCTGTTGTTAAGATCCAAGGGGATTGGATCTGGACTCACCAGGAATTGGTGGGGGAAAGGAGGGGGGATGGTTAAATTCTGCTTGTAATAAGATCCAAGGGATTGGTTTGGTGTTCACCAGGAAATTGGTGAAGGAGTCTCTCAAGACTACACAGGGAGGGGAATTAGTGATTGGGAGTGGTGGCAGCCTATTGATCTAAGCTGGTCATTAAGCTTAGGAGGTTCACATGCAGGTCCCCACGTCTATACTCTAAGGTTCAGGGCGGGGGGTGTGAAACCTGTGACAGGAATCTTCAACAATTTGTGAAACAGGGAAATGTTCGTTGCAACCATATCATCATTTAAGGAATAACACATATAAAAGACAATCATTTGGAAGATAATCCATTATCACATTACAACTCTCTCTGTAAAAGTAAGTTCCTTCTCACTTTTGAAGAAGCTCCTCCAGTATTTGCTGATCTGACAACAAATGTATTTGAAATCACTTATTGGTGTAATGTGGTTCTTTTTTGTTTTGTTTTCAGCAACAATTTGTGAGAGAGTCCTTTTTGTTAATAACCTGGTAAAATGCCTTATGCCTATTCTTAGCTAATAACTAAGAACATCTGCCAGTCTTAAAATAGAAAATATAAAAAGTTTCTACAAGGGAGAGAATGGAAGTAATGAGGCTGGAGCAGTTAATGTTTGGATGCTCTTATGTTTAATGTGTTAAAACATTTCTGTGATAAACGTTACAATGAAGAGGATGGCAAAGCCTGGTTTACACAACTTCTGTGAGAAGGTATTGCTCACATGAGGCCAGGTCTATACTTGGAAGTCTTTACCAGTCTAGGTATACTTGTATACTTACACAACAAAGTGCTCTTAGCATGGACGTACCAGATACTATTCAAATTGTGTTTTTTTCCAGTATAATTTGTTTCAGCTGCTCAAAAGTTAAATCAGCTATCACAGCAGCAGTGCAGTTTTGCTGGTTTAAGTGCGTCTACGCTAGTGGCTCTTGCTGGCACAGTTGTGTTGGTCAGAGATCATCCCTCAGGTACCCCTGACTGACACAGCTATGCCAGCAAAAGTCTGTAGTGTAGAGTGGGACTGAAATTGTTTCTCCTTTTAAGCCTAATCCTGCAATCCTTCCTCAAGAATAAACAAAGGTCAATGAGTGTTGCATGGGTAGTACTGCAAAGAGGGGCCTTCAATTCTGTTATTTACGCAGGGCTCTGATGCTGCAAGCTTCTGAAGGTTTTGCTCTAGGATTAGGCTCAGTTTATGACCAGTGATTACAACCAACATAAAGAATTAGGTGGAATAAACAGACTAAACTGTAAAATGGCAGTAGTGTGTATGGAAAAACAGAAGGTAAAATGAAGTATTTTATTCTCTGCTTTAAAGCTAACTGGAAGCCTGTCCTGAAACCAATACAACAGATTGAAAATAACTTCTGTTCAAAGGATTCTTAAAAAATTAAGCTGATTAACTGCTAGTAGCAAACATACGTCATTGTCCATGGCAACCAAAATGCAAGCCTCTGAAACAGAAAGCACTCCAAAGAATGCTACGGAGTATCATTGCCCTCACTTAGAAAGAGTAATTAGATAGTTGCACGTAGCTCAGAGAAAAACTCTATATTACACCTGGCAATGGACGATTTAAGTAAGCTCGTACAGGAGCATTCAAAGTAGTTGTTGACATTAAGCAGAATGTGGATTTCGGTGAGTTATGTTTCTACAACCTATTTCTGCATTCCCAGCATGACTGAAAGAAATATAAACTGAAGTTTATTATGGTGCTTATCAGGCAGAACCCTCCAAATGGACTAACATCCAATCACAAAAAAAATATTTGCGAGCTAAGACACTTTGCTAGCAAAATTACTGCAGCCTCAGATCTTACTGGATTGATACTAGATGAGATAAAAGCTATGTAAAGCTAAAGTCTGTAGAGTAATAGAATAAATCCTGTGGTCTTAAGAGATATTTGACAGCTGTTTTGCTGCTAGTTTTTTCAGAATTTTTGCCAAATGATGCATCATTTGTAATGCATACTGTGATCTCTTGTCTTAGTAGTATCATCTTTCTCAAGAGAAATCCTATCTAGAATACTGTGTGAGTGTTTTATTAGTTACAGACTGTCTTTAATTCTGAGGGACTGATGCAGAGTTGTACATTCTAGTTAAACATTGCACCTGTTCATTGGGTAATAGTGCATCTGTCCTGAGAAGGAAAGGAGGTGATTTCAGCCTGAAATGCAACCTACACAGCTTTCTAAGGAAAATGTGGATCTTAAAAGCAGTTGATCTCTTCTAATAACAATAATTAATTACTTCCTGCTATATAACTAACAGATTTTTTTATGCCACAAGATTATCCCTATCTCAAGGCAACTGTTGTGGACTTTCTCTGCCACACTTCATAGCTACCTTGCATATACATACCAATAAAGACTATAAATCATGAGTTCTCAAACTGGGAGTTACCCAGCCATTTGGCTAAATTGGGAAGGGGTACTAAGTCTGGAAAACTCTGAAAACTACTTCTATATATCTTTTACTTTCCCCAATATTGCACCCACCTACTCCCTCTTCCTTCTTCCACCTAATGTTTCTGTACTTGTACTGATTTACCATTCCCCAACCATGCACTGCTTCTCCTGTTCTCTACTGATTTTAGCCTGAGCTTCAACATGCTGGACTCAATGGTGCTAATCTACTCCCTGTACAGCATAATGATGAACACAAGGACAGTACCTTTAAGAATTTTCCCAGGTACTACCAAAATGGCAGTGAACATATAACAGCTGGTGACAGGGACGTACGAGGAAGAGGGTTCTTGCTGTGGGCAAATTGTCCTTAAAAAAAGTTCAATGAGATTACTTCATATATCACATAATTGCTAGAAGGAGGGGTACCTGAGAGGAAGGAGGAAAAGAAGATTGGTAATGTGGTAAAAATGGGGGATGAGTAATAGGAATGATGCAGGGAACAGGATCCGTTTAGGAGATAAAGAATTCTTCCATTTTGGCATGTATCCAATCTTTGAACCAAGAAGCTAGGTACAGACCAGCAGTGGGCAATCTGTGGCCTGCAGGCTGCACGCAGCCCATCAGGGTAATTCGCTGGAGGGCTGTGAGTCAGTTTGTTTACATTTGCATGGCTGCCCACAGCTCCCAGTGGCTGTGGTTTGCCATTCCCAGCCAATGGGACCAGTGGGTGGCCATGCAAATGTAAACAAACTGTCTCATGGCCCACCAGCGGATTTCCCTGGATGGGCTGCAGGTTACCCACCACTGGTATAGATGCAGGACTATATTAATTTGTGAACAGTCAACTCCTTCTCTGCCTAGTAAGAACACACATTGTGGACTGTGTGTGTGTCTGCATGGTTTAGCAAACTAACATCCTAGGAGAAACTACAACACTCACTACCTCAAAGTATTTAAAATTATAAGAAGGGTGTGTCTCTGGGGCTTGTCTGGCAAGGGTGAGTGAGGGTTCACTATTGGTAGATAGGTTTCAGGCCTGCCAGCTATCTAAACAACCACATCCCAAATACAATGCATTTTTGCAAGCTGAAGTATGTGATTAAACAGAATCTTAACAGGATAGGATTGAGCTAGATTGCCTGATAAGGTAGCATACAGTTACCATCTTAATAAATATGCCATCTTGATAGCATTTTCGCACACATGAATCCCATTGAAGATTTTTTTCTACAAACTTAATGTTAAGATGTCCTTGAGGTTTTACATAAAGCAGACTGAAGACCTTATTAAATCTACCCAAATTGGTTTCCTTTGGCACCAGTTTTTGGGCTGCTCTGTCACAAAAAAGGCCATGGTCTGATTGCAAGTCAGGCCATGAAATTATACTTTCTAAGACAGAGAAGATTCCACTGAGAACCTCAGGGCAGGAGATGGTTAAAAGAGAGAAGCTATCCAAACCCAATATAATTAAGAATTCAAGTGCAGTAAGTAAAAAAAAAAATAGAAAAGAGGAGGCTTTTCATGAAGTCAGAGTATAGACTATTATTGTATTGTTCTTAAGGTGCAATACAGTTCAACCAATTCTTACTTTGTAGAACTCTATTTTTTGTTTCTAGCTTTCATCTTACCTTCTTTCTGGTTTAGCCAATCATTTTTAAAATCTCATCTGCTCTCTTCTACATCTGATCTTCATGTCATATTAAGTGTATTAAAATACATATTTCTCCTGTTTAAAAATTCAGTTATTTTCCCTTATAACATGACCCTGTTTCATAAAAGCTTTTCTTCGCTACCTTTTAAAGGGACACTGACAAGAGTGGATTGGAAGGCAGTAAACAGGATACAAAACGATTAAGCAGTTTTATTTTTCAGGTAAACTTCATTTAGCTATATCTTTCTGTTTTGCCCTGAATAGTTAAAATCCCATGAGCAGAAATGACTTTGTCCTTTTCTAGTTAGCCCAACAAGAATGCTCTTTTGCAACTAACCTGATGGCTCCCTGCCAAAAAGTGACACAAAAAATAGGAGCCAGAGATCAACTTGTATCACAGAAACAAACATCCCAAGAGCTGTTGGGTTTTATGCTGGTAGTCACAAAAAAGCTGCAGAGTTGGAAAAGGTCATTGCTGAAGCAGTGAGCCATTTGTACTAATGGAGAAGCTACAGTATTTGCTTTCTATCACACACGTGTGATGCTTTAAGAGCAAGAATCTTTTATCCCCTTTCAAACTTCAGTGCACTGACTTCAAAGAGCAATGCAGGTTGAATACTTGTGTGATATGACCTTGTCAGGCCCAAGTTGAGTCTTGTGTATACTATTCCTCTTCCAGAAAATGATGTGACTCAATAGCTTCACTTAACAAAGGAGGAGAGAGATGATTAATTAAATCCTTTTTTAAAGCAAGTTTTTGTATCTTTAAAAAATGGTCTGTACAGTGGCACTATATTCCATAGGGAAATCCAATATGAAGGATTTCCTAGAGGTGAAACCAATAAAGTTCCGAAAATAAAAATTCTAAAAACTTTTAGAATGTGATAGAGAATACCCTTACTATAGACATTTTAGCAGTTTATAGAATATAATAAAGAATTATAAGCCTCCTCTAGAATTTTTAAAAACCAACCTATAGCTGGTATATAATTCATTATTAAACTCCATAAATTGGTTTAAAAACTCTATAGAAAGAGACTCATTCTCTACTGAGTTCTATAGACTGTTGCAGAAGGGAATGTTCACACTACAAATACTGTTCAAAAAAATAGTTTATTGATTGTTGAAGTTGGTCGACTAATAGAAAATTGAATTTGTCTCAGCTAATCAGATTGCAGCAATACAGATGTATAACTACACCTTTTTTTCACTTTGTCAGAAGGGAAATCCCTGCATTCTGAATGGAGTGGATGTGATTTGCATAATGTCTTTATGTTTATTTCTTTGTACCATAGAGTATGCAAATCCTTAACCCTGATTGGCTGACTAACACGTTTAGCTAAGAAAATGCCAAGGCTTTGCATAATCAAAATGCATTGATAACTGTGCAACGAATACACAAATCTTTGGCTTCTATAATTCCTGTGCTCTGATTGCCTCTCTGCTTAGGTCTGAGAAAATGTCACCAACAACAAAGATGTCACATCAGATTCTCATTCTCTTTGGCTGAAAAGGTACCAATTTTACAAGGGAAGAAATAAAAAGCTATGCACATGGCAAAGGAAGTGGGCTGTAAAAATAATATGGTATTTTCTATTAGAAATTAAGACAGATACCCAACATTTGCTGTTACTTTCTTTTCTCCCCTTACCCCAGTCACCCATGGCCATTACCCTCCATCTCAAACACATTGCCATGCATATAGAGGAAGGCTTATGCACAAAAAACACAGGAAAAAATAGATTTTGTTTTGAAACGCATTTAACATTGAATTGGAAGAGCTTATTCCTCTATATCTGCAATGATACATTTATACCAGTGAAAGTGTTATGTGTTTTATGTGTTCCCGTGATGTCAGTATAATGTCCTAATTTGATTCTTCTTTTCTTCATATATTCTGAGTTCATGGTTTATCAGTAAGCAAGGTAAAAGATTTTTATTTATCTGATGAGTCACGGGTTTGTGCCTGGGAACACAATATATTTTAAGTTTATTAGATTTGTTTTGGTCTAGGTTCATATACTCTAGATCAAGGATTGGCTGATTGGGGCTCCCACTGGCCAATGGGGGCTGCGGGAAGTGGCAGGCAGCATACCGCTCGGCCCATACATCCCTCAGCTTCCTCCAGCCCCCATTGGCCAGGAGCAGCAAACTGAGGCCAGTGTGAGCCGCAATTGGCCAAACCTGTGGATGCAAAAGGTAAACAAACTGACCCGGCCCACCAAGGGGCTTACCCTGGTGAGCCACATGTCAGACATTACCGATCCTTGCTCTAGATCATGAGTTCTCAACCTTTTTCTTTCTGAGGCCTGCCAGACATGCTATACAAAGTTCATGGCCCACCTACGCCACAACAACTGGTTTTCTGCATATAAAAGCCAGGCCCAGTGTTAAGGAGTAGCAAACAGGACAGTTGCCTAGGGCTCCACTCCATAGGGGGCTTCATGAAGCTCAGTTGCTCAAGCTTCTGCTTCAGCCCCAGGTAGTGGGACTCAGGGCCTCGGGCTTCAGCCTCATGCACTGGAGCTTTGGCTTTCTTCCCTGGACTTCAGAGAGTCTAACACTGGTCCTGCTTATAGGGCCCTCTGAAACCTGCTCACAGCCCCCAGGGGGCCCAGGACCCATGGTTGAGAACCACTGCTCTAGATTGTCTCCAGTTGCTGAGAACAATGTCTGTAAATTAATTCAAAATGTAAGTTGAATGCTGTGCAGTACAGTGGGCTAAGTGCATTAACTTCTAACCTGCTGGTTTCAAATGTTGTTTTGGTCAGAAGTGTAAATGGTTCTTTGTGGACATCTGTTGACATCACACAATCATTGCATAATTTGGCTTAATTAGCAGTTTCACAACTAACGTATTCTGTGCATTAATAATGCAATGAGGCTTGATTTTCAAAAGTTCTAGGTCACAAGAATATATAAAATGCACATATTTCAACACCTAATTTACACACACAGTTACTATTAATGCATAGACAATTTGAGTACTGACATGTGCAACTGACCAGTTGGATCGATGGACACCAAGATGTGCAAATAGTCAAATTGCATGCAAAACTATAGAAGTTAGTTATACAGTTGAGTAGATCTAACTTTCCTGATTATCACACTCCAGATCTGAGTAGTACAGGTAACAGACACAAGCTATTTTGTTAAAAAAAAATATTTTTCTTATATTTAGCTCTTTTGCATGTAATCTAAGCTTTTGTTTAACAAAACTTTGAGACACATTTCCGAAAGTGCTCAGCGCTCAGCAACTGCCATTGTTCTCAATGGGAACTGCCGGGTACTGAATAAAGCTAACTGAAAAAATAGTAACAAGATAATACATTTTTTTTCTCCTGTATTTTATTTTACAACTCAAAATTTTGGTCAGTTTTCAAAATTCAAAAATATCTGACCAGCTGTGCCAAGAACACTCATTCAAAATACCATCTGTTCATCTCCTGATGTTTTTTAACTTTTGAATTTCCATCCAATTTTTGTAATTTTAGAAGTTTTGACCAGCTCTAGGCCCTGATTCAGCAAATCAGTCCTATTCAGCAAAGCCTTTTAAGCATATGATGAACTTTAAATACAGACAAACACATATTTGCGCCATATCTGGCCTTACCCACCCATACTACTTGCATTAATTTAGGAAGAATCTGTTTTAGTTAAGCCAGTGCAAACTGGTATGTTGATGATCTTAACTCAGTTGACATTAGATTTTTATATTAATTTTTGTTTCAATTAGCTGAAACTGAATTGAGCTCGATCAATATAAGCCTGGTGTAAATCGATTTAAGTTCGAAGATCTGGCCATTCATCACTTGCCATTTTCTGTGACAAAGGTGGGCTTCACAATGCCATTCAATGCTACGGCAAGCCTATGAGTCAACTTTTGCTTAAAACAGGTCCCAGGGAAATAGTAGCTGTAGCTAATGTATTAGCTAACCCCTCTCCAACACTTCAAATGAAATGAGATATGAATTTTTCTCCCTACCACTTCATTCATCTCAGTGAACATGTTACCTTCCAAATGTAGTTAGGATCATTTGCTATGCTAACAATATTAGGCTGTGGCAATTTTAGAAACAGTGCATTGTAGTTGAGGCAGTTTAAAATATAATTGATATACTTGGGTGTAACAGAGAGCAGAAATGGACTTGTTATCTGTATGCTTACTCTGTGTTTTTCTGTCTCCAGAATTTTTTGAGCTATTTTTTTGTTTGTTCGTTTTTTGGCTGAGGGATCAGTGAGGTGGAGATATTAAAACAATCAAACTAATACATGAATAAGCCTATATTCAAAGCCCTATTTTCCCATGTGATATTGGGCCCTAAATTCTTCTGCAAAATTTCCTGCAGCACTGCAGGGGGCTTGACTAGAAATTCTTCAGGACATACTCGTACAATAAAAATTAAGCGTTTTTTGGAACTAAATATCAAATGATGAACAAAATCTGTGCAGTTGCTCTTGTGTTGTTTATTTCTGTTCATCTCTCTCCCCCTATATTGTCTATATGCTTCAATTATTTTGTGTTGATAAAGAAGATGTTGTTGCAAAGGTTGCTGGTAGTTTTGATGACCGGGTATTGAGGCTTTTGGCACCCAAAAAGGTGTTGAAGGTGGTTTGGGATCATGCATTAAACTATTATTGGGATGATTTTTTTTTTCTAAATGGATCAGTGGTGAAATAGTTAACAATATAAACATTTAAGTCCTAATCGTAAAACTAGCTCTTTAGCTATGTCTGCACAATGAGCTAGGTATGCAACATCTAGCTCATTTGAAATAGCACAGTATATATATATAGCTATGATAGCATGGGCAGTGCCAGTGGTGGCACAAACTAGCCACCCTAAGTACAAACCTGCCTGAGCTCTATGGTTACATATTCAGCATGGCTAACTGTGCTACCATGGCCCATGCTACCCCCCCCCCCCAAGCTGGTAGTGTAGATGTAGCCCAGCACAGAACTCCAATGGAGTTAATGGGGTCCCATGTGGATAAATGTTTCACCTGTGTGGATCTAGTTCTTGGATTACAGCATTTTATTGTCAACATTATGTCTCAGATTAACACCTACTGATATCAATGTGTCTTAAATTGCGCGTCCAAAACACAATCTAGTGCTTCAAAAATAATCCAGAAATATAATTTAAGTATGATGTGCAGAATAACATATTATTTCATTTTAGCAAAATACATCATATGTATGACTGCTGTGGTGTCTATTTCCAATGTGCTATGCTAGTCATTTTAAATTAGCTAATGAAATACCTATTTGCTATACTCATCTATGAAAAGGTACTCTCTCCTTGTATACACAAGGTACTCCAAAATTGTCCATTAATTTACCTGTACTTATATTTTAGTCAGCCAACTAGAGCCCATTCCCAGAGTAACTTTGTATTGTTTCATTTTGTATTGTTTTTCAAGAGGGAAATTTATTCCCTGAAGGAAAACTACTCCCTGTAGAGTACTTCTTCTCAGTTTTCCAGTTCAATGTAAATGGACCCCCCAAAATTGCAGCATAATGTATCAGCATTAATTAAAATCTAAAAAGTAATGGTTCCATTATTCATCTGTTTTGTTTCATGCTGCATGTTAATTTTTAAATTGATTACTCAGCTTCATTAAATTATGGTCACTGGATCTCCTTTAGCTACTTTTTTTATTAACATTCCCTGAATCACTATTATCTCTTACACAAGCTGTGACACTTTTGTTACTATTAGGTTGTGCTGGTCCAGTCCAAGTGTTATACTTGGCAATTCTCTTAGGGCTTGCCTACACTGGAGAGCTGCAGCACTGGTGGTGGGTTTACAGCGCTGCAACTTACTCACCATCCAAACTTGCAAGGCACGTACAGTGCTGCATCTCCCTGGCTGCAGCGCTGGCTGTACTCTTCCTCTGCCTGGGGTATAACGATTGCAGCGCTGGTGATGCAGTGCTGCTCCGCCAGTGTGGCCACCAAAAGCGCTGTAATTGGCCTCCAGAGGTATTCGGAGGTATCCCAGAATGCCTGTTCAGCCACTCCCAATAACTCTGCAAATGCTGCAAATGTGGCCACACTGCAGGGCTGGTAGCTGTCAGTGTGGTCACACTGCAGCGCTTTCCCTACACAGCTGTATGAAGACAGCTGTAACTCCCAGCGCTGTACAGCTGCAAGTGTAGCCATACCCTTAGAGACTTTTTCTGGTAGAGAGGTGAGACTTATTGGTCTGTAATTCCCATAATGTCTGTTGCTGTTAGCAACTCTCCAAGATTCAGAAACAGCTGTCATGCTAAAGAATATATTATATATATTTATTAATATTCTCCTCTGTTTCACACTTTATTTATTACTAAAAAACTCCATAGAATAACGTCCAGTTCTGATTATTTATTTCCCTAGAGTTCCTTAAGGAGTTTTATAACATGCTCTTTAGAGAATTCAATTTTCTCACATGGTGATATCCTATGGAAATGGCCTTTGGACTACATTTCTCTCATATCTTCTATAGTAAAATATGGTCCAAAAATATATTTAACTTCTGTTACTTCAGCATCTAATATTAATTATTTATCTATTTGTTGTCCAAAGTGCCCTAGGACTTAACTTCATATCATTAAGAGATGGTCCTTGCCCAACAGACCTTACACTTTTTCATGAAAACAACTGAAAATGTTTTTGATTTTCCTTTAAATTAACAACATAATTGATTGGAGGGTTCTGTGGTGCCCTCCCTGGCTCTACTTCATAATGGAATGGAGATTAATTCTGAGCAATGAATTTTGTTGCTTTACCCTGTTCAGAATTCATTTTAGTCCACATTCTTTTGCTGTAGATCATTAGATCAATTTTCTGTGTGTGTGTTATAACCTGAAACTGGAGAATGAAGTTGAAACTTTAACATTCATTCACTGTAATGACATTATTTCCTGGATGCAGTCTCCTTTTAGTAACATTACAGTAGATACACAGAGAACAGTAATTGACTAATTTCATAGTTTCTATTTGAGATGATCAGTCACTAAAAATATCTGTACTCCTGTAGATCAAAAGGCTACTTGTTACTGGTTGTTCCATTGTGGGGTCTTGCAGTTTTAAAATAAATGTTTTATCCTTTCTGCACAAGAAAAATACAGTGCATCAATCAAATGTGCATTAAGGACTACATGTATCAGTGCAGATACAAATCTCTGAAGCGTACTACTGGATGAACTATAGGTGAAATGCTGATTGAACTGAAGTCATGAGGAATTTGCCACTGTTTACATCCCATCTATTTATTCACTGAAAGTTTAAAAAGGTGGTGTCCGTTTGTCCTCCAATATCTTTTTGCCAAGCTCCTGGTGATTTGTCCCACTGCTAAGTAATTATTGATCAGGAAAATCCATCCATCTGCCCTGGGTTTTATTCAGTTGTCCAGTGAAAATTTGTTCCCATTAAAAAAGTATTGATACATCTTATTTGCCAACAAACAAATGTTAATGTCCTATGGGAGAAACATTTAAAATAATTTCTGCTGTATAATATGATGTATATGTAAATATGCCCACTGAACTTTTCTATATATGTTCAGTTACATAACACAGTTAATGCCATTTCTAAGAGCAGAACATAAAGAAATCCCTTTGTTAGAAAACAAAATACTTCAGAAAAACTATATTGAAACAAGTGATGAATATGTAAATTAAACTTGGTAGGTGGTATGAGCCTTTTCAATATTAATTTTTTTTACCTGTAGGTGGAGCCAGAGAGCTTCTGTCTCACAGGAGCTGCCAACCTCTGGAGCGCACAAGTGATTTTGAGGAATAATCTCCTTGACAAACTTTCAATAGTAGCAATTGATTGATATTGCCAAGGCTGTCATTGCACCAGAAATGACTAGAAAGATATACTTAAAGCAAAAATACTACCAAGATTAGTAGTGATAATGAAGGGGATGCCAAATTTCTATTGGGGGAGGATGTATCAGTGGGCATGTAGTTTAAGGTACTTTATATCTGAACCTGAACATACCCAGAGTACAACTTCTCCTAGCTGACAATGAGTACAGAAACAGTTTAATTGGATTATTTAAGGTTCTTAAGTATAAAGTATATTTAAAGCAAATAAAATGGTTAGGATAGCTTTGTATTAAAACACATGATGTAACTATGAAATGAAATATCTTTCAAAGCACAAACAGGTTCATTGTGGTTTTTTTTTTCTTTTAATATTTTTACTGGTTTTATAACACAATAAAAAAGAATGGGGTAGCAGTTAAGCGTAGGTCAAATCCGTATATCAAATACCTGATTAGTTAGCTAGTCTAGCAACAATTTTTTGCTCAAAAAGAATCTTTTCCTGCACATGCATGAGCCAAACATTAAACTAAACTTAATGAAACCTTATGTATTGTAGTATTAAAACCCACAAAATAGATGTTACTGTGTGCACTCCAATCTTAATATAGTCACATGAAAAAAAAAAAAAAGGAAGTAAAAGCACTCTAGTATGGACTATGTGGTAATTTTTCTGTAGTTAAGTGTGGGTAAGGACCCTGGCAAATAGAGGAATTAAGTGTCACTTAAGTGAGACAATGATCAAAAGATAAACATATTAGTACTCTACTTCTGAGAACTCAAGAGAGTAAGAATAGATGGTTATTTATTTTTTAAAGCAAGACTTTTGCTAAACTAATGTTCCGGAACTTAGACTATTTCCTCATTGATCATTCAGAATTCTTCTGAGAATCTTATAGCTGTTTCCTCCCCTGCATCTTTGTATGCCAGTTTACATGGTACAAACTTATTCCAATATGCCTGTGAGATAAGGTTTATGGTCAAGAAATAACATCTTATTATCCTGATAAGCAGTTGTCCTTATGGATTTAGTAGCTTCCAGAATTCATTCCTTTCTAAATACATCAGACAGGGCAGTGCTAGCATGATTCCTCTATTGTTCTGGATTTTTTGTTTGTTTGCTTACATTTTCTCATAGACTCAGAGACTTTAAGGCCAGAAAGGACCATCATGATCATCTAGTCTGACCTTCTACACATTGCACGCCACAGAACCTCACCCCCACCCCCTGCCACTCCTGTAATAGAACTATAACCTCTGACTGAGTTACTGAAGTCCTTAAATCATGATCTGAAAGACTTCAAGTTACAGAGAATTCACCATTTATACTAGTTCAAACCTGCAAGTGACCCCATGACCCATGCTGCAGAGAAAGGCAAACCCTCACAGGGCCTCTGTCATTCTGACCCTGGGAAAAATACCTGGCCAACCCCAAGTGTGATGGTCGATTAGACCCTGAGCATTTGGACAAGTCCCACTAGCGAGACATACCTGGGAAAGAATTATCTGTAGTAACTGAGCTTTCCCCCCATCTACCGTCCCATACCTGGCCATTGGAGATATTTACTTCTAGCAGTCACATTTGGGCAATGTGCCATTGTAGGCAATCTCATCATACCATCCCCTCCATAAATGTATCAAACTCAGACTTGAAACCAGCTAGGTTTTTTAATCCTGCTGCTTCCCTTGGAATGCTGTTCCAGAACTTCATTCCTCTGATGGTTAGAAAACTTCTTGTAATTTCTAGCCTAAACTCATGGATGGCCAATTTATATTCATTTGTCATGGGGTCCATAATGGCAGGTAGCTTAAATAACTCCTCTCCCTCCCCGGTATTTATCCCTCTGATATATTTATACAGAACCATCATATCTCCTCTTCAGTCCTCTTTTGGTGAGACTAAGCAAGGCAAGCTTTATGAATGTCCCTTCCTAAAGTAGGTTTTCTATTCTGAGGATCATCATCATAGCCCTTCTCTGCACCTGTACCACTTTGAATTAATCTTTCTTAAACATGGGAGACCAGAATTGCACACAGTATTCCAAATGAGGTATCACCAGTGCCTTGTGTAATGGTACTAACACTTCCCTACCTCTACTGAAAATACCTCACCTGATGCATCCTAGGACTTCATTAGCTTTTTTCATGGCTGCATCACACTGGTGGCTCATACTCATGCTGTGATCATCCAATACATCCACGTCTTTGGCCAGGTCTACACTACGCGCGAAAATCGATTTTAGATACGCAATTTCAGCTACGAGAATAGCGTAGCTGAAATCGAATATCTAAAATCGATTTACTCACCCATCTTCACCACGCGGGATCGATGTCCGCGGCTCACGATGTCGATTCCGGAACTCTGTTGGTTTTGGTGGAGTTCCGGAATCGATATAAGCACGCTCAGGGATCGATATATCCCGTCTAGATCAGACACGATATATCGATCCCCGAGCAATTGATTTTAACGCGCCGATATGGCGCGTAGTCTAAACGTGGCCTTTCTCTGACTCTGTCACTTCTGTCTCTAAATGCATGACCTTGCACTTTGCACTATTAAACTTCATCCCATTTTTATTACTCTAGTTTTCAAGGTCATCCAGCTCTTCTTGTGTGATATTCCAGTGCTCCTCTGTATTGACAATACCTCCCAACTTTGAATTATCTGCAAATTGTATGAGTACACTCCCACTTTTTGTGCCAAAGTCATTTACATAAAAATGTTAAATAGCACTGGTCCCAAGATCTATCCCTGAGGAACGCTACAGTAACTTCCCCACCAGCCTGAGAGTTCACCTTTCAGTATGACCTGTTGTAGTCTCCTCTTTAACGAGTTCCTTATCCACCTTTCAAGTCTCATATTAATCCCTATGTTCTCCAATTAAACTAATAATTTCCCATATAGAATTGTATCAAATGCCTTGCTGAAATCCAGGTAGATTAGATCTATTGCATTTCCTTTGTCTAAAAAATCAGTTGTCTTTTCAAAGAAGGAGATCAGGTTAGTCTGGCATGATCTACCTTCTGTAAAACCATGTTGTATTTTTGCCCATGACCATTTACCTCTATGTCTTTAATTACTTTCTTTTTAAAAAATTGTTCCAAGACCTTGCATACAACTGAGGTCAAACTATCAGGCCTGTAGTTTCCCAGATCACTTTTTTCTCTTTCTGTGAGGTCCTCACTACTCACCAATACCAAATCTAAAAGAGCATCACCTCTTGTTGCTTCAGTGACTATTTCGTAATGAAATCTGTCAGCTATCAAATCCAGGAAAATCTGAGTCCTATTTTTATTAGTAGCACTTGTCCTTCAATTTATATCTGGGAAGTTAAAATCTCCCATAATCACACAATTCCTGGTAGTATTCATTTAATTAAAAACATTAAAGAGGTCTCTATCGCTGTCCAATTCAGATCTTGATGATCTGTAGTATACCCCAAGCATTATCCCAAACAGAAAGTATCACTTATGATTTCTTTACAGTCTACTTCATTAATATACAATGCTACTCCACCACTTTTCTGTCTTTCCTAAACAGTTCATACCCTTTGCTACATGTAATTCCAGTCATGACTACTATTCCACAATATTTCTGTTACCCCTTTAATATGTGGTTTCGCTTCTTGCACCAGTAGTTCTAGTTCCTCTCTTTGTTACCCAGGCTGCTTGAATTGGTGTACAAACATTTTAGTTTTTTTCTGATTGGCTTTGCCTCCATTCCTTACCCAACTGGGTACAGTCATGCTACTGCCAATATCATCTACCTGACCATCAGCTTAATATCCATTTTCCTATCTACTACTGTTCCTTTCTCTATTGATGTATCCTTTCTTTCTTGATTTTCCTCCCACTCAATATTGCAATCGTGTGTGGAGATTACATGAGCATCTCCCAACAATCTCCCCCTAGTTCCTAGTTTAAGGCTCTTTTTATTAGTTGTCCCAACCTCCATTCCAGAAGTCTATTTCCCTCCTTACTCTGATGGAGTCCATCCATGAGAACAGTCCTCCATGAATGCCTCCTAGTGGTCAAACATCCCAAAGATCTACTTATAGCATTACTGGCTGGGGCCACCTCTTGATCATCATAATCTTTTCTTGTCTTTGTTCTCCTTCTCTAGGAACAGATAGAATCCCATTGAAGATCACCTGAGCCTACATTTCCTTAAGCATCTTCCCCAACCTGGCATAGTCTCCCTTGATATGTTCCAGCGAGAATCTAACTGTACCATTTATTCCCACATGAAAAATACTCAGTAGATTCTTTCCTGCTCCCATTAGAATCCTCTTCAGCCTCAAGTCCACATCCCATAACTTAGCTTCCGGCAGACAGCATACCCTTCTGTTTTCTGGATCAGCTTTGGTGACAGACCTGTCTGTTCTTCTTAGAAGGGAGTCACCAATCATATAGACCTGCCCTTTCCTGGTGATAGTGTGATTTTCCAACCTTCCTCCTGTTCTTGATGGCTGCAAGTACTCTTGTCTTTTATTTTCTCTTGCAATCATCTGCAGGTCATCCTATGTCCTGCGGGGGCTCTGAACTCTGGGTATCTCCATTAACTCTTTTCCTCTCTTTACAGGATTAGCCACTCTTATTGTCTTTCTTGCCCTTCCACCTACAATTACTGTCTGCAGTGCCCCACCTTCATTTTCCAACTCAGCAAGCCCCTATTCCTGAGCTCTATTTCTCCATCAATATCTGGTCTTTTCATCCACCTGGATCTCACAGTTACATGCTTCCAGTGACCACTTTCCTCACCCAACAGTCTCACCTCAGAGTTCTTCAGTCCAACTTGCATCAGCGAGTCTTCATTTTTCTTTTCAGCCTCCTCTTGCCTTCCCTCCATCATCTGCTTGAATCCCCTTTGAAACTCAACCATAGTTTTCATCTGCATCTCCTAACCTCTGATCTTCTCTTCCATCAGCTCTATCAGTTGGCATTTCATACAAACAAAGCTCTTTTTGGGTACTCATTCCAGGCTCATGCTTCCACATCCAGTTATCTTCATTGTCTCTTCCATTCCTTGGGTCACTAGCACTGCTGTTTCTGTATGTTTTATAGCTTTGCTGCCTAAAGTCCCATCAAGGAAAAAGAAACAAAACAAAACCAAAAAACCCAAACACCAAAATACTACACCCACCCTTCTCCCAAAATCCCTTTACAAACGCCCACTCAAACTCCCCTGTTCACAGTTCTCTTTGCCACTGCCTGTTTCAGTGCCTGACTGTTTGTCACATCTCTGCTGCAGTTTCCTGTCCTTCTTTAAACTCAGATTTCACACAGCTTATTCTCTGTTGTTGGAAATTCTGGAACATATGGCTTATAGCTTCCCTGACACTAAATCCATTTTCTCCTCTACAGAAGAGACATAATTTTATAAAGTTCATCTCAGGATGCAGAATCAAATCATTTCTTAGGGTTTTCATTGTCTCTTTGCTCTTCAGCCAGAGTTGACACCAGTGTGCTTTACTGTTATGAAGACCTTGACGCTATGAGCCATCTGATCTAAATTTTCTCTGTTTAACCTGTAAAGCAAACAAACCAGAACTTGTTTGGGAAGCAAAATATGCACTTCTGTTGCATTTGCAGACCTTTTTAGTCATTCTAACTGAAGTTGCTTCTCTCTGCTTAGCACCTGTCTTCATTCCACACTGTTGAGCCTTTTGGTGACAACTGTTTACTTCCAGCAAGGTACAAAGACGTAGCTATTTGATATCAAAGGAATGCTGGCATGTGGAGATTGTGTTCAAAGTGCAGAGATGTGACAATCTATTCCTTCCAGGGCCTGCAAACTGAACACTGCATTCCACATAAGGACTTCTTCAAATACCTCTAGGTTTAAAGTTTATTGGTAGCCCATACAAGAAATTGAATTAAATCTGAAGGAAAGTATCTTAATGATGTTAAGGAATTGATTTTCTATAAAAAAAAAAACCCACTTATTTTACCAGCACATCAAACATGTAGACCACACTACTAATGAGGTACATCAGGAGAGAGAGAGTGATGTGAGAACCTTTATCCTCGCAAATGGTTATATATGATTCTTCCTGTGTAGATATGGCATCATCTAGTTAACTTATAGATTGTTCTTCCGCAGTGCTGTATGAACTTAGTTCATAATAGTAGTAAAACTAAACAAGTCAAGACACATATGGGAAAAAGACTCTAAATATTAATAATAATCAATCCTATCTTCATCAATACAAGCTATTTCTACACCAATACACTATTGAAAGCAACATTTGGAGTACATCTCCACATCTCCTAAAAAAGCAAGACATTACCAAATACAAAATTATTAGAATAACTCTTTTCCTTACTTCCACACTAAATGTGGTGACATGTGGTGAAAATTAATGGGAATGAAAAAGGATAAATAGATCACACAGTTGAGAAATGGATATTGAGAAATTAACCTGACAAGGAGGAATTTGACTGTTGAATGTTTACTGGTAGATGATTCTTTATTCTTCCCATTTCCATTTATTCTTCCCCTAGCTCTGTAAGTAGCAAGAACCTGGTGATGAAAAAAGGGGAAAGGGTAACACAGAAATCACCTCTGTTCGAGAATACAACAGCAGAAACAAGTGTCTATTTTTAAAGGGTATGTAGAGGCCCAAGTGGGTGATTAGAATTTACAGTATTTATGAATGATGCATCAGTGTGCACAAGACAGAGATTTGTCTGTCAAAGACTATGATGGTGTTTTGTTTTCTGCTTTGTGAGTCATTGACACGGTGACATGTACACCTTTTGATAAGGTGAGTGGTTTTCAGACTGTGGTTCAAGTACTGAAACGTAGGAACAGTATGCTTATGGTGTCGGTTTACAATGCTATGTCCTGTCACAACTGAAGATTTTTTCTGGCCCTATTAATATGATGAAAACCTGGCAACCATGGATTGAAACTGACTCAGTTGGCTGCCTGAGAGCTTTTCTACCCAGGGATTCTATTGCAAAATAAGTTAGGACATGTATCTAAAATCCAGCTCTGGAAGTGGCTTAAGGGCTTGTCTATGGAGGGGGCTTAGCTGACGAACACTATTTGGTGAGTCATCTGTATGTTGTACTAATAGTATGAGAACAGCTGTGTCCTCTTTCATTTCTCATCCTTTGAACAGGGCAGGGGCTTGGTGCACACTAAGCATATGGCATTCCAGGAGGGTATCCCATGGTCCTTTGCTTCACTGCTAAGATCTGTGTATTCTGGGATTTCTCTCAGTGCGCATTGTGGGACACATAGCATAAACCAGGTGGAATCCCATGGAATTCTGGGACTTGTGGTCAAATTAAAAAAAAGTCACCTGATTCTACTCCTGCCATCCCATGCTTCTCCTTCTAGGAATGCTAACACAATTTTTGGAATTGCTGTCAGCCAGCATAGACCCAGCACTAGTCCACAATACTATGCTAGCAACTGCAAATATGCAGAGGGTTCTTTGATCTTAATTTGAGCTCACAGAACAGGGCGGCTTTGGAGATCACCCTCTGTACCACTGAGAAGATGCTGTGGCAGCAGCATTGCTCCACTAGTAGCACCTGTAGTGGTGAAAACAGGAAGACGAGGATGATCCTGAGCAACTGCTACTATATGACTTGTTTCTGGAGCAGATTCACACAGTGCCATGCTATTTCTGGGCTGAAAAAATGGCATCAATTGATGGGAAATGACTGAAGATTTGGGATGACAGAATTTGAGACTTGTGAAGGCACCTTTTTTTGAGATTTACTATGAACTGACCCCTGAAACTTCAATGACAGCATACAAATATGTGAATTACCATCTGCAACCTGGCCACCCTTGAATGCTACTGGTCCATAACCAACCAATTTAGCGTGGGAGGGGGTGCTAGATTGTTGGGCCCAGGGTCATGCAAGTTTATAAGGTACTGCTGCAGGGGCTTATAAGGCTTGGTAATACTCAGGAGTTTATTGATAGCATTGCATGCATAGGCTTTTCAAATTGTAATGGAGTAATTGATGGGACCCAATCATTTGGCTCCCCCAGTTTATAAACAGAAAGTGTTGTTATTCCATGTTTCTTCAAGGCCTGGTTGCTAATTGTGGAAGGGTCACGGACATAAATGCAGCAGGGTATGGAAGAGTCCACAATGCTATGATCTTTATTAATTCAATTTTCTGTTTACCTTTATGAATAAAGAAGACGTTGTCCCCAGGATTACTCTGGACATAGCTCTGGTTATCTTGGGAGACTTGGCTTATCCTCTGTTTCATTGGCTAAGGAAGCCATTCACAGTCAGCAGGGTAACCTTCACATTGTGTTTTAAAAATTGTGATGGCAAGTTTCAGAGCCCAAGTCTAGAGACTTGGGTCATGCTGGAGCCCAAGCTGTGAAGTCTAAGGGGCTGGGGCGGGGGAAGGCTTCAGAGCCTGAGCTCCAGCCTGAACCACAATGTCTACGCTGCTGTTTTTAGCTCTATAGCACAAGCACCATATAGATGTGCATTTTAAAATGCATTATAGACACACTCCAGACAGAAAGTTAAACAGTTTCTTCCATCACCTCAGGAGTTGAAGAATGGCAGTAAAGCATGCATTTTGTCATCAGAAAGGAAGGCATACTGTTTATGGGCTAGGTTGGAAGTTCCGGGGGGCGGGGGGGTATATGTGGAAATTGCTTAAGACTTTAGCTGCATGTTGTATTTTGCAAAATAGTTGTGAGCATAAGAGAGAGCGTCTTAATGGTGGGTGGTAGGTTGAGATGCAGAGACTTGCTCAGTGATTTGAGCACCCAGCAAAGCATCTACTCAGAAATGGAAACAGCCAGGGCAAGGATGCATGTTGCTCTTACTTTCAGCCTCAGGCTGTAAACGTGCAGCTGTACTAGGACTGCCAATTTTCTAATGGCAGAAAATGGAACACCATTGCCCTGCCCCCACTAACTCCATCCCCTTTCCCTCCTTCACTCACTCTCCTCCACCCTCCCTCATTGTCATTGGGGTGGGGCAAGAGGTTGGGATGCGGGCAGGGGCTTTGGGCTGAGGCCAAAGGGTTCAGAGTGTAGAAGAGGGCTCCAGGGTGAGGCTGAGGCAGGGGTGCAGCTGGGGATGAGGGATTTGGGGTGCAGTATAGGAGAGGGCTATGAGCTGTGGCAAAGATTTGGGGTGTAATGTGCAGGTTCTGAGAGGACGTTTGGGTGCCGGAGGTGGTTCAGAGCTGGGAAAGAGGCTTGAGGCATGGGACAGGGGTCAGGGTGTGGGCTCTGGCGGGCGTTGACCTCAACAGCTCCTGGGAAGCAAACAACATGTCTCTCTGGCTCCTAGGTGGAAGGACGGCAAGGGGGCTCTACGTCTTGCCCCCACCCGGCAGCTCGCATTGGCTGCTGTTCATGGCTAATGGGAGCTGTGAAGCCTATGCTGGGAGGCGGTACCTGTGGGTGGGGGCAGCCCATGGAGCCCCCATGACCACCTCTTTTTCTAGAAGCCAGAGGGACATGCTGGCTGCTTCCCAGGAGCTGTGTGAAGCCAGGCTGGAAGTCCGCCAGCGTCACTGCACCACAAACTGGACTTTTAATGGTGTGGTCAGCAATGCTGCCAAGGTCCCTTTTTCACTGGGTGTTCCGGTCAAAAACAAGACACCTGACAACCCTTGATACCAGTCAGCTCTGTGTTCTTGGGGAACCATGGCACTGTATCCAGACTGTCTGACTCATGAAAGGACATGTTCCCCCCTCCCAGCCTGTTTGAACCAAAACCGATCAGAGAAAAGACTTGCAGAGAGCAATGAAGGATGGTGGCAGATACACCTAGACCCCTCCTGACAAGGGTGATAGGATTAAGGCAACTCCCCTAGCCTCATCTGCATGAAAAATGGGACAGGGAGGCATCTCTATTAGCATACAGAATAGAGAACAGAGACTTCAAGGCAAGAACCGCATTGGACTCTGGGACCAGAAAAAAAAGGGAGGCACTGCATCATGGAGAATCTCTGCTCCAGATGTTAATAAACCTATGCCTGCACACACCCAGCTCAGCAGTTATCAGACCAATTCTAGTAATGAATCTTTGATTTATATCCAAAATACTGAAGCAGCCTAATTGCATTGTGAGCTCCCTGGAAGGAACTATTGAATGATCAGTTTCTGTTGTCTAACGGGCCTAAAGAAAACCCTTGAGTCATCAGTTTACCCATAAACTAATCTAGTGTTCTCGCTTGAGCCATTATTGTTTCCTTACAAGAAACCTCTACCCATGCTCAAGTGTGTTCTGATGCATGGATCCAAACTCTGGATCAGTTTAACTTGGATTTCATTTTCTCCTGACTGATCATGCTGGGAGGCTCTGCCTAGCTCCAGCACTCAGGACCCTGAACTACCACCATCACCTGGGAACCCTGACCAGTTCAAGCTTCATGGAAGTGGTGAGATTCCTCCTCTCTCTCTCTCTCTCTCTCTGTGTCCTCTTTTCTAACTCAGGTATAACTTTATAACCCTGACGTGTTTGATCAGGTATAGTTTTCTATATATGACTTTTGTAACTTTTAATAATGTAACTGTTATGTTGGTTTAGGCTATCCTTGTGTAGCAATCACTGTTATTCAATAAATGATTTTTATGGTTAAGCTGGTTACTTCCCTCTCTCTCTTGCTGAACTTTACTCTTTTATGTTTTTGGTTTCCCCATTTACTCTGCAGCAACATTTCTCTTACTTAAGCTAAAGATCCCAGTAGTGCCTCAGAATACTGTAGGGTTTGCTCATCAAGTGGGTCACAACCAGTACAGTTGTAACACAACCAGTACAGTTGTAACCAGTACAGTTGTAACATGGCCCTGTCCCCACTTTCATGTTGCAGCATGAAAGTGGGGACAGGGCCATGCTGAACCTGTGACATGCGAGGGTAGCAGATTGGAAGTGCTGCTCAACCCAGACTACTGAGTCCAGGAGCATATAAGGGGTTAGTTTAAGCGTGCTGATTGACCTGGTCCACTCTCACTCGAGAGAGAGAGAGAGAGAGAGTGAGAGTGTGTGCGTGTGTGATAGATGGATGGATAGATAGATTCTGGGGCTAGAAGAACTCAGCCCTGGGGAACCTAGGTCCTGCAGGATAGCTTCATTGGGAGGGGACTTTCAGAAGGGAGAAGCAGAGCTCCATAGGAAAACACGTGACATAAGCAGTACATTGATAGAACCCCCGCCCCTCCAGAAGAGTAACCCTAATAAATAAGCATACCCTAAAGTAATGGGCAAATCTGGTAACACCCTAGCTATACATCCAGCTATTATCCTGGGGAGCAGGGACTGTGACTGCTCTTTTATGGGTGGTAGAAGTGGTATGTTGTGGCAATCTTTATTTTAATCTTATGCCTGCATCTTTGTACTTGCATAAAACTGCATGGTTTTCATGTGTAAGGTACTGAAGGCACTTTATGAATTATTTTAATTTGTTTTTATTAGTAAGCAACAATGTATTATATAACAACAAGAAATATATCTTTAATTAAAACAACAAGGAAACATAACTTTTAAGTGACACAGTGCAGTGGAGGGCAGAATAAACCAGTGCAATGGTTTGCATTCTCATTGTGACTCCTCGTGGACATCTTACTAGCAAACACATTTTTAGTGTGGTGGCTCGTCCCAAAAGCTAGTTGCACCAATGCTTCTCCAGATGGCAATTATATCTAGAGTCTCATCATGCTTCCAACCAGCTGCCTAGACATATTGTGAAGATTCGTGGCATAATATCATGGCAATGCCAATATACTATAATCCAGAAATACCTGGAACCATGCCAACTTTTAAACAGGGAGGGGATGTCCGGTCAGTCCTAGATGCTCACAAAGCAGTATGGACTAGCAGTCTGAGGACTGCTAAAGTAGTGCACACAAGCAAGAGACCATACTAACTTATTCCGCACTGAACTTCATACACTTTGAAAGAGGACTCTGGAATTTGTGATAAATGTGGAGATAGTTCACACTAAGGAATTGTATTGTGTGTATGCAGGCATTGTCAGAATAGACTAACTTGACCTTAGTGGTGCTGTAAACTAAACCCATTGGCTAGACAAGCCCATAGCTAAACTGCAGATTCAAAGTGTCCATCCCAGGAATTAGTGCAGAAGATTATTTTGAGCAATGCACAGACAAGCCCTGAGTTTGCAGATAGCTTGAAATGGGGGGGAGGGATAACTCAGTGGTTTGAGCATTGGCCTACTAAACCCAGGATTTTGAGTTCAGTCCTAAAGGGGACAATTTGGGGATTTAGTTGGGGCTTGGTCCTGCTTTGAGCAAAGGGTTAGACTAAATGACCTCCTAAAATCCCTTCCAACCCTAATATTCTAAGAATGTGAACTGAAATATTTAGCTGAATGGGTTAACTTGGAAAGCTTGTTAACTTGCCCACCCACTAGCCCCCACCACAGAATGGGTTAACTTTGAGAGCCGACTAATGGAGTAATAATAGGGTTTTCAGGACCTAAGTCAAATGTTTTATGCAGGTTTAATTAAAGTTTTTAGTTAAGTTTGTTTTTTTACTTCATTGCCATTTGAGAAGAGGAAATCAATTAGAAGCTTTTATGACTTTTCTTCAAGAGCATAAATATCTATACTGTTAACTTTTTATAATATTTCCCTAAAGTGCTAAACGATAAGAAAATTAGATTAAGGTTACAATATAAATCAATTTAATCTACTCTAGGTGTGATCAATAATACAAATAAAAACAATTTGAGGCAACAATTGGTCAAATCATATATGTGAGCACAATCAGTCATCAACTTACAAAGTTAACACCACCAAGGATTGAATGACTCAGTCCTTTTATCTCTATGCATATTACTTAGCAGCTTATACCTTGAGGAAACAGTGAGTTAAGACTGGAATTTTTACATATCCAGGTGATCTGAAAGGTATGAATGCACAAGGATAAAAGACCTGTGGTATAGCTGCGGCTGGTCTGCACAGCTAAAAATTGCTCTTTGCAGAACTAGGCAATATCTTCTGGCTCAGGTACCATCATGCTAGCAGGCATTGTCCTTCACGTAATTTGCTGGTCTTCAATGTCTTTATGTCTGCTGTGGTGTGGCTCGGCCATGGTTTGTCCCTCAGCGGGGCTGTGGGAGTATCCCGCCGCCTCGTTACCAATAGTCTCCCGCCCAGCCCTCGGTCAGGGCGGGGCAACAAACACAGCGTCAGTATGATCAGGCCCTCAGGCAGGGCTGAGCAGCAATAGCAGGTTTTGGCCTCCTCAGGCCAGGGAAAGGAGGAGTCTTTCACCCTTAGAAGGGTGGCAGGGGGAACGCAGGTCCTCTCACTCCACTGCGTTCCAGCCCGGGGCCCTAGCAGCGGCAGAAACTGGCTGCTGTCAGTGGGGATCCTGACCGCAACACACTGACATTGGCTCTGGCAGTGCTGCAGCCAGACTGGGGTCGGCTGCCCCCGGGCTACTTCCACTCTCCCCCTTGTCAGGTACCTGAGTCGTCGAGGTGTCACAGGCGGTCTCCAACACCATCGGCTCCTCTGGGTTAGTGTTCGCGGGTGAGCTCAGTGGCTCCTTGGGGTAGCTCGTCGGAGGCAGGCTAGGCTCTTCCTCGGAGCAGTAGGCAAGCAGCAGGGTCAGCTCCTCCTCAGGGTAGCTGGAGTGGGGTAGTCTTGGCCAGTCCCCCTTGGGGTAAGGAGCTGGGGTAGGCTCGGCCAGGCCTTCCTGGGGCAGTGAGTGAGGGGTAGGCTTGGTCGGCCTGGTGCGGCGTCAGGCTGGCCGCGGCCTTCTGCTGTCTCCCCAGAGGAAGCTCGGTCGCAGACGTCTGGTCTCTCTGGCTGCCAGTCTCAACTGAGCGCTGCCGGTGAGCTTTTATACTTCCGGGTCTGTGCCGTGACCTCTGAGGGGCGGGCACAGGACCCGGTGACTCCACCCACACTGGTGTTAGGGGAGGTTTGTCCCTCAGCATTAACTCAGGCCAGAGCTTTATAAAGCCGTGCGCAAGCGACCAGGGAGCTTCCAAACAGGAGCTGCTAACAGGGAGTTTTGCAAGGGAGTTTGGAAGGGGAGTGGGAGGGTCCCTTGTTGGTCCTACCTGTTCTCCTGTAGTCCCCTTAAAACCTATAATCCAAACCATATTCCAAAACCCCTTTCTTTAAACCACCCTTTCATTAACTAGGAGACAATGCAGGCCGAAGCCCAGCAACAGAGTGGGGGCTATCCAGTTTATTGCACTGAGTGTAGCATGTATGATTACCTGCCCTGTGGGTGGGTGATGTATGTGTGCAGTAGGTGCATGTAAGGAGCTCCTGGCCCTCAGAGACCACGTATGGACTTTGGAGGCCAGGGTGGCAGAACTGGAGGAGCTAAGAGAGGCAGAGAGGTATGTTGATGAGGTTTTCCGGGACACTGTAGAATTGTTTCATCTCCGCTCAGACAGCCTCTGCGGTGTAGAAGAGGAAGAAAGGCCCAGGGAAGCAGAACAGTCAATGAGAGCAGAGGGAAAGCTTCCCATTAGTTGGGACCCTCCTTCCAGATGGTGCTGGGGTTGCCTCTCGCACTGAGGTTACCTCTCCGGGGGAGGGAACTCCAGTTGCTAGGAAAAGGCAGGTGTTAGTAATGGGAGATTCGATCATTAGAAATAGATAGCTGGGTTGGGTTTGTGATGACCGGGAGAACCGTATGGTGACTTGCCTGCCTGGTGCGAAGGTTGCGGATCTCTCGAGGCATCTAGACAGACTTATGTGTAGTGCTGGGGAGGAGCCGGTGGTCGTGGTACATGTAGGTACCAATGACATAGGGAAGGGTAGGAGAGATGTCCTGGAAGCCAAATTTAGGCTGCTAGGGAAGAGACTGAAATCCAGGACCTCTATGGTGGCATTCTCAGAAATGCTCCCAGTTCACGCGCAGGGCCAGGTAGGCAGGCAGAGCTTCAGAGTCTCAATGTGGATGAGACGATGGTGTAGAGAGGAGGGGTTTACGTTCATTAGGAACTGGGGAAACTTTTGGGATGGGGGAGCCTATACAGGAGAGATGGGCTCCACCTAAACCAAAGTGGAACCAGACTGCTGGCACTAAACATTAAAAAGGTTGTAGAGCAGTTTTTAAACTAGGAGATGGGGGAAAGCCGACTGCTGCAGAGGAGCATGTGGATCGGACACAGACTTCTCTTAGGGGAGAGTCTGATGATAGAGAATCTCCAGGTTTATAGTCAGGAGCAGAGGACGGAAGAGGATAATGTAAGGGCCAGATCAGATGATAAACAGTCACATAAAAAAGAATCTGGCACATCAGAAAAGGGCAGACAAATAAACAGGGACAAGTTTTTAAAGTGCTTGTACACAAATGCTAGAAGTCTAAATAATAAGATGGGTGAACTAGAGTGCCTTGTGATAAAGGAGGATATTGATATAATAGGCATCACAGAAACCTGGTGGACTGAGAGCAATCAATGGGGACACAATCATTCCGGGGTACAAAATATATCGGAAGGACAGAACAGGTCGTGCAGGGGAGGAGTGGCACTATATGTGAAAGAAAATGTAGATTTCAAATGAAGTAAAATCTTAAGCGAATCCACATGTTCCATAGAATCTCTATGGATAGAAATTTCATGCTCTAATAAAAATATATAACATTAGGGATCTATTATCGACCACCTGACCAGGACAGTAATAGTGATGATGAAATGCTAAGGGAAATTAGAGAGGCTATCAAAATTAAGAACCCAATAATAGTGGGGGATTTCAATTATCCCCATATTGACTGGGAACATTTCACTTCAGGATGAAATGCAGAGATAAAATTTCTCGATACTTTAAATGACTGCTTCATGGAGCAGCTGGTACGGGAACCCACAAGGGGAGAGGCAACTCTAGATTTAATCCTGAGTGGAGAGCGCAGGAGCTGGTCCAAGAGGTAACTATAGCAGGACCGCTTGGAAATAGTGACCATAATACAATAGCATTCAACATCCCTGTGGGGGGAAGAACATCTCAACAGCCCAACACTGTGGCATTTAATTTCAAAAGGGGAACTATACAAAAATGAGGGGGTTAGTTAAACAAAAGTTAAAAGGTACAGTGACTAAAGTGAAATCCCTGCAAGTTGCATGGGCCCTTTTTAAAGACACCATAATAGAGGCCCAACTTCAATGTATACCCCAAATTAAGAAACACAGTAAAAGAACTAAAAAAGAGCCACCGTGGCTTAACAACCATGTAAAAGAAGCAGTGAGAGATAAAAAGACTTCCTTTAAAAAGTGGAAGTCAAATCCTAGTGAGGCAAATAGAAAGGAGCACAAACACTGCCAGCTTAAGTGCAAGAGTGTAATAAGAAAAGCCAAAGAGGAGTTTGAAGAACGGCTAGCCAAAAACTCCAAAGGTAATAACAAAATGTTTTTTAAGTACATCAGAAGCAGGAAGCCTGCTAAACAACCAGTGGGGCCCCTTGACGATCGAAATACAAAAGGAGCGCTTAAAGACGATAAAGTCATTGCGGAGAAACTAAATGGATTCTTTGCTTCAGTCTTCACGGCTGAGGATGTTAGGGAGATTCCCAAACCTGAGCTGGCTTTTGTAGGTGACAAATCTGAGGAACTGTCACAGATTGAAGTGTCACTAGAGGAGGTTTTGGAATTAATTGATAAACTCAACATTAACAAGTCACCGGGACCAGATGGCATTCACCCAAGAGTTCTGAAAGAACTCAAATGTGAAGTTGCGGAACTATTAACTAAGGTTTGTAACCTGTCCTTTAAATGGCTTTCGGTACCCAATGACTGGAAGTTAGCTAATGTAACGCCAATATTTAAAAAGGGCTCTAGAGGTGATCCCGGCAATTACAGACCGGTAAGTCTAACGTCGGTACCGGGCAAATTAGTCGAAACAATAGTTAAGAATAAAATTGTCAGACACATAGAAAAACATAAACTGTTGAGCAATAGTCAACATGGTTTCTGTAAAGGGAAAATGTGTCTTACTAATCTATTAGAGTTCTTTGAAGGGGTCAACAAACATGTGGACAAGGGGGATCCAGTGGACATAGTGTACTTAGATTTCCAGAAAGCCTTTGACAGGTCCCTCTCACCAAAGGCTCTTACGTAAATTAAGCTGTCATGGGATAAAAGGGAAGGTCCTTTCATGGACTGAGAACTGGTAAAAAAGACAGGGAACAAAGGGTAGGAATTAATGGTAAATTCTCAGAATGGAGAGGGGTAACTAGTGGTGTTCCCAAGGGTCAGTCCTAGGACCAATCCTATTCAATTTATTCATAAATGATCTGGAGAAAGGGGTAAACAGTGAGGTGGCAAAGTTTGCAGATGATACTAAACTACTCAAGATAGTTAAGACCAAAGCAGATTGTGAAGAACTTCAAAAAGATCTCACAAAACTAAGTGATTGGGCAACAAAAATGGCAAATGAAATTTAATGTGGATAAATGTAAAGTAATGCACATTGGAAAAAATAACCCCAACTATACATACAATATGATGGGGGCTAATTTAGCTACAACGAGTCAGGAAAAAGATCTTGGAGTCATCGTGGATAGTTCTCTGAAGATGTCACGCAGTGTGTGCAGAGGCGGTCAAAAAAGCAAACAGGATGTTAGGAATCATTAAAAAGGGGATAGAGAATAAGACTGAGAATATATTATTGCCCTTATATAAATCCATGGTACGCCCACATCTCGAATACTGTGTACAGATGTGGTCTCCTCACCTCAAAAAAGATATTCTAGCACTAGAAAAGGTTCAGAAAAGGGCAACTAAAATGATTAGGGGTTTGGAGAGGGTCCCATATGAGGAAAGATTAAAGAGGCTAGGCCTCTTCAGCTTGGAAAAGAGGAGACTAAGGGGGGGATATGATAGAGGTATATAAAATCATGAGTGATGTGGAGAAAGTGGATAAGGAAAAGTTATTTACTTATTCCCATAATACAAGAACTAGGGGTCACCAAATGAAATTAATAGGGCAGCAGGTTTAAAACAAATAAAAGGAAGTTCTTCTTCACACAGCACAGTCAACTTGTGGAACTCCTTACCTGAGGAGGTTGTGAAGGCTGGGACTTAACAATGTTTAAAAGGGAACTGGATAAATTCATGGTGGCTAAGTCCATAAATGGCTATTAGCCAGGAAGGGTAAAAATGGTATCCCTAGCCTCTGTTCATCAGAGGATGGAGATGGATGGCAGGAGAGAGATCACTTGATCATTGCCTGTTAACTTCACTCTCTCTGGGGCACCTGGCATTGGCCACTGTCGGTAGACAGATACTGGGCTAGATGGACCTTTGGTCTGACCCGGTTCAGCCGTTCTTATGTTCTTATCCCACTGCCTCGCTACACCCTCCCCCCCTTCACGGCTGGCTCCCGGTCATCGGAGCCAGATCCATCCAACTTTCCCAGGTAGGACAAGAAGTCCACACTGGCGTGGTCCTTATCGGCCCTATGATGTATGGTAAAAGCATAGGGCTGTAGTGCCAGGTACCACCGTGTGAGCCGCATATTATTATTTCTCATTCGAGCCAACCCGTGAAGTGCAGCGTGGTCGGTGACTAGAATGAAGGGGGCCCCCAGGATGGAATAGCACAGGGCGTCACAAGCCCATTTTACTGCCAAGGCCTCCTTCTCGATTACAGCATAGTGCCACTCTCGTTGAAATAATTTCTGACTGAGGTATATAACCGGGTGTTCCTCCCCTTCCATCTCCTGAGACAGGGCTGCCCTTAGTCCTGAGGGTTGGAGGGTTGGAGGGTTGGAGGGTTGGAGAATGAACCCTCGGGTAAAGTCAGGGCTGTATAGGATGGGTTCACGGCAGAGGCAATCTTTGAGGGTCCAGAAGGCATGGTCACACTCTGGGGTCCACTCCACCCGTCTGAGACTAGTCTTAGTCAAGAGCCCCGTTACAGGGGCTGCAATGGAGGTGAAGTTGGGGATGAATCTCTGATAGTAGCCAGCAAGTCTGAGGAATTGGCAGATATGATTCTTCGTAGTGGGGGTTGGGCATGCCGCTAGGGCTTGAACCTTTCCCACAAGCGGTCTTACTTGTCCCCTTCCAATAGTATACCCCAGGTAGGTGGTCTCCTGCCACCTGATACGGCATTTCTTCAGATTGGCAGTTAGTCCTGCGGCTTGTAGGGACCTCAGGACAGCCGCTAACCGCTGCAGGTGGTTCTCCCAATGGTCGCTATAAATGACGACATTGTCCAGGTACGCGGCTGCGTACCCTTTATGAGGACAAAGGAGGCGATCCATGAGCCGCTGGAACATTTGAGGGGCACCATGGAGACAAAAGGGCATCCGGGTGAACTAGTAGAGGCCCGTGGCAGTGGCAAATGCAGTCTTCTCCTGCGAAGCGGGGTCGAGGGGAATCTGCCAGTACCCTTTGCTTAGATCGAGGGTCGTGAGGAAGCGAGCCTTGCCTAAACGGTCCAGTAGCTCATTGACTCGATGTATCAGGTACGTGTCAAACTTCGAGATGGAGTTGACACAGTGGAAATCGATGCAAAAGCGCTGGGTGCCATCTGGTTTGGGAACCAGGACTACTGGGTTGCACCACTCACTTTGCGATGGTTCAATAACGCCCAGCTCTAGCATCGCCTGGACTTCCTCCTCAACTACCTGCCTCATACTATAGGGTAGGAGCCGAGTTGACTCTTGGATTACCACCCCAGGCTCCGTCTGAACAGTATGATATATGAGGGTCATATAGCCTGGCTGGGCGGTGAATGTCCGATGGAATGCCTGCAGGAGGCACTTGGTCTGTTTGCGTTGCTCCTCAATTAGTGACTCTCCAAGCTGCGGCATCGTAGCGTCTTTGGGCAGGGTGACCTGGGGCCCTTACTCAGGCTCTGGTGAACAGGGATTAATTAAGAGGCCTTCCCTTTCTCGCCAGGGCTTCAGGAGGTTGACATGATACCACTGGGTTTGCTTCTGGCGGTCTGGTTGATTAATCTCTTGGGTGACCGGCCCGACCTTCCGAATCACCTCATATGGCCCCTGCCAGCAGGCCAATAATTTTGACTCGCTGGACGGCAAGAGAAGCAGAACCCGGTCACCGGGTTGGAACTCGTGAACTCGGGCCTGCTGGTTACAGGTGTGGGCCTGAGCTTCCTGTGCCACCTTCAAAATTCTCTCAAGCGAGACTTCCAGCCTGGGTGAGACGCCCTTGTAGTTGGAGGACGTACTGCAGAAGGCCCTGAGTCAGTGAGGGGGTCTGCTCCCAGGTCTCCCTCATAAGGTCCAGGAGCCCTCACGGATGACGGCCATACAATAGTTCAAAGGGGGAAAATTTGGTGGAGGCTTGGGGTATTTCCTGGACAGCCAGGAGCAAAGGGGGGGATCAACTTGTCCCATCGACGCAGGTCCTCTGGGGAGAACTTGCGCAGCATACCTTTCAAGGTGCAGTTGAACCACTCCACCAGACCATCAGTTTGCGGGTGCTACATGGAGGTGCGTAGCTGCTTAATCCCGAGGAGTCGACACACTTGCTGCAGCAACCGGGAGGTAAAGCTGGTGCCCTGTTCGGTGAGGATCTCCCGAGGCAGGCCCACGCGGGCAAAGACCTTGACGAGTTCGTCCGCAATGGTTTTGGCGGTGATGCTCCGGAGCAGGACAGCCTCGGGGAAGCGGGTAGCGTAGTCCACAATGACCAGGATGTATAGAAACCCGGCATGGCTTCTCAGGAGGGGTCCCACCAAATCCATTGCCACTTCCTCAAACGGTGTTTCCATAATAGGCATGCGGATTCAGGGGGCCGGGGCCGTCCGTGAAGGAGCGTCCAGCTGGCACTCCGGACAGGAGCTACAATAGTTCCGCACCTCCTGGTGCACCCCAGGCCAAAAAAAACAGGACAGAATCCGGGCGAAAGTCTTTTCCTGTCCCAAGTGCCCGGCCGCTGGGATGTCATGGGCGAGCCTCATCACTGCTCGTTGGTGGCACTGAGGCACTAGCAGTTGTGTCTGGACCTCCCTGGTGTGGGACTCTTGATCCACCCGATAGAGGCGGTTGCATTGTACCTTGAAATGGGGCCATACCTTGCCCTGGGCCGTATCAATCAGGGCACCGTCTACCGCCGCCAGCTGCTCATACGCCCGACCCAGGGTGGTGTCCTCCCTCTGGTCCCGGCAGAAGTCCGTATTGATTTTGGGGACATCGGCAGACGTTAGCGGGGGGTCTTCCGATGCATATTCCTGGCTCTCAGGCCCCACCTCTTTGGCCCCCTCTGCGGCGTCCCCGTGGCGGTCTCCTTCCAATGTTGGGGTGGCCTCAGGGCTCCCCTGCACATACGACCTCAGGACGCTTGGAAACTCTGGCCAGTCACACCCCAAGATCACAGGGTAAGCGAGTCGCAGGGACAGGCCAACCACCATGGTTCGGGTGACTCCATCCGTGGTAAGTGGGACTCAGGCACTGGTGTAAGGTTGCACATCGCCATGTATGCACTGCAGCTGGATGCTTCCCAGACAAGGGTCTTCCAGGAAGCCAAGGTTTTGGCGGACTAGAGTCTGCCCACAGCCCGAGTCGACCAGGGCCCGCGTCTGACAGTCCCTGACAACTACGAGCAAGGTTTTCTCCGGCGCAAACGTGCCCAAAGCTGAAATCTATCTCGGTGCAGTCTCATTGGAGGTGCCCATGCTTCCCACAGGAGAAACAGGGCCCAATTTCGGGTCGTCCAGGCCGGACCGAACCTTTTCTTTGGCTCGTAGGGGGACTCCACGGGGCGTGGCCAGTCCCGGGCTCGGGGCCTATCAGGGTTTGCCGAGGGAGACCCTCGAGACGTCTGTATCGGGGCTCCTGACTCCGTGGTGACATCTGTGTTTCGATCCGGGTGCTCGCCCGTATTTCAGGGTTGGGGCACTCGAGCCCTGGAGGGTGGCCCCGCGTAAGCGGCCCCATCGGGGGTCTCCGCCGCCAGGAATCCCTCCATGAGGGTGACCATGAGGGTTGGGGGCAGGTGATGGAGGACCCAAGCCCTTCCCAGCGACGGGAGAACATGGAGGAACTGCTCCCAGATGATTTGCTCAGTGAGCTCATCGGGGTTCAGCCTGTCAGGCTGTAGCCACCACTGACACAGGTCTCTCAGCTCCTGAGCCACCAACCAAGGGCAAGCGCCCGCATTATAAGTCAGACTCCGGAACCGCTGCCGGAAGGTTTCCGGGCTGACGTCTAAGGCATCCAAAATCACCGCCTTCACCCGGGTATAGTCCCTGGTCTCCTCCGGGGACAATTACCAGTACACAGTTTGGACCGTCCCCATCAAGTATGAGGCTAGGAGGGTGGCCCACTGGTAAGGCGCCCAGCCGGCAACATGCACCACTCTTTCGAAAGTTACCAGAAAGGCTTCGGGGTCATCCAGCGGTCCCATCTTGGTCAGCCTTACTGGTGGGGTGAGTTGGGATGCCCCGTCCATGTCCCCCGGCTTGGGGCCTGTGGGGCGAGGCAGCACCAATGCCAGCTGCTGCAAACATTGTTGCTGGAACTCCTGGTGCTGCACCGTCAGGTCCTGGATCAGCTTCTGCTGCTGGGCTCCCAGCTGCTCGACCAGCTGTTGTTGCTCACGCTGGGCGGCCTTGTTACGTGCCTAAGTGCTCTGCAGGGACGAGACACACACACACACACAGTGAGTGATATGGCTTTTAATGAAGGTAAGGAAAACA